>NC_041350.1:24092814-24447814 GCF_004354835.1 Perca flavescens
ATGGCTATTTTATCACTCTTCTCGACATACTATACTATGGCTTTTTTTCGACATACTATACTATGGCTTTTTTTAATCTTTTTTTTCGACATACTATACTATGGCCTTTTTATCACTTAATTCAACATACTATACTATGGCCTTTTTATCACTCCATTCGGCATACTATACTATGGCTATTTTATCACTCTTTTTGACATAATATACTATGGCCTTTTTATCACTTCATTCAACATACTATACTATGGCCTTTTTATCACTTAATTCGACATACTATACTATGGCCTTTTTATCACTTCATTCAACATACTATACTATGGCTATTTTATCACTCTTTTCGACATACTATACTATGGCTTTTTTTCTCTTTTTTTGACATACTATACTATGGCCTTTTTATCACTTAATTCAACATACTATACTATGGCTATTTTATCACTCTTTTCGACATACTATACTATGGCTTTTTTTTCGACATACTATACTATGGCTTTTTTTTCTTTTTTTTCGAAATACTATACTATGGCCTTTTTATCACTTCATTCAACATACTATACTATGGCCTTTTTATCACTCCATTCGGCATACTATACTATGGCTATTTTATCACTCTTCTCGACATACTATACTATGGCTTTTTTTCGACATACTATACTATGGCTTTTTTTATCTTTTTTTTCGACATACTATACTATGGCCTTATTATCACTTCATTCGACATGCTATACTATGGCTTTTTTTTGACATACTATACTATGGCCTTTTTATCACTTCATTCGACATACTATACATTGGCTATTTTATCACTCTTTTCGACATACTATACTATAGCTTTTTTTTCTCTTCTTTCGACATACTATACTATGGCCTTTTTATCACTTAATTCGACATACTATACTATGGCCTTTTTATCACTTAATTCAACATACTATACTATGGCCTTTTTATCACTCTTTTCGGCATACTATACTATGGCTATTTTATCACTCTTCTCGAGATACTATACTATGGCTTTTTTTCGACATACTATACTATGGCTTTTTTTCTCTTCTTTTGACATACTATACTATGGCCTTTATATCACTTCATTCAACATACTATACTATGGCCTTTTTATCACTCCATTCGGCATACTATACTATGGCTATTTTATCACTCTTCTCGAGATACTATACTATGGCTTTTTTTCGACATACTATACTACGGCCTTTTTATCACTTCATTCAACATACTATACTATGGCCTTTTTATCACTTCACCCAACATACTATACTATGGCTATTTTATCACTCTTTTCGACATACTATACTATGGCTATTTTATCACTCTTTCGACATACTATACTATGGCTTTTTTTATCACTCTTTTCGACATACTATACTATGGCTTTTTTATAAATCTTTTCGACATATTATACTTTGGCCTTTTTATCACTTAATTCGGCATACTATGGCTATTTTATCACTCTCTTCTACATACTATACTATGCCTTTTTTTATCATTTTTTCATACTATAGCTTTTTTTTTCTTTTCTTTTGACATACTATACTATGGCTTTTTCATCATTTAATTCGACATACTATACTATGGCTTTTTGATCACTCTTCGACATACTATACTATGTCTTTTTTTTCTTTCGACATACTATACTTTGGCCTTTTTATCACCTCATTCAACATACTATACTATCGCCTTTTTATCACTTCATTCGGCATATTATACTATGGCTATTTTATCATTTTTTTTCGACATACTATACTATGCCTTTTTATCACTCCATTCGACATACTATACTATGGCCTTTTAATCGCTTAATTCGACATACTATACTATGGCCTTTTTATCACTCCATTCGACATACTATACTATGGCTTTTTTTATCACTCTTTTCGACATACTATACTATGGCTTTTTTTATCACTTAATTTTTGTCTTTTTGACATACTATGACTTTTTGTCTCTTTTTTCGACATACTATACTATAACTTTTTTATATACTATACTAACAAAGAAGACACAGCAACTATTTGTTTTTAGAACACAAAACAGATGTTGCATAACTTTTCGAACATACTATGATTTTTTAATAAACTAATTACATTTTTCATATCACCTGTTAAATAGTTTCATTAAGTCTTTGTATTTTTCTCTTTCACCACACTACTGAATTAAAGAAAAGACCAAAATAAAGCATTTTAATCAGATGAAATGAATACATATATACACAACTTTTATCAAAATTGTACAGATCCTCCATGAAAGGGTTTCTTTGTGGAGCTCCCAGGTCACTGTGGTTATCCTGATGCGTCCTCATGTGGATAATGAGACTTCCTGATGCTGCTGGCCGATTTGTCACACCATCAGTTGACTGAAGAATCACAACTGTTCAGCATTAATTTCCATCTCTGGTGGTTTCTCATACTGTGCCTGAGTCTGGTGGGTCGAAAAAAGTCATAGTATAGTAAGTCAAAAAAAAAAACGATAAAAAAGCCATCGTATAGTATGTCAAAGAAAGTGATGATAAAGCCATAGTATGGCTGTCCAAATAGCTCAGTTGGTAGAGCGGGCATCCTCATACAGAGGTTTACTTCTCGACGAAGCGAGCCGGCTTCGACTCCGACCTGCGTCCCTTTCCTGCGTGTCATTCCCCCCTCTCTCTCTCCTCTTTCATGTCTTCAGCTGTCTTGTCAAATAAAGGCCTAAAAATGCCCCAAATTATCTTAAACAAAATATAAATAAGCCATAGTATAGTATGTGGAATAAAGTGATAAAAAAAAAACATAATATAGTATGTTAAAGAAAGTGACAAAAAAAGCCATAGCATAGTATGTAAAAAAAAAGCCCATATATAGTAAGTCGTAAAAAGTGATATAAAAAAAGTCATAGTATGTTGAAAAAGTGATTAAAAAGGCAACAGTGTAGTATATTGAAAAAAGTCAACCTGCGCAACCCCTTCCTCTAAACACTTATATTGATCCATTGTCAATATAAAAACGGCTGCTTTTACATTCAAAACATTAAAATGTAATTTTTCAGAGGGGAGAAGCCATATGATTGCAGCATCTGCCACAAATCCTTCTCGGACCCTAGCGCGAGACGGCGACATGTCTCCTCTCACTCAGGGAAGAAACCCTTCACGTGCTCCTCCTGTGGCCTGTCGTTTACACGCCTGGACAATCTGAACACGCACACCAAATCTCACAACAAAGAGAGAGCTGCGACAACAAAAGCCACGTCAGATGCTCCCCACGCCGCAGAGCCACCGCAGGAGGAGGTCCACGACATCCTGCCGCTGCAGCCGTACCAGCTGCCCTCCACCTCTGAACAGGAGATCCAGCTGGTGGTGACTGGAGACGTGGACAACATTAACTTTGGGCCGGGGCAGAACCAGGAGATCAGCATCATCACCACCGAGGGGGAGGCGGCAGAATCGTCCCACTCCAGACTCACCCTCCTCACCCAGTCGCCAGGAAACGTGCAGAACGTGGCTCTGGTGGCTCAGAGTGGCGTGGCGGACCAGAGCCCTCAGATTCAGACTATCGGTTTGCTGCAGGGCCAGATGAGCCACCAGCCGGAGCAGATGCACGTCCTCACGCTCAGTAAAGAGGCAATGGAGCAGCTACAGGCTCAGCACGGTGCCCCGCACACCCTTCAGATAGCACAACGGGCGGTCCAGCAGCTGCAGGTGATGCACCAGCCCATCCAGCAGCTCGCTGTGGGACAGGTGGGCAGGGAGCACACACACAGCCAGGCCATTCACATCAGCAGCCAGAGCAGCCAGCCCATCTCCATCAGCCAGACCAGCGAGCAGATCTCCAGCCACCACATCCAGGGACAGACGTTCCAGATCCAGGCAGGGACCGTCTCCTACCTGTACACCACCGGGCTGCCGCAGGAGAGCTGAGGGGGGGCCGGAGGACTGAAGCTGCCAAATCCACGCCGATAATGCTGCTATGGTAAACATTAATAGCTAACTAAATTATTAGAATCAAGTTTTTCCTTGAAACTTATATATGAAAAATGTTCTGTCAACCTTTTCCCAAAACATACCCTAATTAGTTTTTCTTTAAAGGGGCTGTACTTGGCATACCAAGAAACACAGTGGGTTGGGATTGTTTAATACAGCTCACACTGACCATTCCCCAATACGACAAATACCTACGTTTTTTCACGGCCACATGCAAGGCAAGTAAATGTTAACTGTAATTGATTTTACAATCTCATGCAGGTTTCAGGTGTAAGTTAGTTGATTTTTACATGGAACTGGACATGATGCCAATGGTTGAGAAATGCATTAATTAATCTAAAGACCAATAATAGGCTTTAGGAAATGGTTAGCAATAAAACTAAATGTCAATATTTGATAAAATTCATGGACTAACACAATACAGTGTTTATTAAGACATTTCATTTTCAATTGACAAATTATTGTATCATTACTCCATTTTACATAAGACTGAAATATGGGCAAAAACAGCATAATGGTGCTGCACTGTGTTAAAATGCCTTGTTGAATGACAAATCAGCCAAACCCTGGCAGAGGGTTATGTCTTAGCTTTGAAAATAACTTGGTTCACAAACATGCTGCATAGGCACTTTGCATGTCAAACAGCAGCTAACATGTTAAACAAGTTGGTGTTGCTTTACAAAACACCCAAGGGAGAATGTCACAGGTCTGGTAACAGCCTCTCAGCAGTTTGGACATGCAGGTGAGACGGATCCTGAAAGAACAACAAAGGCTGATTAGAATGTATTTATCCAAAGACAGTGCAACAGCACTGACTGTATGACCTGATGAAATGTGTATTATGTCTCATGTGTTACAAAACAGTCTTAGAAATGACTTTTAGTCTCTCCTGATTTAATTAAGTATGTCTGCCCTTGCTCTAGTGTTAAAACAAAGCATTTTTTTCACTGTGAGAGACCTTTTGTTCAGAGCCCAGGTCGGCTCCAACAGGAACTCACACCTTAAATGGAACACGCCGACTTATTGGGACTTTAGCTTATTCACCGTATCCCCCAGAGTTAGACGAAAGTCCATACTGCTCCCAATAAGTGACAAAATAACGGCAACATTTTCTTCTTATTCACATATTGTGATTTATATAGTCACAAATAACAAGGGGGGCTTCTCAGGTGCTGCGAGCAAATCACTCTGCCCAAGTAGCAGTGCTTCGCCTTCTGAGAATATAGTTCCCAGTTTGTATACGGTTAGAAGACGGCTGTGTCTCATGTGACCTTATTATTACACGCTGTGACTATACTATAGGATCTGTGCTAAGCTAGGCTAGCGGTGGGGGTGCCAGACAGAGTTACGACACGCAGAGATGAGAAGGGTATGTATGGACTTATAACTGTATAACCATCTAATAAGTCAGCGTGTTCCTTTAACTAATCAAAGCACTTTTGATTAGTTGAAGCAGACAGTATTAAGTCTATGCAAATACACCCAGACAGTCTTGTGAGTTGAATGTCTTCTCAGCATCTGTTTATTTTGTTGTTTCCTGTAACCTTGTATAAAAACCCTGGCTACAAACTCATTCTAGTCAGAGGGAATCCTACAGCTTCTTGAGAGCTTCTTTCTCCCCTGCACAGTCAATAAAACTCATCTGAACCAGCCACCGAATTGGGACCTGAGAAAACTTTTTCCTCTACATTTGAAAAAAAATGAAATTTGAAAATACTTCATGTGTTGCCCTCTTCCCCACAACTCATTTAAACTTCAGTTGAACTTGTGCTCACTCACTGCTTTAGGCCGCACTATTCTTGTGTTGGAGCGACTCCTGGCTGTTTCTGCTCTCCGGTGCTGTGGCGCTGTAGCAAAGCTCTGAAGTGTTGCGTAGTTTGTGAGGCTGCCAAGCTGCGAGGCAGACTGCTGCTGACTGGCCCTGTGTAGACCTGAGACACAAATAGAACAGACTGAAATTTAGTGCTCCACACTGCAGGGCGAAAATACAATCTGTAATGGAATTTAAAGTGTCATCACAAAAAGTTATTAGTAGTAGAGTATCTGGATAACATGATGGTTTTAGGTGTACTCCTGAACCGCATCAGCAGCTAGAAGTATATCTATAACTATTCATCATTTTTACAGATTATCACTTTACTGCTCTGAAATGAAGCTAAGACTAAGATACTGTGGTGGGTACAGAACCTGCTGAGGGACCTCTAGTACTCAACCTGCTGACTGACAGCATGTAATAAGTCCTGCTTTGCCCTGTGATAGAATTGGGAGTGAAACCTAAGGTCAAATCATTTGAAGCAAATGGAGAACCTCTCCCAGTTAACCAGACCGACTGGCCAGTGTACAGAGAGGCATATCATATCACCTATCTCTGTGGATGTGTACCTGGTGTAGAGGTGCATCTGGAGAAAGCTGCCTCCATGTCGTTCACCTGGCTCTGCAGTTTATCCACTCGCTGAAAGGCTTCTTGTTTGAGGCTGAGCTCCTGTTGGAGCTGGCCCTTTACCTACAGTACACAATAACGTGCAACAGAAAACATTCAGTTAGAGGGATCCTTTTTAATAATTGACCAGTTTCTTTGGTCCAGACGGAAATGTTTAAACAACTATTTGATGGATTGCTATGCAGTTTTGTACAGTCATTCATGTATCCCAGAAGACGAATACTACTAATGTTGGTGATCCTCTGACTTTTCCTCCAGGGCCACCATGACGCTGACATTTAGGGTTTTGAGTGAAATGTCTCATTAAAAGTTTAATATGTAATTTTCTCCTGCTAGGGCTCTCAATCAACAACTATCAACGGAGCAAAACAATGTTTCTGTTCAAACATTAAAGGCGCGTTCTTTATGTAGTTCACAGTCCTTAGTCCTCAGAGAGCATTAGAATTTTTTTTTTAATAAGGCACCAAACTAAAGAGCATCTTCTCTGCCTCTGTGTTCAGAGTAATCGATTCTTTTTTTCTGCATATCATTAATGTCTAGTGAAAACCAAATATCTGAAATGTTTGTGATTTTAAATTGTTTCAGATAAACAGGGTAAAGAAATGTCTTAAGCTAAATAAACCATTAGATTGAATTGTCCTATGTAATAAACAATAGAAAAAACACTCTTCTGGACGCACAGACACAAAATGAAATCAAATGTACAGACCTGTCGGATCTCTTTGGCACTGCGTTGTCGCTGTAACTGGTTCATCCGGCTGCCTCTGTCCAGCTGCTCGCTGAACACCTTGAGCCGTCTCTCTCTGTCCTCCATGTCGGCTCGCATTCGTTCAAGGCTCTGCACCCGATAGCTGTCCAGCTCCTGCCTGCTGCGGGCCTCCTGTGCAGACTGATGCCTGGCCACCTGGAGCTCCTCTGTCTGTGTAGCAGTGGTTATTCAGTGAATACATCCAGGCTGCGCTTGGCAGATTCAGTTTTTTTTTTCCTCTCAGCGTTTTACATTATGACAATTTAAAATATCACTGCTCACTTCATAGTAGAGTTTTATACGAGTCTAAGTCTATTGGAGCAAAATATACATATACATACACCAGATAAAGTCCTCAAATACCAGAAATGTGGTAGTTGCATACAGTACTAAAATACTAATTTTGAGCTGCAGTGGTGAGTACTTTCTAGTTATGAATCTGAATGTAATCTGAATATCTTTGAGTTTTGGACGGCTGGTCGGACAAGACATCACTGTGGAAAATGTCACATTTTACAGACCAACAATTCATCTCTGAACCGTTAAAATAGGTAGTAGATTAATCGATAATAAAAATTATTTGTTGCAGTGATGGGGGGGAGGGAGGGGGAGAATTGTTGGGTCGTTGTAAATTATAGCATATGGTCACTATCTGTAAAGTGTCCTGAGATAACTCATGTCATGATTTGACACTATAAATACTAATTTAATTTGAATAGAAACAGTCACAGTTCCCGTTTGGGCAGCAGTGAGGTGTGGATGCGACTTGGCGTACCTTCACGCGGAGCAGCTTCCTGGCGCTGCTGCTCTCGGCCTGGCAGCGGCTCAACAGCTTCCTGGCGGCCTCCAGCTCCTCCTGCAGGACGACCACCTCCTCCTCTGATGTCATCTTCACTCGGAGGGCCGCGCTGCGACAGCTGACCTCCCTCTGGGCACAATGGAAAACGTTATAATAACCATTATCACAATCAATGTGTTTCAGCAAGGTTTTATGACTGATGAGTCAAAAGTACAATTTAGTACACAAATACACAAATCAGTAAGTTGAATAATGAAATGTAAAAAAAGATCTATAAGCAACAAGGATTTTTTTTAAGCATAAAATGTGATTTACATAATTGGCTGAAGTGTTATTTGACTGAGTAAATAAGAAAAGTGAGGAGTTGAAAATATAGATCCAGAAAAATATAAATGAGAGCTAAATTAATTTACTTTCTTAACTGATTGCAAAAGTTAAGGGGGAAACATTAAGCTTGTTTTAATCAATCTGAATATCTAACTGTATTACTTATATGTACGTATATGTATTAAATTATGCTTTGGACAAATCAGATATCACAAAAACAAAAGGGGTCAAAACTAACTTGATATGAACGTGTAGTGAAAATAAAGGACCCAACACAGACAGACAGCAAACACAAGCTTTTGTTTCCTGGTGTTCCCTCAACAGAGTGTATGTGAAGAGATCTTAACAGGGGGTCCTCAGAGTTGCTGCAGGAGGGGCTGCAAAATTATTATTTGATGGTTTAAAAAAAATATATACATTAACATGAGTTTTTTTTTTTTTTTTTTTTTAAATGTATGCAACATTGATCATACGCTTACTGGCCTACAGCTAAGGGAGCCGTAAGGAAGCCATGGCTTAGTATTGTACGCCCCATAAAAAGGTATGTGTAAAGACTTTAGGCCGCCTTAAACATTATTGTAGGTCCAGTTTACTATGCAACTAAATTTAATACCATATATCTAGTAGGGGGTCCCTGCTCAGACTTTTATTTTATTTTTTTAGCTAAGGGGTCCTAAAAAAAAAAACTGCAGAAAAAAACTGCAGAAGATAAATTTGATTGGTGAGTATTGAATATTCCTGCTGACCTGCTGAGTTTGAAGCAGCTGTCGGTGGAGTTTCTCCTGGTGGAGCGCCTGCCTCCAGCGGCTCAGAGCCTTCTGTTTACAGAGCAGAGCAGCCAGCCGGCTGTTCTCCAGGCTCAACTCATCCACGTCTTCTTTCTAACACACACACACACACACACACACACACACACACACACACACACACACACACACACACACACACACACACACGAGCTGGAAGTTCAACATTGTTTTGAACAGGTTTCATGGGGAAAAGATCGACAGTCTACTTTGTGAGTTAATCTGCATGTAAACAGTTCTTTCATGAGAAAATGCTGTATTTAATTTTTTTTACATTATATATCAAGCTAAACTCCTGTTTTCTGCCTTCCTGTACCTTTGACTGTGTGAGTCCATCACTGTCGTTGGTGCAGCCGTACTTCTTCTTGAGCTTGATGATTCGGTCCACTCCCTCGCTTCTTGTTCTGCTCACCATCTCACTCACATCTTGCTCCATCTGCCGCTGGTACCCATCCAGCCTGGCCTGAGGATCAAAAACACAGTGACGACAAACAAAGGTGTTTTTTTTGGCTCAAAAAGTAGATACAGTAAGTGAAATAGTGACTCTTGGAAATTAGACAATTTAAGCTGTAAACAGCAATTCAATACAGTGAAGAGAAAAATATAAAAAACATGAGTAAAGCAAGTTTGACAGTTTCAACAGTATACCACTTTGCATTAAGCTACTGTATATCAATAAAAGATAATATTTAACGTGAAGATGAGCTTGCAACATTTTGTCATGTGCACTTTAGCAATCAGTCAGAAGTGCACAATATTCTAAATTTAAAGATGACATTTTTTAAAAGTGGTGAAAGTGTTTTCCTAAAGATAGCTGGATATATTTTGACCTTTAGCTGGATGCAGGTAGAGAAGAGGTGTCGGACTAAAGGGTCATAGCGTTCTCTGAATTTGAGACTGAGTTGCTCTTCCAGAGTTCTCTTCTCTTCTTCCAGGTGAGCGACTTGCGCCTGCAGCGCCGAGATCTCCAACATCATCCCACGACATACGACAACAGCACCCTGTCGTACAGCAACGCAGCACAAAAAAAACTGTTTATTTTTTAAGAACGCGCTTGTTTGCCTCGATTTAAAAAAAAGAAAAAGAAATATTCAAAATGTTTTCTTAATGACAAGGCATTGTCCAAATACTGTGCAAGACTTTACACAAATTGTCACCTAGATGTATTTCCCTCTGCACTAACTAACCAGCACATTCATTCCTTGAGCCCTAATGCTGCAACTGTGGCAAAACTTAAGTTCTGTGGGTGAATCCCATTCATTTCCCACGTTACAAGTTTTAACAACCGGCCACGTCCCCCCCATCCCGACCCACAAAAACATTTCTCTCTTAATCTCTGCTGTACTATAACAGCTAAGAAACAAAAAGCAAATGATATGACAGTATCACATGTACCTAGCAATGGAACCTCCAGCAAAGCCATGATATGCATAAATACAAAAATAAATAAGAATTGCACCTTTGCTGTCACCCTGAAAGACATGTCTCAGTCCTTTCCCCTTCTGGGGTTCACCACTTATTTTAATTTTAGATATCCTGTCCCGCATTTACCCTCTGTAGAAGATCCCCTATGTCTCTTTTTTTATGATCTGGTCAAATGATTTCCAGATTTTCTCATACAGCCCCAATTTGCCTTTTAAAATATATGTTCATCTCTCCATGGCCATACACTACATTGCTATTTCCTACATATATTACCGTAGTTACCTCTTTGTGAGAGTCATTCTTCTGAGAGTCCTTAAGATTCTTTAAATCCTGTGGTTAAAAATGGAAAAGAATTATACAACACAATGGGAAAGAAATAAACAGTACAGTTGTGATTATGTGAGCCATAAATCAATGAAAATTATAACATTTGATACTAAAAACAGGTCTTTTCTGGCAAACAAAATCATTGTACACTAGGATTAAAACCTTGCCTAAGTTAGTTTTGGAAGTAAATTATGTCTCCATAAACAGCCAATAAAACACACTGTATTGTGTGACGAGGCGATAACCCCCACGTGTACCTGTTCTCGCTGATACAGGAGCCGAGTTTCCTGCTGCAGGATTTGTTCATAAAACTGTGAGTAAAGCAGAAAGCTGCGGCGCTCTCGCTCTGTCAGAGAACAGCCGAGGTGAGTGAGACACAGCTGGAGGCGATCCTGAGAGACCGTCAGCTGAAAGAAAGAAAGACCCAGGAGCCCTATTACACAGCGTGGAGACTTCTGTACAGTGAACCTAACACTGGAGAAGGGAGCAAAGGTGTATAAGAATACTAATATAATAAGTTACCTCACCAAAAACTAATTAGTGATCAAATCCAAGAGTTATCTTTCATCAGCAATACTTTGTTTGCATCCCCATATTTGAGGTGTAAAGATAAGGTGAAAAAATAAGGATTGTATCTCTTTTTAAGTATTAAACTGGTTTAAACACACTTCTTCATTTCTCACTTTTCTTAATAAGTATTTTCAGAAGTAACATAGCAACTTATTTCTTTTTTTTCCCCACACATATCTTAACCAAAAGAGTTTCTCCCATGTAAGAGAATGCAGCATGTTATTATCATCAGGTATTTAAAGGTAAAAGGTACTTTATTGTCACATACACATACGTGTAGCGAAATTCATTCTCTCCATTTAACCCATCCTCAAGTGAGCAGAGGGCAGCCACTTACAGCACCCGGGGACCAACTCCAGATCTGAGACAGTGCCTTGATCAAGGGAAGTGACTGGAGAATCTAGTACATGTTTTTGATGGCGGGTGAAACCGGAGCACCCGGAGGAAACCCACGCAAATATGGGGAGAACATACAAACTACACAGAAAGGCCTGGAACTGTATTTGAAACCCATAACCTTCTTGCTGTGAGGCCACAGTGCTAACCATTGGGCCACCATGCTTTTTGCAGGAAGACATATTGTAGTTATCGTGCATCGTTTGGCCTACAGTGTTACCTGTCCCTCGACCTCTTCACCTCCCTCCATCAGCTGCTGGATGAACGTTTCCACAATCTGCGGCCGTTCGGGGGACAAACTGTACTTCAGCGGGGCTTTCTTCCACAGCTCTGACCAGACAGAATATATATTTTTTTTTATCAAAGACGTCTATATCAATTCAGTGCTTATAGGTAGATTTATTGTTTGTTTTTTTGGCGGACCTGTAGGTAGGCCTGTGTCCTGTCGAGTTCGCTCTGAAACCACCAGCGTCAGCTCTCTGTTAATCTTCTTCTGCACCGCTCTGATCATGTCACACTCGGTGCTCTCCAGCAGTTTGTGAAGCTGAGAGGTTGACAGTGTATTTTTACAAAGAAATGAGGTCTTGTTACAAACACATTGGGACAATATTTGATGCAGTTAAGTAGTTGTACTGTGCAGTACCTGCCAGGCTTTCACATCAACCTCTGAAGCTCCAGACGGGGGCAAGAGATACTGGCTGCCAGATATTAAGACCTCATAGTCCCGCGCCTTACCCATTTGTTGAGCCAGAGCTCTCATACTGGGGTAAAAGATTTCAGCTCTGTAAAGGAAGGACAGCCATTTAAATATGGGACTAACACTCGTATTTAAAATAATTACGTTTAAGCTGCCAGATGTTGCAAGAAAGTAGAGATTCAAAGTTCATTCTTGATCTTAGAGAGCAGTTGAAAAATAATATTCTTGTCAAAAGGTAAGATTTGATTCTTTTGGTAGCTGTTCTGGAGCTTTCAATCATATCACATGAGCTTCATCAGCCAATGGAGTTTGCCCCAGTTGTCATGAATTTAAAAATAGGGGGACAACTTTAAAGACATTACATTGCACTTAAAAGGTGCTCTAAGCGATGTCACACGATTTCTCACAAGAAGGATTTGGGGGTGGGGGGTTGGGGGGTTAGTGGTTAAATTGTCCCTAAAGTGCTCAAAAGAAGAAAACGCCTTTGAACATCTACAAGTTCTGAGCAAACTCCATCTGCTGATGAAGAAAACTGACAGGATTGAAAGCTCTAGAACAGACACTAAATGTACCCCCGGTCTATTTATATTTGCATTACAAGAAATAAAAGAATTCGAGGAACAATGTTATGCCGAAGCAGCCACTGACACACATTAATGAATTAAGCAAGGAAATAAAATGCCTTGGTAGTTTTCAGGGTATATTATATTGGTGGCTGCTATCTGATCTTTATCAACACAAGCTAAGAAATCTACATACAGCTGTCTGAAGGTGATGAAATCCTCACTCTTTCTGAACTTCCCACCGTACCTGTAGAGTTTCACAAACTGCTGATAGAAACTGGGCGTCCTCAACATTTGAGGGCCCAGACGTCTTCGAGCCCAGCTCTCCTTGAACACCTGAAGCTGCTTGGTGAGCAGGAGGAAACCTTTCAGCACAGACTGGACTCGGATTGGATCCTGAAGAAGAAGGGACACACTAGTCGTCTTCTTTTCTTCTTCAGCTTCCTAAACAAAAGACAATAAACAGATGTGAGCGACAATAACAGATCTGTGTGGGTTTAAAGCCAGAAGCTGTCTCGTAGTTACATATAAGGAATGGTTTACACATAATCCAAGCTGTCTCGTTTGCCTTCTTAACCACGAGTCGCAACTTATAAACAACAATCTTTTACTTCGTCAGGTTTTCCGTCGTGCAGAATGTCATCCTGGTTGCCATGGAGACGAACCGGCTCGGCCTCTCTTCCACCTTTCAGGACGTCCTCCATGAGCAGCGACACGCCGAGGATCGCTGCGTTGGCCTGCAGTCTGCTGCGATCGCTCAGAGCGCTCAGACACAGCTGCAGACAAACACAACTCCTCTGTGTTATTCAAGTCAACTTTATTTCAGACACACAGGTCCATATCAGTACAAAAACACGCAAAACACAACACAGACAAGACAAAAAAAAATTGAATTTCATAAGATCAAAGTGATTAAAACACATTGACGTTTGTTCCAATGTTTCCAAAAGCAATGAGTGTACCTTGTGTCACTCGTTATCTGCTGTAGACCTCGTTTGTTAATGTATGTATCCATAAAAAGTCAATACAATTAGTAAAAGGTCTTCTTCTCACCTCAGCTCAATAATATCTGATGTGATAGGATGTCGAATTCTTACTGACCCGATTGTTTTGTTACTTAATGACGACTCTAAATTACATCTGCTTGGGAGGCAGAAGAAAATTTGGCTAGCCGGCTCAAGGCAATGTGGTCTATGGAGGAACCTCACATAGCCACTGTTACATCACACCATAAGCAGGCAAAAATGTATTAACCTGCATGCAGTATTCGATGGGAGGAACGTCCCAAACATCCAGAGGGAACAATCCATGACAGGATATAAAACTTCTCCATGGAAAAATTCCCTGAGCCTGCAGAGAAACACAACATGAGACAAATAAAGTCTCTCATCTTGACATGTAGTATTTACACTTTAAACTCTTAAATTTAATATTCTAAAAATAAGGCCTAAAAGTGTTACATTTCATGTACAAAGGTCTTACATTTTTCTCTTGTCCTTTTGTAGGATTAAATAAATGCCGTAACATCATAAATAAATATTTTGTGTGGGTAACTTTTAAATTAACTGTATTTGTATTTTTAGTTTCATAGCATAAGAACTCTAAATGAAATTAATATTTTATTCATTTTATGTTATTAGAGTATGTGACAAAGTGGGTAATGCACTCACCACTTGTGCTTATGTACAGTTGTCCATGTTTATTTTACACATTGCTCTATTTGTATTGAATTCATTTCACACACAATCACTATTTAATTTAAGTTAGATTTACTAAGTTGCAGGTTTGAAACAGTTAATTGTTTCTTCATACACACCTTTTCTTTGTTGATTTGTTTGGTCATCCATGTAGAAATGTTTGGTGAGGAGCTCCAGCAGCATGGTGTATTTTTTTGGTATTGATGATTTCATCACTGACATAACAGGGCAGACCCAAATCATGGGGTTCTTCTGTGTGTAGTTTTTTTTTATGTGTTTGTTTAATGCATTTGAGGGTAAATGATACAAGTTACATCCCTCATAAGTTTTTTTTTTATTTATGTAAAATGAATGCAAACTATGTCTAGCTTTGTCCAGACTTTGGTAAAAGTTAGAAATATTTTGTAGACTCACAGCTGGAAGATAGTGGTACAGTCCAGGCTAGATTAGAGCCTGATAAAGGCAGTGGCATTTTTACTGTGTAGAGAGAGGGAAGCCTTGTTGATACAAACATGTGCTTTAGTGACTTTTTGGTAGAGCCTAGAGACGAGAAGTTGTGCGCATGCTTTTCTTATTTTGCCAAGTAGATTTTGTTGTTTTGGCTCCAGTTTTTTTCAATATTTTCAAGATTTGTATTTCTTTAATTTATACTGGCACCCTGCAAATAAACATGTGCTGTTTGAAAATGTAAGAAGTCTGCCTGCCTATCTTTGGCGCTCTGACTAATCTACGCAAATGTTTTATTAAATTCAGGTAATGTTATTTGGTAAATACTTCTTTTCTCAGGCTTAAAATCCACACTGATGGGGCGCCTGGGTAGCTCACCTGGTAGAGTAGGTGCCCATGTACAGAGGCTCAGTCTTCGACGCAGCGGCCACAGGTTTGGTTCTGACCTGCGGCCCTTTGCTGCATGTCATTCCCCCTCTCTCTCCTCTTTCATGTCTAAACTGTCCTGTCAATCAGTCCTTCCAGAAAAATGTGGAGTTTTTTGTGATTGTTGCAGGCAAAAATCCTTGATTATGCGGCACGTTTTCTTAAAAAATGCGATGGAATATACGGGATATTTATGCAATTTTATGCGATAAAATTGCGGGAACTTGCAAAAATTGCGGGAACTTGCAAAAACTGCGTTTTTTTAATGAAAAAGAGAAAAAAAAAGTGATTTCCCCCAACACCCTGCTTTTAGATTAGGGGATTATGATTGGATTATGATATTATAATTTGCGCAGAAATCGGCAATTTATGCGGCGAAAGTGCAGCGTATTAGAAAAAATGTGGCCCCCGCATAAATATGTGGACTTTGGCTGATTATGCATTGAATTATGCGATCGCATAATCACGTTTTCTGGAAGGACTGGTCAATAATAAACGCCTAAAAATGCCAAAAAAGAATTCTTAAAAAAAGAAATAATCCACCCTGATTTGCCATTATATGGCTGTGAAGTTGCCATTAAATTTTATCCTAGGTGGTTTAAAAAGTCTTGGGGTACCCTGGATTTGTCCAGTGATATCATGCAGCTAAACCAACCTGACAACCTCGAGTCTCTAAAGGTGGAGGAACAGGCAGCGTGAGGCTGAACACGTCCGTCTGGATACTGTCGCTCAGCGGGGGGAGGGCGGTCGCCATGTTGTCACTCACACTCTGGTAAGAGGTAACATCACCGGAGGAGAGGAACACCTCCCTGAAACATGAAAGAAGGGAAAAATCTGACCATCTCATTTATTTCCTTTATTAGATAGTGACAGTAAAGAGAAGACAGGAAATGTGATGTGCGGTTCATGGTTGGCACACCCCAACAGTGTTACACTTCATTAACTATTAGGCGTTATAGTGGCCTTGGACCTCAACGCAGAGGTCCAGTGTTCGATTCCGACCTGTGACGGTTTCCTGCATGTCTTCCCCCTCTCTCTCACCTGTCCTGTCCATTAAAGGCGGAAAAAAAGCCCAAAAAATAATCTATAAAAAAAAAAAATAATAATAATAATTAGGCATTATAAACCTGACCAATAACCTTACATCAACCAACCACTTTATAATAACGTTTACCACTACTTTGGTACTACCAGGTCTCGTGTAAAGATCAATAGAGAAATTCTAGGTTGCCCTAAGCTAGAAGGAAATGGGACGATGTGTGGTGCCATAGGAGAGCCATAAAAAAAGAATCAATCTGTAAAAGTATAATAATTACATCATATAAAATAAATACATAAAAAACAGTGGTATATATGCAATACAAATATGTATAATATGTAATATATGTTATTTGTCCTTATATATCTAAATTCATTCATCTGTTTTTTATTGGTTTTTTAAATTTTTTTCTTTACTTATTTTTTCATTTATTTTTCTTTACATTTCCACATTCATTATCTCATTCTTTTACACAGTAATTATTTTTTATGGCACTCCTATGGATCCATAAATACAAAGCTAAATTAGGACTAGCGTCAAGCTCTTTCAGAAAGAAAAAGAAAGGATTAGTGGGCAAAATCGCAAATCCATTACTCTCAAAAAGGCCGTAAGTAGCCCAGCCAAAGGATGACAGTAGACATGATAGCATAACAAAGGGAACCAGCAACAAGAAAACGAATATAAAAAAAGAAACAGTTGCATGAGTGCCTTTAAATCATTTGTGATAGAAAGTCAGTGAAGGCAGAGAGAGATGAATTGATCACTCTGGCTCAGCTCCGAGATTAGCGGCCAAACTCCTCACTGACCTGATGAGGTGTCTCACGGCGGTGTCAAACTGCAGGAGGACGACGTGCCTGCGCAGCTGCAGCAGTCGGCCTACAGACTCTGGGCTGCTGGGATCAGACAGACGGTCAACCTGATTCTGGATCTCCAGCAGCTCTGCTCCTGTACAGCACCCACAGAGGAGGACACAAAGCCTTGTGAGTCAATGAGGAAGAGTGACCTGGTGTGAAGGAAGCACGGGGCCCCCCATTTGAAACCAGGCCCAGATGGAAGGCTCGTTAGCGAGCGCCTGGTGGCCGCGCTTGCCATAGAACCCGGCCGGGCACAGTCCAATAAAGCTACGTGGCAAACCCCTCTCTATCCGATGGGCGCCCACCACCTGTTGGCGAGGCCTGCTGGGGTCGGGTGCGCTGCCACATGGGTGGCAGTGAAGGTCAGGGGCCTCGACGGACCAGACCCGGGCCCCAGAGCCTGGCTCTGGGGACGTGGAACGTCACCTCTCGGTGGGAGAAAGAGCCGGAACTTGTGCGTCCGGAACAATGTTGTACTGTACAGCACCTTGTAACCCTGGTTTTGAAAGGCACTTTATAAATAAATGTACTTATTTACTGTATGTATGTACATTTACAAAAATATTTTTTTTATGTACAGTATATTAAAAGGCAGGGTTGGTAACTATTGTCAATATACATTGTAGTAGTATAACTTTGTTATAAATTTGAAATTTTGAGTTTGAAATGGTCTTTACACCCTGACAGCAATAAAGAACTTATGGCCCCTTAAAAAAGGAGCTAAAAAGGATCCGTCATCTGGAGCTGCTGTAATCCTGTAAAAATGTCCACCAATCACTGCCTCGCAGCAGTTGTTGTACCTTTAGAAAATGTGTCTGTCCTTTCATGTATCACATTTTGCCTGTAAAGCCCTTTGAATGACCACCGTGTATAAGATGGTGCTCTATAAATAAACTTGCCTTGCCTATTAGGACTAATATTTGCATAGGGGCAGGTGTGATGCTCGGTTTCCAAGATCAACCTACCGATGCCTTCAGTGCCTCCCCAGTCAGCTGCAAGTGAGCCCTGCATATCCTGACCTCTCCTACGGCTACAGGAGTCTTCTGTGTTTCCCAGTCTGGAGAAACTAACCAGGTAATAAATGATGTCATGGAGAGCTGAAACTATCTGCAGAGTGTGATGGAGAGCTGCTGAACACGCCTGTTGAAATCAGAGTTTCGACAAGACATTTATAAACAAGAAAGTAAAATTGCAAAAAGTTTAGACCCCAAAGATTATGTGAAAAGTGGATTAAAGACACTTGTGTAGTTTATAACGTGTGACCCAGGAGGACAAAAGCAAGCACTAAAATCTACACATTAACACACCATTGCATTCAAAACTATTCATGGTTTTAAAAAAGCTGTTAAATGCATCATGTCTTGTGCCGCTGTATTAATAGCCTCATGAGTTTAAGCGTCTCACCAAAACATTTTTGAACATGTGAAGCACTTCCGAGAAGTGGGGGATGTACCACAAGTTGAGGAGACATTGGCCTTCTGCAGACAACAACTGCAGCGGCCGATGCTGAAAACTCCTATTTGTGGAGAGAGGTGTGATTAGGCTCTCAGGTGATGACTGAAGAAACACCACACAGATCTGAGTTTATGTACAAACTTTTTTCTGTTTTTCGATGTTAGTAACGCTTTCACACAGACTCTAAACCACATTAGAGGTGGAGACGTATTCATGTCCCCTTAAATACTTCACCCTCTAAAATCTGACACCAAGAGGCCTAAAACAAACTTACAAAATAACACATTTAATTTTTACATTTATTTATGGCATAACTTTCCATAGCCTTTAGCATAACATACATTCAGCGCCACATGTTTCTAGATTGCACTGTATCTGTGGATTTTTACATGGAACTATTCCTTCATGCTGGTTTTGGCATTACCACATCAATACATTTTGCACCACCCTCATTCCCACTTTAACCAAAGTTTTCTGTGTGTAGTTTTCCTTTTTATTTCTTTCTTTAGTGCTTTTATATACTTTGTAAAATTGTATTGCCTATTTCACTGTTTTATTCTATTATACCTTAAATATTTGTTTAAACATTTTTTTTGTGTGTGTAGCTTGGAAGGGGCTACAGCTGCATAAAGACAATAAAGCTGAACCATCAGCCTTAATAACAGACAGTCCTTACAGACAAATATTTTGAAGATGTGTGGAGATTTCCTGGTGTATATATGGTATAAATGCATATTTATAGGGTGTTCGTCATATAATCTTTTAGGCTGTATATTTAATAGTTTGGTAACCATTTTCAAACATTTTAAACATGCAACAATCTGACTGGGATAGAAATGTTGATTGTTGAAATAAATTTGGGGTTTAGAGTCTGTGCGCAAGGGTTGCTCTTTTCGTCAGTGCCAACATGTGAGGAGCATACAGTTCTTCTATTTTACACATGAACAATGCATACAATTCCAGCTGGTTGTACCTGGGGTCAGAGCAAAGGCCAACTTCTGAATCCGAAATGACTCTGGGCTCTCTGGTTTGACCAATCAGGAAGTGGGACTGACGGATGGAGGGGATGTCGTCCAAAATGATGGTTAGATTGTAATAATATGCCACAATCTGCGCTCTCACACAATACTGAGATATCTGTGTACTGAATCTGTGGACAGACACATCCGACATGCTCTTATCTAGGGTGACGTAAAGGGAAAAACTTGTCTTGTCTTGTTACGTTTTTAAGAACATACTTCTTGAGAAAGTCGATTATGAGCCTCCTTTTGATCTTGGCTGCTTCCTCCTGCGGTGTGAAAGAAATTAATTTTACTTCATGGGCAGCCAATCACATTTATCATCCTGCTCAGCCACCTGAGAATCCACCACTGTGTGCAACTCACTGGGCTTTTTATAAGACCCCCCACGGCCTGTTTCTTCTTCACAAATGAGTTCAGCATCTCGTCACGCAGACCAACCTTTTCCAGCTGGATGGACACAAAGGCTTCCATCAGCCTGGAGTAACAAACAAGACTCAGTTTATTAAAGAGTTAGCACTAAGGCACTGCTAATAATAACCAGTGTCATTTGTTCTGCGAGTGGGGAAGATTACCTCTCCTTGGGAGTGGTGGGAGGTCTTGCTGAGCCTTTGGGTGAAACGTTAGATTTTTTCTGCAGGTTGTTGGTGTCGCTTCCAGGTTTGGAGTCCAATTTGACATCTTTATCAGAATAACGGGCGACTTCACTCTGAGAATAAATTGGAAAACTGAAACATTTCAACAGCAGTTTATTTATTTTAAAGTGTGACAAATACCAGTGGGGGAAAAGGTATTCAGATCATTTGGGGCAGCAGTAGCTCAGTCAGACTTGGCTTGGGAACCGGAGGGTCTCCGGTTCAATTCCTGGGCACTGATGAGGAGTCCTTGAGCAAGGCATGGAACCCCCCCAACTGCTCAGGGCGCCTTCATTGGCAGCCCCCTCACTTTGCCATCTCTCATTAGTGCATGTATGAGGTCCTGTTTGTGCATGTGTGTGTGTATTTCGGCCTGTGTGTAATGTGTAAAAACAGAGTGTAAAAATGTTCAACAGAGTGTAAAAAAATTCTTCTTCTTTTTTACCAAAAATACTCAATTACAAGTGTAAGTCCAACATTTAAAATCCTAATAATTAAAAGTACAAAAGGTATTATCAGAAAATGTACTTAAAGTATCAAAAGTAAAAGTACTCATTCATTATGATATTATGCCTGCATCAATGTGTTAGCAGCAAGTTATATTTTAGATTTCTGTCTAATTTTAGTTTTTGGTGAAATATTGAATTATACTGATTTGGGTAGTTTTTGAATTCAGCAGGATAAATGTCTCTTTGGTGCAACTTTGGTCACAAGCTAAAAATGGATGGGAACCACTTCTTTAATCTTTAACAATATCATATAAAAGAAAAAGCTGAATTATTATTACAGCTGTCAGAAAAATTTGATGAAGTAGAAGAACTAGTACTTGACTAAATGTACTTAGTTACTTTCCATGAGTGAAGAAATTCACACCTGAGCTGAAGACGTCTCACTCTCTGCCCAGTGACAAACACAAACCAGCTTCACAGCACTTATCAATGCGTTCTTCTGTGCAACCTGACAGGCCAGAGTCACCTGCAGGTTTTCTATACTCTGTGTGTTCATAAGCTATGAAGAGAAAAGAAAAGAAATGCATTCAGTCAGTAATAGTTTGATCACTGGCTAATAAACCCCTGAATTTAATTTCAACGTACATGAATAACTGCCTCCTCTGAGCTGAAGCTGAACCTCCCGATCTGGTTCTCGTCCAGTTCCTGGATGCTCAGAGGCAGGTGGGACGGGGTGAACCTGCGGCGGACAGCGCACTTTAATTGCATTGGAAATGTTACTTAAGTAAAAGTATGTAAGTATCACCAATGTACATTTAAAGTAAGATGACTCAACGCAGAAAAATCCTCACATTCTAGAAACTGGAAACAATCAAAACAGTTCTGTCAATCAACTAAGGTTTAATTTGTGAATCATTTAAGCTGGACTTGTATGCCGTTATATTGTTGGGTAGTTTAATTTATAATAAAACATTGTATTTTAAAAACTACATGTGTTTTGTGTGCAAAAACCTAGTTTGTAAAGTAACTAGTAACAAAAGCTGTCAGATTAATGTAGTGGAGCAAAAAGTACAATATTTCTCTCTGAAGTGTAGTAGAAGTAGAAAGTGGCATGAAAAGATAATACTCAAGTACCTACATTATTTTACTTAAGTACAGCACTTGAGTAAATGTACTTTGTTACATTCCACCATTGCTAGTAAAGAACATGTTATACAGGTACAGCGTAGTTATCTACCTGTCCACAGAGCTGTCATCTTCCAGTATGGCTGTGATGAAAACTGGCCTCTGCTCTGCTTTGTCTTTCTGCGCAGCAACCTCAAACTGCACCAGCCTCAGGTAAAGGTGGAACTCATCGAAGCCGAGCTCTGACGCCACGTTTCTGTACAACCTGTGCAGAAGTATTGAACGTTACAGTCTGACATGATACTGAACTGGATCATTTCTGCATGTACAGTCACATGACCAACATGGCAAATCATTCTTGGCATTTATCTCAACATATAACTCACTGGTCAATGGAGTTGTGAGTGTTCCACTGGAACAAGTCTAGAGTTTTTTTCTGTGGTTCATTTTAACCAATTGTTGTAAATAAATTACAGGTGGCCCAACTCTGTCACTGGCCAGCTATTACTATTTTCCCCCTGGTGTAAGTGTTATCTTAACTGTGCCAGATGTGCAGTCTCTGAGGCTGATTCCAGCAGACGATGGCGGATGGTGACGAGCTCCAGCAGCTTGGAGAAAGTTTCCACGCCATACAACTGTTTCTCTTTTCCCTGCGTCATGTCCTTCTCCTCTGCAGATCTTACTAACAACAGCCCCACCTTTTGGACCAAAATTGGGTCCTCAAAAAACACACCTGAGAACAACTGAGAGCAGAGAAAAGGAAGTTAGACTTATGTGCTTAATTATATGTATGTTAATTGATTTAAAGTTCCCATATTATGCTCAATTTTATATTTAAACTTGTATTTTGGGTTTCTACTAGAACATGTGTTCAAAAACACCTTTTTCTAATACCGTCTGTCTGAATATACCTGTATTCACCCTCTGTCTGAAACGCTCTGTTTTAGCGCCTGTCTTTTTAAGCCCCCCCTCCCAAAAAAGCCTAGTCTGCTGTGATTGGTCACTATTTACGGTTCATCCGCATCTGCGCTCTCAGAGTCTCTGCACCATCATTGCAGCCAGGGAGACTGTAACGGCACTGTAGCGTCACTTTCTAAATATTACCTAGTATAGTTGTGACATCACAACCGTACAAAAGTCCTGACGGCTCGTTTAAAGGCACAGTTTCTGAATACGGGCTGTGTGCATTTCTCTGAGGCTTGAGTGTTTTCATACTTTACAGTAGAGCTGGGCAATATGGAGAAAATCAAATATCAAGCTATTTTTGACCAAATACATCGATGTTGATATTGCAGCGATATTGTAGGTTGACTATTGGTGTTTTCACAAAATATTAACACAAGGAGAGTTTTGATAAATAATCACCAATAATGTGGATACAATGACTAATTGGGTAAAGGCAAATAATAAAACAGCTAGTAGTCCGATAAGAAAATAACATCACTTTACTGTAACGCTTCCCTTAAAACCAAGAAAAGACAACACTTGTGTCATATTACAATATTATGATATCCAAAATGTAAGATGATATCTAGCCTCATATATTGATGTTGATATAATATTGATATATTGCCCAGCCCTACTTTACAGTATTTATATAACATCTCAACCTGCTTTATAATTTAAATAGACATGGAAATCTCACTTTTTACAATATGGGACCTTTTCAATCAATTTTCAAGAAAAAGAAAACCTACGTCCTTCTGTATCTGAGAGCTGTAGGAGGCTCCAGGTGAAGCCAGGTGGTTCCAGCTCTGCAGGGCCTGCTGCAGGAGCTTCTGTCGCAGGAGGAGTTGGTCAATGATGCTGGCGGCTCGGTGCAGCTGACAGAGCTCTGTGTGAGCCTGAACTAAACCATGGTAGACTGCAGAAGCCAGGCAGAGGGACGGATGAACCTCCAGGAGGAATGTGTTCATCAGTGCAGGGCTGCAAATACAACACAAGAAGGCAAACATGGAAGTATTAAAGGAACAGGCCGACTTATTGGGACTTTAGCTTATTCACCGTATCCCTCAGAGTTAGATTAAACTATACTGTACATACCCTTCTCATCGCCGTGTGTGTCGTAACTCTGTCTGGCGCACCCACCGCTAGCCTAGCTTAGCACAGATCCTGGAGGTAACCGGCTCCATCTAGCCTACTGCTCCCAATAAGTGACAAAATAACGCCAACATTTTCCTATTTACATGTTGTGATTTGTATAGTCACAGCGTGTACAAATAACAAGGTCACATGTGACACAGCCATCTTCTAACCATATACAAACTGGGAACTATATTCTCAGAAGGCGAAGCACTGCTACTTCTGCTACTTGGGCGGAGTGATTTGCACCTGAGAAGCCCCACGGTGAGGAGCAGAGAGTAACAACGGTGCTTTTCAGGTGTTGCGCTAATCACTCCACCCAAGTAGCAGTGCTTTGCTTCTGAGAATATAGTTCCCAGTTTGTATACGGTTAGAAGATGGCTGTGTCTCATGTGACCTTGTTATTTTTACACGCTGTGACTATACAAATCACAACATGTAAATAGGAAAATGTTGGCGTTATTTTGTCACTTATTGGGAGCAGTAGGCTAGATGGAGCCGGTTACCTCCAGGATCTGTGCTAAGTTAGGCTAGCGGTGGGTGCGCCAGACAGAGTTACAACACGCACGGAGATTAGAAGGGTATGTATGGACTTATCTAACTCTGGGTGATACGGTGAATAAGCTAAAGTCCCAATAAGTCGGCATGTTCCTTTAAGAACACAAAATATATATAGTTAAAGAAACATACCAAATCCAGGGTAGTAAGGCTTCTGTATGTACTTGCCTGCTGCCTCCAAGTGAGACCAGATGTTTGGGAACGTATTTTGGTGGGAGGCCAAAGTCATGAACACAGCCATTGCCGTCGTCTCTCCAGATGCGTTGGAGATACTGCCGCTGTTTTTCAATCTGATAGGGTGTTTTGTATCCAAGAGGAAATTTACACATCATGATTGGTTTAAAAAAAGATAATCTTTTTCCACAAAACACCAGTTATTACATTTAAACTAGGGCTGCAACAATTACGTTCATGATCGAGTGATCTGCTGATTAGTTTCTCGATTAATAGATTAATTGTTTAGCCTATGAAATGTCATTAATTGGTAAAAAAAAATGCTAATCTCAACTTCCCAAAGTGAAGTCTTTAAAATGCTTGTTTTGTTCAACATGAACAAATGTGCATTCCATTAATAGCTGGAACAAACAAATATTTAACTTTAAAGATTTATAGATTATCAAAATAGTTGCAAATTAATTTTCGTTCAATCGTCTAAGACATTGGTTCCCAAACTGGGGTACGTATACCCCAGGGGATACGCAAAGTGATATACAATTGGGGGTATGCGAACATTACTAACTTAATAACTTAACTTAACTTAATAACATTACTCATCATTACTCATATAAGAGTTTGGGGAAGGGGAGTACGTAGCTGGAGGTTAAAGAGGTACGGAACTGTAAAAGGTTTGGGAAATCATTTTAACTTTAACTGTTGGATCACTAATTCACACCTGAACACAATCCTTTTGCAGACTTTGTGTTTTCACCTGATTGTCCAAAATGTCTCTGATCAGCTGCTGGTGGCTCTGCAGGCAGCCTATCTCAGCCCTGTAGGCCTGAACAAAGTAATCCTGGTTCAGGTCCAGTTGTGGCCGACAGTGCATGATGTCAGTAATGACTCCAGCCAACGCAAACCTCTCCTCTGTCCCTGCTGCATGCTGGTAGGCCTCAAAGTAGCAGTTCAAGAGCTGGAGAACGAGGAGACACCAAAAGTTAGTAAACAACTTGTTGATCTATGAACCTGACTGACTTTGAAAAATTAAACAGGCAGATACATATTTCCAGTTGAGAGATACAAAGAAAAAGATTATTTAATCTCAAAGTTGGTGCAATAAAATTTGCTAAAATCTTCTAAAAGTGCTTAAAAGGGTGTATCAGAAATACCGTTCATTCAGTGACTGATAACACGAATCAAGTAAATGAAAAAGACAGCCGACATAGAGACATGAAAAGCAAATGAACTCATCCACAGTCATGTTTATCACCATACCTGCACTTTGCTCTCCAAAAACTCTGTCTCACACGTCCACAAGTCGAGCAGCACTGCAACACGGTCAACATCCGCTCCGGCCCAGGAGTGGATGTCTGCTGTCGAGGCATTTCCCATCTTCTTAATCCTGTCTCTCTGGATGAAGCGTGAGCCGACTAGAAGCAGCTCGTCCTCCAGCTCCTCCAGGTCCTTCAGAGCGGCGTCGTACACGATGTAAAACCCTCTCTGATCCTGAGTGTGGACCAATCGCTCCTCTGCGCTGTAGAAATCATGAAGGTTCTCCACCTCTGCAAACTCCATGAACTCTGAGCAATGGACCTGGAATATAAAGTCACATACTGTATATACATGCAAACAGGAGAGATTATAAACAGATGGATATTTCTGAACCTTTTAGAGAAGCTTGGAGGTTCAAAGAAGATCATATAAAGAAAACAATGTACAAACTGTAGCTAGACATGAATACCTAAACATTTTAATTTCCATACCAGAAATACTGCAACACATAGTCGGTAAATGCATATTTACATACCCAGAAACAGTGATTCCATTACTTCAAATAAGCCCAAGGGGACAAAATGTTCATGTTGGTAACTTCAGCTTTATCTGAGTTTAAGATACATTTGCATTCATCCATAAAAACATGTAAATTGCAGTGCTCACATCCTTATCAACCATGGCTAATTACAACAACATAGAAAATAAACACATAGATAAAATCATTAAAACCATATTCCGTGATAAAAACTGTTACATGCTAAATGCACAACAGATAAGACACACCAATCAAACATGTTCTCAGGAATCAGCTGCTGTATACTTTAATATGTTCTTACCTTACAGTCAACAGGAGTGTTGTAGCTGT
Organism: Perca flavescens; assembly: GCF_004354835.1. NCBI lineage: Eukaryota > Metazoa > Chordata > Actinopteri > Perciformes > Percidae > Perca > Perca flavescens. Next base: position 24,119,962 of record NC_041350.1, read on the forward strand.
ACTGGAGCGAGCCGAGACCTTCCGTCTCCCCTCTTCCTCCTCTGGCTGCGTTCATCCAGCCAGTTTCCTCGGCTGTGCTGCACAGCTCTCCTTCCTCCAGCTGCAGACCTGCCAGGTCAAAGGTCAAAGTCCTCTCCACAGAGCGCAGGTAGTTCAGCAACCCAAGAGAGATGCGCTGCGGACGGGACAAGTACATTTCTTTTTTAAAAACCTTTTTTCCTTTTTATTCAGCTGATTTTTTTTGGCAAGCAACATCCAGTACACATTCAAGCTAAATCTTAATGTGCTACAGTTTGCCTAGTCTGGCGAAAGTTCATTTCCTGGATAATCGCTGGAACGCCCAGTGTTGCCAGATATTCCGCCGGATGTCCCTTGCTTTGTAAACTCAAGCTACACGCTGAAAATAGCTTATTTTTAAGAAAATGTGGATTGTACAACAAGGCAGGCCTGCTTGGTTCTTTCAGGGAATGATTGTATAGACTTATAAAGAATATGTTTAAGGTTACGGCATTTACTCTCTAACTGGGAAATTTTGGGGCCGATTGGCGGGGATGGCTGTGGATGAAGTACATACAGCGATTACTGTATTGTGTGAACAGTTAACTTCTTTTAAAAATCTATATAAATGTGTAAAGATTCCAACCAGTTGAAATAAAAATGATTGAATTTTTAAACGGACTAGGGAATAATCTACTTTTGATTTCACTTGTTTGACTTCAGGCGTCACTATGTCTTCTTAGTTTATTTATCTGAAGAGATCTTTTTCTGTTTATTTAGGTTTTTTTTAATGTGAATTTGTATTAGAAATCACAGACACATCTGTTGTTTTGCGCAGTTTTTTCAGTCTTTTGTCTGCAGCACCTTTCTGTTGAAAAAATGGTACTGTGGACTTAAAATTGTGACTCGTGAGTTGAGTGTATTTTAATCAGAATCACAATCAGAAAACTTTATTGATTTGTTCAGGGAAATTGTTAAGTTGCAGTTGCTCAAGGCAAGGCAGTTTTATTTGTATAGCACATTTCAGCAACAAGGCAATTCAAAGTGCTTTACATAAGACATTAAAGAGCAGTTAGACAACAATTTAAAAGCATTAAAAGACAAGAATACAATGTAACGAGCAGTTAGAAACCAATTTAAAACAATTCAAAAAACATTAAAAGACAAGAATAAAATTTACAGTGCAGTATAAGAATTTAAAGAAAGAGCAGTTAAAATAATTAAACATATAAAAGCAGGAAAGATGGTTCTTAGTGAGCTAATGTTGATATGCTGAAGTAGGCCAAAGGTCAGCCATAGCTACGTTGTTAGCTTCTAGCAAAAAGTACTGCTAGGCACTGCTAGGCACTGCTAGGCACTGCTAGGCACTGTTAGGCACTGTTAGGCACTGATATGCACTGATATGCACTGATATGCACTGATATGCACTGATATGCACTGATATGCACTGTTCTAGGCACTGCTATGCACTGTTAGGCACTGTTAGGCACTGCTAGAAACTGCTAGGAGGCAAGGCAGGGCAGCTTTAAACAATTTAAAAACATTAAAGAAAGGCAACATCAAAAAGATAGGTCTTCAGCCATGATTTAAAAGAACTGAGTAATAGCGGACTAGCAGACCGCCTCTTAATAGCGGACTAGCAGACCGCCTCTTAATAGCGGACTCGCAGACCGTCTCTTAATAGCCATTTAATAGTCCCGCAGACTATGAAAAGACAAGAACAAAAATTTACAGTGCCGTATAAGAACTGAGAGATAAAAAAAATAGGTTATTTAAAGAAAGGCAACATCAAAAAGATAGGTCTTCAGCCTTGATTTAAAAGAACTGAGAGTTGCAGAGGACCTGGAGTTTTCTGGGAGTTTGTTCCAGATATGTGGAGCATAAAAACTGAATGCTGCTTCTCCCTGTTTAGTTCTGACTCTGGGGACAACAAGTAGACCTGTCCCAGACGACCTGAGAGGTCTGGGTGGCTCATAGTGTAGTAGCAGATCAGAAATGTATTTTGGCCCTAAACTGTTTAGTGATTTATAAACCAGCAAAAGTATTTTGAAATCAATTCTTTGAGGCACTGGAAGCCAGTGTAGAGACTTCAGATCTGGAGTGATGTGATCCACTCTCTTGGATCACATGTTACATGTTATGGTTTTAGTGAAGACTTGAGCAGCAGCGTTCTGAATCAGCTGCAGCTGTCTGATTGATTTTTTAGGGAGACCTGTAAAGACACCGTTACAGTAGTCAAGTCTACTGAAGATAAAAGCATTGACAAGTTTTTCCAAATCCTGCTGAAACATAAGTCCTTTAACCCTTGATATATTTTTAAGGTGATAATAGGCTGATTTTGTAATTGTCTTAATGTGGCTTTTAAAATTCAGGTCTGAGTCCTTAACTACACCAAGATTTCTGGCTTTGTCTGTTGTTTTTAACAGACAAATATAAGTAAGAAAGTTAGCTGAAAGGTTAAGTGAAAGTAAAGTAAGATAAGGTTAAAAAGATTATGCTCCTATAGTATACAATGGATGGTACAAATGCTATTGTAATATAGTGTAAAAAAATAAATAAATTTAATGAGACGAAATGTTAATTTCACTCCTTTTACACAATGCGCTTCCTGCAGGTTTATCTAGAAAAATCCTGAAGTACACACAGGAATTCAGGTTTTATGTTTGTAAATGATTTCTGGAGTAAAGAATAAATGACTGAATCAACAAGAACCAGTTAGCATGACAGAAAATCCCAACACGTTATCAGAATTTCTTTAAAATGAAGAACATTTGCATTTCATTTTGACCAGAATACAAAAAGCCTTAAATGTCGATGTTAGTCATTTTGTTAGCATTGTCTTGTGTTTTGGATTTACATTTCAAATATTATGGGAAGATTGACACAGAGGTGGAATACATGCAGTAAATGCCACGGTTAACTGCACAGTAGTTCTTTGTTGGATTTGACACATATCCAAGAACAACTTCAAGGATAAGTGTTTATTTAGCCTTTAAATTGTCCAGATAAGCTTTTGTATCAAAGGTGTAGGACAAAATGTATCACGATAAATGTGTTATTATTGGGATGTCTATATTATGTTATGAAATAACCCAATTGGAATTGCCTGTTTTGGCCCATGTCATGAAATAAATACCTGTTATTTAAATTAAAAAAATTAAAAAAAATCTATTTAAAAAGACAATTAGACAGATAAGGGATTTTATTTCAAATTAGTTTTTTTATTTCAGTTATTTTTTTTATCTGTAGTGTGTCAGGAAAACAGGATGTCACATTCTTTACTGACATTCTATAGAATGTTTAGAATGTGAGATATCACACATTCTTTATGATGTGACATCACATGCCATTCTGTGCCTTTGAACACAGACACTGAGAGATCCAACCTGTTCACTTACTTGAAACCTGACCTCCATTGAGAGACACATCTTTGTTGGAACAGAGCTCAAAACGGAAACACTTTTGTACTAAACTGCAATACAGCAATTATACTACAAAATACTTCAGTACCGCAAGAAATATCTTTCAAATATCTTCAAAAGTATTTCTTTGCTATCATGGCGAACATTGTTCCCAAAAGTCACTGCGCAGAGCTTGTGGACCTGAGACAAGCCCTTCTGCACGTCCAAAAACAAATGGAAGAGATGACCGCAGTGAATGCTGGCCTGGTGGAGAAGAAGAGAAACATCTTCAAGGCTTTACAGTCCGAAAGAACAATAAGGCAAGAGAAAGATGAAGAGATCTGCCTTCTAAAGGAGAGTTTGAACAAAGAAAAAAATCTCACAGAGGCAGTGAAAAGCCACTGGAGTTCAGAGTTTGAACAGTTCAATGCATCCATTAACGAGGACAACAAGAAGATGAGAAAGGCCTGGCAGGACGAGATCAATCTTATGAAATTGAAAAAAAAGTATTTGATGTCGCAAAACAAGCATTTGATGTCGAAAAACGCGGATTTGATGTTGCAAAACAAGGATTTGATGTCGACAAAGGAGGTGATCTCCGAGAGACTGCGGCAGCTGCAGAAGGAGAGCAGAGAGACGGAGGATGGTTGGCACGTCAAGGTGGCTGAAAAGGAAGAAGAACTGGAGGTCCTCAGAGGGCACAACACCGACCTCAGCCTCAGCCTCCAGGAACTGCAGAAGAAGAGCAGAGAGATGGAGGATGGGTGGAACATCAAGGTGGCTGAAAGAGAAGAAGAGATGGAGATCCTCAGAGGGCACAACACTGACCTCAGCCTCAGCCTCCAGGAGCTACAGAAGAAGAGCAGAGAGATGGAGGATGGGTGGAACATCAAGGTGGCTGAAAGAGAAGAAGAGATGGAGGTCCTCAGAGGGCACAACACTGACCTCCAGGTTCTACAAGTCTGCCTCCAGGAGCTCGGCAACAAAAGTGACAAGGAGAAGGAGAAGTTAAGAAGGCAGGAAAAGAAGGCAGAGAAGGAGGAACTAAAAAGACAGAAGAAAGAAAAGGAGGAGATGGAGAAAAGAGACAAGAAAGAGAGGAAGGAGGAATCAAAGAGAGAGAAGAAAGAGAAAAAGGAAAATGAGAAGAGAGAGAAAAGACTGATAAAAGAAAAGGAGGCGGAAAAAAAGCAGGAGAGGAGGGAGAGGAGAGAGAAGTAACATCCTTTCTTTCCTCCTCCCCCTTCTCGTTGTCATTCCTATTCCCCCAGCCCCTTTCCCCACCTACTACCCTCTACCACCAGACTTGTGTGAAGTCTTGTGTGAACCAGGCTTTCTCTTCTCCATCTATCTCCCGTCCATCTTCTCTCCCTCCTCTTTGGAGGCCACATGGCAGCTCAATGATTGGGACTGCAGCCTCACAAAAAGGAGAAGCAAGCGTGGCCATACTCTGGGTGATCCAGTTTATTGTCACACTCCAAAGACTTGTAGGTTCCAGTAAAGAAGAATACTGTTACTCTGGGTGATCCAGTTTATTGTCACACTCCAAAAACAGAAAAATGATTGAAATAAAACAAAAACAAAATTGAATTTGAAAAAAATTCCCTTATCTGTCTATTCGTCTTTTAAAAATAGGATGTTTGAAAACTCGACAGCAAAGGTTTTATATATTTCCCTTTTTTTATTTTCTGTAAACTGAAGCCGGTCTCTCATTTCCAACTTAACACTATATGAAGTGATTCTGGAGTCTGAAGGCTTTACTGCAGCTGCTACCTTTCATACGGCAGGGACATTCTGCCCTCCGTTAAATAAACTTTACACTTTGGAATAGTTCAGCTTGTCAATGTGAAGATATGTGTTTTAGGAATTATGCATTTAACTGAAATCTTTTGTCAAGATAAATCTTTCTCAATTTTAACTTTTGATTCCATGATTGAAAGGTTAAACATTTCAATGAATAAAACACCAACACTAAAAAGCACTCAGGGCTGCAGAATCCTGCTACTGTAATAGCAGAAACTGGAGAATATATATCAGGGGTGACCTGGTAGCTAAACAGCAGCTTTAAAGTTGGTTTTAAAATGTCAAACTAACATACATTGGATCAAAAATAAAATGGCTTCATTTATTTAAAAAGAAATGCTACATGCTACATTAAAAAAGGTGACTATCAGTTTCTCTCAAAGAGACCACCCAAATATCAGATAAGTCATACATTTTGCTAAATTGGAATTACAAGGATATATTATGAAGAATGTCAAAGTAAACATTCTTAATATTTGTAGGGAGTCAACCAACCTTTTTTTTTACAACATAAAAACAGTTGAAACCTGGGTGGAAGTCCTGTGTTTGACCCATTCATCCATCACCTGTAGCAACACTAATATGTTGCAGGTCAATTTCATATACCTTCAAGTAGGGAAACGACAATAGAGGAAAGATTCACACTATATGAATATATATTCACATTATATATACTCACTCCAGGTCTAACATTGGATATTCTTACCAAATCTGAAGTAAAATGTTCTAGCTCTCTTACAACACACACACACACACACACACACACACACACACACACACACACACAGTATAATTCAACCACTCCTACAACGTCCACCTACATTGTATACTGAGCTATGGATCATTTAATAATATATGTGGCTTTTTCTTTTGCGGGGTGCAAATGTTCCACCAAATCAAGTTCCTTCCCGAGACTATTTTGCAGAGCCAACGTGGTTGCGACCGGAGCTTAGCGCCACCCAAGATTGTGATTGGTTTAAAGAAAGGCAAACAACCCAAAACCTTTATTCTCCTATCCAGGAATGTACGTGTGGTGTAGCCAGACCTTACTCGAGATATGCCTGGCATTGCGAGACTACCGAATGCCTCACCTGGAGCTGTCTGAGTTTGAGATGACGCAGGTGAACCAGAGACAGGTAAGCACCTTTAGTTATGATGGGATCTGAGGTTCCCTCCTCTAAACTGTCATCCAGACCCAGGAGCTGCAGGCTGTCCTCGAAGGAGTACCTTGTGTTTTATAGAGGGAGCAAAGGCAAAGAAAACTGAATACACCTGTGAGAAGTGGCTGATGTCGGGATTTATATGATTTAATCAAGAGGTCAACCAAGAACAAACCCGGAAGCTTTTAAAAGTCTATAAAATATCAGAAGAAAGACATATGCTTTTCCCAACAGGCCAAGGTAAGGTCTTCAGATTGCTTATTTTGTCTACACGGCAGTTTAAAAATCCCAAAATGATAAAATACGCAATGATGTAAAGCAAAACATTTTTACTTGTTAAGTGATTAAAAGCACTAAATTCCTTATCAGTACTTCTACAAACATCTTGAAAACCTCATAATGTAGCAATATTCTCTGCTCGAGTGATACGCACCTTTCATTTGTTGCGCTTGAGGTTTGACTCTCCAGACTCTTCTTATCATGGCCTGCACTGCCTCCAGATCTGGTTGACTGAACACGTGTTTCCTAACCAGAAAAATGTGGCTTTTAATATTATGTCTTCCAAAACAGAGAGAGGGTTGATAAGTGGATGGTACATGCCTGAGTGAGAGAGGCAGCGCTGTAAATACTCGTCCAGATCTCAGAGATCTTTTGTCGCCTGGTCTGACTGCCGCTTGAGACCGACGAGGTGGGTGCAGATTGTGAGTCGCCAACATGAGCGGCGTGTTCTTTTACAGCCGCGGCCACGTGGAGCACATCAGGGACCTCATGAGATCACCAGAAAAGACAACTCGACACCTGATCCACAAGCTTACACCCCCCCCCCCCCTCCCCCGATACAAATGTAGGTTGTGTGTGTTATAAAACATGTGAGGCACCAGGTGAGCAGGGTTTATTGCATATGGCAGATAGAAACAGAGAAACGTTTTCACACCAAGGACCCCTAAACTTACACAAATTAGACCACAGACCTCCCCCCATTTTATAAGATTTTGTCCCAGGGTCCCCCATCTGATAGGATTTCTTTTACATGTTTTATTGCAGAAAGTGTCTGAAACCCATGACCAAAATAAGCACACATGCTGTCATTGTGTTACTTATAGATGGAATTATAGTGAAAATAAATGATTCCCCTTTTAGCTGGAACCCCCTAAAGGAAGCCAGACCCCACTTTGAGAACCACTGGATTAACAGACTAAAAATGACTGTACGGTATCTACTATGTACATGATAAGTGTATGAAGACATTCAGAGCTGACATGAACTACCTGAAGAAACCTGCTGTGCATCTTCAGCAGCTCATCCACAGATTTCTTTTCCTTCAGCTTTGTGACGAGCTTCTGCTGCCACGGATCCCGTCTGGGCTTCACCTACAGGACAGAATCCAAACAGTAGTGCTAACTATTCGCAGTGATTAACCCGAATCGATTCGATTCCGATTCACAAGGTCCCGATTCAACTAAATTTCCGATTTGATTCAATATCAATTAAGTAAGGGAAATTTCAGTTAAAAATACCAACTTTGCTTGCACATAAAAAAAGATTCTCAGAGAACTTATGCTGTAAATTGTACAAGCAAGAAGCAACCCTCAAATAGTTTTTATAATGCACCAAGTTAATGTTTACATTAAGAATTGAGCCATTTTTGAAGTACTTGTTACCTATACATCAATGGTGAAAAGGCATATAGTAAAAGTTTGAGTTCTGGATTTTATTAATTGATATCAGATCAATTAAACTAAGATTGATTTTAATTGGAGAATCGATTATTTAAACCCAGCTCTAGTCAGTACCTAGTGCACATCAATCACATCACACAAAAAAATCCCTTAAATGCCTAAAAAGACACACAAGAAAGAGTGCCAGAGAAAGTACTTGAAAATGGTTTGGATTAAAAAGCGATGCGAGAGAAAGAAGAGGTATAAAAAGTTGTTTCAAATAATTGAACAGTACATCAGAAAGTACTGACTGCAGTAATAATTGTTATTGACACTTCCTGGCAAACCCCAAACGCCCAGAAAAATTATTTTTTGTCAATTCTTTTTTACCATTTACTCTCACCTGAATGAAAGGGATCCAGTTGGCCTCCTTCCTCAGAGCCAGGCTCGCACTCTTCCTTCCCCACTGGCTCTCTTTTACCTCCATGCCATCGTACTGAGGAAACCTTTTCATCTGCTCTTGTTGTCTGAAAATTGTTCTGAACTCCCTCCACACCTGCTGAGACATATTCAGACTGACATATTGCTGATGACCAACTTGACTGATGCCATTTCATAAATATTGCAAGGCCTTTTGTTTATATATTGTATTAGTTTTCCACTGGCAGCGGTGGAAGAAGTATTCAGTACTAATACCAAACTTTCAAAATACTCCACAAGTAAAAGTCCTGCATTCAAAACCTTACTTAAGAAAAGTATGTAAGTATTATCAGCAACATTTACTAAAAGAATCAAAAGTAAAAGTACTCATTGTGCAGTAAAATGTTCCCGGTCAGTGTCAATATTGCTGCTGCATTACGGTGTATGTTGCATGTTACTGCTGTAGATGATAATTAAACTAATTTTAAATTCTTTATATACTGTTTGGTAGTTAAATCCACAGAAACGCATCATATATTACATAAGATCATCATATGTTTGTAGCGTCGCTGTCCTGTTAGAATCAGGTATCTCTGAAAAGTCAACTTTTCATGAGTTGAAAAACACCGTCCTGTTTTCAGCTTTGTGACGATGCTTTTCCCAGCTGATCCAAGAGGGTTCTTAAACAGTTTATTTAGCTTAAGAAGGCAAGGCAGCTTTATTTATATAGCACATTTCAGCAACAAGGCAATTCAAAGTGCTTTACATAAAACATTAAAGAGCAGAAGTAGGAGAATTCCCTCAGCCTACAGTTTATCAGAAATATTCACATTCAAAATCATCAAATTTGGAGGCAAAATTTTAATCTAAAAAGTAACTAAAGCTGTGAGATAACTGTAGTGAAGTACAAAGTACAATATTTGTCTCTGAGATGTAGTGGAGTAGACGTATAAAGTTGCATAAAATGGTAATTTTCAAGTAGAAGTACCTCTAATTTGTACTTAAGTACAGTACTTAAGTAAATGTACTTGGTTACATTCCACGTCCATTGGAAAACATTACCGTGCTGAATAACTCCATCTCATCTGCGGTGGTCCGGAGTTTACGAGCATCGTAGGACAGGTGGAAATGAGCGATCAAAGACTGCAGCTCAGGTAGGAACTCCTCCAGGTGAATAGTGTGCAGGGGGACAGTCTCAGGCAGTCCTGAAATACCTGTAGTTGAATGGATTCATTGATAAACTGTTGAAACTGTATGAAAAGCTCCTCTCAAAGTTGTGCACACTTAGATTTTTTTTTTTTTGCTGCTAAAATAGGGAATGGAAAAGCAGAATGGAAATGCTGCTTGGCTGATCCATCAAACTACTGGCCAGAATGCCATGAATTTTGATCTTGTTCATTCAGGGGTTGACAAAATAATTTCATCACAAGGTCCATTTAGTAGCTGTTCTGATGCTTTTGATCATACCACATGATCTTTATCAGCAGATTGGGTTTGTCCAGTTGTCAATGAAATTGTAGATTCAGATTGTCATGCTGTGTGAGGTTTTCCTCTTGTAAACCATTTTATTTTAATAATGACTCCTCTATTGTCACCCACAAGGCAACTTTTACATTTTACATCCAGATACTAAAAACAACATAAAGAAGGAAGGACAGAATACCAAAATATTCAGTATGTTCTGACTGCTAAATAGTGTTATAAATGGAGAATTAATGGAGAATTTGTATTTGAAAAAAATCTCTAAAAAAGGTACATTTTAAGGATACTGCTGTTTTGACTCTTACCATCAACATGTTGAGTCTTATGTGAAGTTTCCTCAGGAACCTTTGTTGGTGGTTCTTTATCCTCTCTTTCACAAGCTGGTATGTAGTGCAGCACCTGTTTAATCCAAACAAAGAAATCAACATCGTGAAACAGAACATCCAAAGCCAACAGAAACACATGAATTAGAACTGGATGTTACCCTGAGGAAGTTGTGAATGATCTGAACCGAGTGCAGATGGCAGACCAGCCAGCGCAGGTAAATGACCACATCGTCCTGAGTGAGCAGGGAGGCGGGGTTTCCTCGCCCGGTGAGGATCTTCTCTCTGCATGCTGACAGTCTGCGAGCTCTCTGAACGGCATCCTCGTACTCACTCGTCAAACATGACACCTGATCCTGAGGGAGAACAAGTTAGTCTGTGATATGGTGAAGACGAATCAGCCGGAAAATCGTGCGCAGACAATAAAAAGATTATACATTTTTCAAACTCCTTAACATTCCATCACAAAGCCATCGGTGTTCCTTTATTTGATTGCGATTGTATTTTTTCTTTCACTCATTCTTTTCAAGACAAGAGTTCAAGAAGAGATTCTCCAACAAACAATTACTTTTAAATGTTTTGTTTTCTCATGTATTTTGGTCTGTTGACATATTTTTAGAAGAGCTATGAAAACGTTAAAAATACTGTACGTAGCAGTGATTTCCGTTGTTCAAAAATGGTTTTGTTCATCATATTTTTCAGCAGTTAATCTTACCGTTATTCTGTCAAAATGTCATATTCATAAAAGCAAGAACACAAAAGAAAAACCTCACTTTGTGTTCTTCGTCAAGACATTAGAATTAGATTGTCTTGCAGTGGTAAGATTATTAAGGCCTTCCTTAAATATTCGTAGTGTCAAAAATGTTCATTGCTGCTGTTTTTGTATATCTGTACATATACTAAGTACAGTATGGTCTCTTTGTATAGTCTCTGTGCAGAGTAAATAAACCAAAAAGAGTCGTACACTTCATCTATTTTGTAGAACTGAAACAATTAACCAATAATTTGATAATCAAATAGTCATCTTTTTCTGGCAAAAATGTAAAACAAATTCCCTAATACCAGCTTTTCACTTGTAAATATTTCTGATTTTTTTTGTCTTATGTGCTAGTAAACTATATACAGTATGTTATGGGTTTTGGACACTTGGTCCAACAAAAAAAAAAGATTATTTGGAGACAACACCTTGGGCTTTAGGAAACTGTTCAGACATTGTACAGACCAAGCAATTGTGAGAATAATCTGCAGATGAATGAGAAATAAAAATAATGCTGACTTGCAACCTTACTATTCCAATTTAATTCAATTATTACAGAAACATATTTTTACCTAAATCACCAATATTGAGTGAGATTTGCGCACTGCCATTCATCACATCTTAATGCAGTTTGTCTTCAGCAACCAACATATTTTATCCAAATGATATACAGCTTTGTAGGCATTCTATTATCAAATGTTTTGAAAAATAGTGCATATAGCTGCCATAAATAGGGGAAAAAAATCTCTCTGGAATATTCAGCAGGCATGAAAACAGGTCAGGGGTGAAAAAGATGAGAAGGATATTACCCCTCTAGGGGGGTCCGGGGGCAAGCTTCCCCGGAAGAAAATTTTAAATATTCCATATTTTAAAGCATCAATCTGATGCATTTTCAGATGCATTTTAGTGTAATATTTCAATATGCACTCATTACAGTTAAAGTCCTTCTGACATTACACAATAATAAAAGTCATAATTTTTAAAGACTAAAAAGTTTTGGATCAATTTTTACTTCTTCCAACCATATGTTAAATAAAGAGTCAATGTGGATTTAGGCTACATATTGCAATAATATCATAATCCTACAATGAATCATTGTGAAAACTAAAATGTACTACTTTGGCCAGGTCATCATCACATAAGAGAATTAGTACATTCAAGATTTTGTCCATGTTGATATTAGCTGCTTTATTTACATTTATTAAAAACGTCGCATTGTTTATCTTTTCATATAGCTAGACGTCTAAACTCTGGGACAAGGCCGTTATGTTTATATACCTGCCATGCTGACTCCAAACAGACAGCTTTGTCAAGGCAGTTTGAGCTTCAGATAGCTTTTACAAATTGTGTTCCACTATGAACGTGCACACACGTATTGTCTGTATCACGGTCGGTCAGTAAAGGAACAGTCGCAGTCTTAACGGTAGCGGTCGTTGCCGGTAACGTACTCGTATGACATAGTGCACGGACCAAAGCTTTGTTACTAGCATCTAATGACTAGCAAGCACTGTCTTACCGCTGCTGCCGTCCAAAACATGCGCTGCAGAAGCAGCACCCGGCTCCCTCAGTTTGAGACACCAAGTGCTAAACGGCTTCCCGTCTCCACCCTTTTCTTCTTGTCCTCTATTCATGACCAGCGCCATTTGTTTTAACTCCTTTCTTAACTAAAGCTGCCTGTATCTAGCTACATGCTCCAAGTTTGATAAACTTTGCCTCCATTTTTTTTTAGCCACGTTACCACGGAGACCACACCGGCACCGCACTGACATTTCGGCAAAGACCCGCCCTACTTTGCATCTGATTGGCTAGAACTCGTTTCTTGGTTGGTGGAAGTTCGAGGATTTGTTAAATCCATAGACAGTATGGTTAAATCCAACGCATCAAAACAAATCCCATGTGGACTTTTTAATTTATTTATTTTTCTAAAATAGTCATACGCCAGAAATCGGGCACCAGGCCCGAGTACTTACACCCCCTCCTCCCTCTCCTCCCCCCCTTAAACATTTTCTCATCGAATCTAAACGATTCACGTAGGTCACCTATTTTGGTTTCAAAACGGCGAATTTCGCCGAAAGTTGATTTTCATGTCTGATTCTGGTCTGGGCTGAGCCCACTAATGTTTATAGAATCTAACTCCGCCCCTGAGGGGTGAGCAACCAGAAGAAATCCTGCTGTCATAGCGCTGGCAAAATGAGACTTTAGGTTGTCACCTTGTAATGAGGATACAGCTTCTCAATGACGCTGGTGTGGCGACAGAATCTCCTCCATCTCAGCATGAGCAGATATTTGATCTGAGCCAAATGATAGGATCTGTCGGTGTAGAACTGTGGAGAAATATACAAAATAGGAAAATTGCTCTCCTCCCCCCCCCCCCCCAACCCCACATTTTCTATTCTACTGCAGATTAACTCTTTTGTTTTTATAACAGGACTGTCCTCACCTGGTGCAGTAGTGGAGGCAGACTGCCAGGAGTGTACTCGAAACCCAAGCAACTATCCAGCTCTCTCTGCATGATGTCAGCCTGAGACTGAACCGGCAAAGCTTCAGCAACCTGCAACCAGGCCAGTGAAGCCCAGGAAAAGCTAATAAGTTACCATTAAATATAAGAGGCTGCTCTACAGGTTTGAATGACCTAGAAATAGGCTAATTCATTCTGTAGTCCTCAGACTGTCCTTGATAGAGATAAAAGAGTGAATTTTCAGTCTCACCTGAAGCCCTCTCCTCAGTGCATGTTCCCTCTCCAGGCGGAAAAAAGAAATATCTTTTGGAGGTGGAACAGAACTGAAACAAAGCTAGAAATGAATTAAAGAAACAAAAAATCTCTTGGCCAAACATAATTTAAAGCATTGACTCGTCAGACAATTTAGAAGTTGAATTAATTAGCAACGAAATGCACCATTGCTCATTTCAACACACCTGGGGTTTTTGCTACTACAGCCTTCGGTCTGGTAGCTAATGTTAGCGACTGACTATGTGACCGCGCTGCTTTTAGTCTACTAGTGATAATGTCTTAGCATTATCCTCATCGTGGCCACAGTGGCCTTTGTTCAAAAATGTTCTCGCTTTAAAAAATACTTTAACAAAACCTCTACAACAGTGCTGACAGCTCAAAACGGCACTATTTTGAGCGGGTTAGCATGCTAGCATTTGCTAATTAGTACTAAACAAAAAAGCACAGCTGAGGTGAATGTTATAATTATTTAGGTATTTGGTCCTTAAACAAATATTACACAAATCAAAATGTTTAACTGATTAGAGCTAGATGAAAAGTTAAGAAACCAACAAAGATGTTACAATTCACCCTCTGGTGAATATGTGTAGCAGAGTTCATGGCGATCCATCAAATATTTGTCCAGATATTTCAGTCAAGGCTACAAATGTCACTACAGAGGGTTAGTGAATCACCAAAATCATTAGAATTCATCGTCTGGGGACCATAAATGTCTGATTTGATGGCAACCCAATGATTGGTCTTAAAAATATAGTGGACCAACTGACCAACATTGGCATCCCTAGAGAGTCACTACTACATGGCAAAAAATGTGTTGTGAATGAGGATTTGCCAGATAACACTAATAACTTATGCCTAAACAATTTCAAAATTATTCAAATTATCCACATTTAATTGTAATTATTGTTTGTAAATCATCCAGGGAAAGGTTGAACCCAAGGGCAACTGGACTTGGTGCTCCTGGCTGTTGTAACAACAGTCGTTATGGTCTTGAAGACACCCTTCTCCGGAGCACCTTTAACAATGTCCAGTTGCCCTTGTTAACCCTTCCCTGGATAACTGAGAATCTTCACAGATATTTTGTAAATCAAGTTTTCACTGAGAATAAATCAAAATGTAAGTTCCACTTACCTGGCAATTTAGAAAGTTTAAAACAGATGGTAAAGCTCACGTCCAGACGTGTTTCCAGACATATAAAAAAATATTTGCTTAGAATAATAATTTGTCTGATGGGTTTTCCACAAAAACACCTTACATCCATCAACTGGACTCTTGATCATTTCAAATCACAACTTAAAACACATGCATTTAGATTAGCATGCCCCAACATAGCTTCCACCATGTCCACCTTAATTTTATTGAATTCAATGTTTTTAATTAGTCACCTTGATTTACACCGGCAAATAAAATGTAGATTAAGAATGTTACACTTGTAAAAAATTGCATATTGTATGGAACACGGATTGGACTAATCAATAACCAAACTGGCCTTTAAATTAGTAGTCACAAAATAATCTTGTACAAACAGGGTGTGTTCAGTGCCAAGAAACTTTCTCCCTTCAGCAGATGAATGTAAAAACAGCCTTTTAGTGTCAAACTCTGCAAGCACACACACATCATTCTGCACAGTGACGCTCAAACATACAACATTGAGTGGAGGGGAGCTTTAAGTTCCACCTGCCTGGCAATCTAGACAGTTCAAAGCAAACACTTAATCAATTGCAACTGCTATCTGACACACAAAGTAATCACAACCATCATCCAAGCTTCCACACCTGTAACATCTGGAAGTCACTGCTCCTTGAGGAAATCCAGTCCCCTCAATTTCCGCCCTGAGGGCTGAGAGTAGATGTGACAGATCTGCCTCCATCTGCTCCACTTTAACGGAGGAGGAAACCCTGTATACGTCACACATGGCTCAGGATCAACACCTTTAGGAACTGGGAAATCCAAACATTTCAAACCTTAAGTCCTGCCAAATCTCTGCCTCCACACGCTGACTTGTTGTGGTGTATCCATGGAGACAAACATCCATGCAGCCGGGCTTCCTCTCCCATTTCCTGTTCATCTGGACTCACACTGTCTGCATTTCATCTGTAGAGGGCTCTAACGTTACACTGGAGTCCTTTTGTTAGATTATGATGTCAATGTTGGGCATTTAAGATACTTCCCAATATTACTGTAATTTGTAATATACAGTACAGTATGTAAATATATAATTATGCATCAGTTGTTGAGCAGCACCTACCTGAGCACTCATGCATTCAAAAACCTTGACTTAATCTCAGCGGGTCCATTCTTCTTGGATACAGTATGTGATTGGTACGTAGCTCATGATGTGATTATCCAATAGCAAATCGCCTCCTTGGTGCCTGCAGAATCTGCAGCTGTGAAATTCCTTTTAGAGACAGAAATAAAACAAAGGTAGATCAAACAAACTCCAGATTTTCAGTGGTTCTTTAAGCTTTATTTACATGCACCATCTTTGATACAGCCAAGATAGGAATTGGAATTACAACTGGCAATGTCAACTTGGTGTCTTCTTTTTTTGTAGGAGCAATAGAAAGAAATGGAGTTGAAATATTGGCAGTGAGAGATCCTCAAGATAACTGTAGAAATAAAAAATGAAGCTTCAAGTCAGTATGAAATCATCCATTTGGGGCTATGAAAATTATATTTGGAAGCACAGCTGTGCAGGATTTATTTTTTGTGAATCCAAATAAAACTAAGCAAATGGGATTTCACATTTTGGTGAAATTAATGTCAGTTAAATTCAAAAGGGTGCAACATTTAGATGTTTTCTATGACTCTAAAAGGAGGACACCATTTCAGGCATCATTTGCCATTTGTTGTAAGTCCTCAAACAATACCCGATTGAGGTGGTCAAAATGTTGAACAAACCATTAAAACAAAAGTGCTTTTACACATCTCTACCACACATCTTATGGAAAAGCACAAAATAAGCACATGTGGAAAATAAAATAAATACAATTTCAATTAACAAGAAGACAAGTGAAAGTTGACAGTTTCCAGCTGATAAAAATGTTCATCCGGCTGTTCCTACAAAAACTGTGCTGATATCGATGTTTTTTTGTTGCCCTTATGTCACTGGTTCTTAACATGTATACACTGTATATCCTCCTATTTCCACTTAATTAAATGCAGAAATATTTTGGCAATATTTAAAATACTGTGGTCGTTTATTTCTCAAATGGCAAAAATGTCTCTAAGATACTACACTAACTCGTCTCACAGGGTTGGAAACACTATTTGAGCCAGCACCTGCTATAGTGCTGATAACAAAGGGGAGGCTACTAATGCCTCTCCAACTGCAGCCACTCCCTGCTATCTTCTCATTTATAGCACCAAGAACTCCTTCAAATTAACAAACACCAGAATATTGTAGTTGAGTGCTGTGGAGGCTCTCAGTGTGGTTATTTTAATTCAAATAGTCCTACGTTTTTGCTAATGTAAATGGTGTCAACCAGAGCTAAAATCATGTTTCTTGCTAAACACGGTCCTTAACTCTGTCCTAAACTGTGTGTACTTAGCAGTACTTCCAATATTGCAGTAGGTGGAAGAGGAGGGAAAGATGGTGAAAAGGAATTTGCAGCAGAAACACCATACTATCAAGACTTCAGTAATGCACCTTTTTTTAGAAGGAACAGATTTCACAGTAATGTCACTAAAATCACAGGGTAAAATTTGCTAAATAAAAATAAGACATCATACAAAAACCACACAATGTAGATCAGTTCACATCTTGATAACATATTAACCTCTACAGATTGATATTTGGTGCGTGACTCTGTGAATCATTGGGGAAAAAAAAAAAAAAAAAAAACTTTTATATATATTTGTTTTTAAATCTTTTAGTCCATTTAAGCTACGTCTCTAAGAAACTTAAAAGGGAGAAAAAAAAAGTTTGTCAAGTAACCTCCACTGGAACATAATAATGTAACATTCTCTGCAGCTTTTTCTGTAAACAGGCTGTCACTCACAACAGGCTGACAGCTGGTTTGGCAAAAATGTTGGTATGAAAGGGTGTGAAAGAGGAGAGAAAGCAGGGCGAAAACATAATTCATCTTCAGTTTCATGTACCACTTTGTGATACTGCATGGGTGATTCCCTGAGACTAACACGAGTTGATGCTTTTTCTAACAAAATGTCCTGTACTTCCATTCCAGTCAATGTTGTTGTTCCCACCGCCCAGGCATTGATCTTTTTAAAGAATTGTTTTTCTCCTCTGTGAAGACACCATTGTGTGTCTCAGACACTTAAAATACAGTACCAAACTTAATGCCTCACATTGAAAATAATGGAGAAAAAACATACTACATGAATACACGTTTACGTAGTTTCTTCCCTATAGTTGCACAACGCAGGACAATGAACCCCAATTTACATTTCCCCCACTAATTTTTTTTTCCACCAATGCTGAGCTCTGACAAAGCCTCTCAGCTTGGGACCCAGCTGTGAGGGGAGGTCTGTTTCGAGCTGGAGAAGCTTCCTGAATTCCTGTTGCCGTTCTGGGCGGAGGTGAGGCGAGAGTCGAAGCTCAGGTCCAGGCAGTCTGCTTCCATCAGTTCATTGCGGATGGAGTCGATGTCAGACTCAAGACTGCTGTTGAACATATCCAGATCCAGATCAGCAGAAAAGCGGTCCTGGACGGACAAACCAGAGCCGAGCTGCATGGAGGCGTTCTTGCTGGGAGACCTCAGGTGGGGCTGCTTTGCGTCGGGGTGGCCCGCGTCTTTGTCAGAGGTTGACAAGCCAGCTTGCCAACCAGGCACTGAAGAGCTTTGGGCCTCACCCACGCTGGTGTGGTTCACCAACATGGGGTCTTTGCGCAGCAGCATGGCGTTTCGGCGGGAGTTCTGCAGGGCAATGGCGGTGCTGGCCTGCGACATCAGCGGGTCGGACTGGGTGAGCATGACGTTGCTGGGGCTGTGGGAGTCCAGGCTGAGCAGATCCTGCAGGGTCTGGTGGTCGTCGAAGTGCGAGATGCAGGAGAAGGTGGTCTGCTTGTTCTCCTGGATGGTCTGCATGGGCGACTGGCGCAGGCTTGTGATGGACGGCGGGCTAAAAAGAGGGTTAGGCCCGTAGCTGCCAGAGGGGCTACCCAGACTGCTTCCTGAGCAGCTGAAGGTAAACACTGAGCTCCCCTGACCATTAGCTCCGTTGTCTTCCTCTCCAGGAGGAGGCTGCTGGGATGCCGTCAGGCTGATATTGTCTAAAAGGTCGTCCATCAGGTTGTCAGAGAGCCCGTCGTTGAGGTTCATGGTACCTGCCAGGTCAGAGAGCCCCGTGGGCCCCGTGGATGGGGACATGCTGCTGGGGCTGGAGTACAGCATGGGGGAGAGCGGCAAGTCATCATCGGGCACCTCGTCCAGCTCCAGGTTGGCCAGGATCGGGGACAGACGACCGCTGAGCGTGCTGGCGTTGGAATTGGTCCGAGAGCGAAAGTCTGTCCAGGCGTCCAACTCGTCGCTGCTGCGGGAGGTGGGACTTCCTGTCCATTTGGAGAGGCTGGAGGAGCTCTCAGAGCTGCCATCTTGGGCTGCCTGCAGCGAGGCTTTCTTCTTGGTGGCACGTCCTCGGGCTCCTTTGATGTACTTGCTGTTATCCATCGATACGGCCCGGCGTCTGGGAGCTTTGCCTCCTTTCCCTCCTTCTGGGTTGACCATCCACCAGGAGCTTTTCCCCGTTCCTTCATTCTGGACTTTCACAAAACGACTATGGAGGGACAGATTGTGTCGGATGGAATTCTAAAATAGAAACAAATGAAAACAATTAAATGTTTAATGAGTCAAATTCCTTCTGTGCCTAAACATACTTCAAAATAAAGCTAATTTTGATGTAATAATACATTGCTTAAAGGAACATTCCGACTTATTGGGAATTTAGCTTATTCACCGTAACCCCCAGAGTTAGACAAGTCGATACATACCCTTCTCATCTCCGTGCGTGCTGTAATGCTGTCTGACGGCTCCAGCGGCATCAGGCCAGCACAGAACATGCAGGTGAATGGTTCCAGTAATCCTACTGCTCCGAATAAGTGACAAAATAACGCCAACATGTTCCTATTTACATGTTGTGATTTATAGAGTCACAGTGTGTACAAAAAACAACGTAACATGAGAAACAGCTGTCTTCTAACTGTAAACAAACCGGGAACTATATTCTCAGGCGGAAGAATATAGTACTTGGGCGGAGTGATATGCTCACAGCAAGCCTGTCTGAGAATATAGTTCCCGGTTTGTTTACTGTTAGAAGATGGCTGTGTCTCATGTTACGTTGTTTTTTGTACACGCTGTGACTCTACAAATAACAACATGTAAATAGGAACATGTTGGCGTTATTTTGTCACTTTTGTCACAATTGGGAGCAGTAGGCTAGTTGGAACCAGTTACCTGCAGGATCTGTGCTAGGCTAAGCTAATGCTGGAACCGTCAGACAGCGTTACAGCACGCACGGAGATGAGAAGGGTATGTATGGACTTGTCTTACTCTGGGGGTTACGGTGAATAAGCTTAATTCCCAATAAGTCGGAGTGTTCCTTTAAAAAAAAAAGCTGAACAATCAGAGCCTTCTGGTGTTTAGACAGTGTGAGCACTAATTGTACCTACTCACTTTGGTTTTCTCTGAAAAAAATACCTATCTTGGGAGTTTGTTTAAAAACCCCAACCAGAATTTAAAAAAATAACTTGGAGAGTACAACATCATTATTAAAATAGAAAAGGATGAAGAAAACTACAAAAAAATTAAAAATGTTAAAGGGAATTATAATTATAAAAGGAAATTTCCTTCAAGATATTACTGGCGTTTCTGTGGAGCCGTAGGTCAGTAGGTCTATATAGTAAGTGGAATATATTTTGGAGGTCTCAAGAAAGATTTGGGCATTGCCAAAAATTGGAGGCACAGAGACACAAAATCAAGTATTTTTGGAGATTTCTCTAAATTTATATCTTTCTTCATGTGCAAAACTGGATATTTTAAAATCTTCAGGCCTCTTTAAACCACTCAAATGAAACAGTCAGCAAAGGAAAACCACTCTTTGGTTGAACTGCTCACAACCGTCATGTAGGCAGTACTTTATTTTAAGGGGTCACAAAGCAAAAACAGTTGACAACCACTGCACTAGGAGGTAGAAAATTAAGACTTTCACCATGGAACATCCAATACTGTAGGCTTCCTATAAAAAGAAAGGTCAAGGTTTTTGACACTAAACTAACTAAATATTTACAGCAAAGTACTGTGAACAATACTGCCGAAACACCTCACACTGTGACCCATTTCTGGCTGCACATAAATGTCTACAGGATTTCCCTGGAGATGTTCCCTAACATGTACAAAATTAAACAGCTGTAGCCTAGGGCCACGGTAACTGGGAGAGGGTCCAGCATAATTCTCTTAAGCTCAAATTCACTTGAGTAAACCAAGGTCCTATTTAAATCCATCTCTCAGAAGATTAAACTAATCAAAACACTAAAGAAGCTCAACGCTTACAAACTACAGCTGCACAACCCTAGCCATGACCTTTACCATATGGATTCTATGAAAAAGGCAGCTGTGAGGGAAGTTGCTCTCCAGCTTTGGTGATGACAGAGATCCCAAACGAGCGTTGGCCACAGTTCTCCTCTGAATGCATTGAGCCAGTGACCCACTGACATCAAACTTCCAGCAAAGCCCTTGCTTCAAGCCAATTAAAGATGAGGTCAACTGGCAAACACTTTCATTACTTACAACAACAAAGCTCATGTGACTCTCAGAAACTAAACTTCAGGTACCTCTTCGCTCTTTTCTTTTTCATTTCCACCCACCATAAGTTTGCTGGAAAGGTTGGCGACTTTTGCTGATCACTGAGAATTACCAAAGATCTCCTAATTAGGTTAAAGTGCTGATTTAAAAGAATAACGCTGATGGGTTTCTCGGCTTTTCTTCCTATGAACAAAAAAGAAAAGACCTATCTCAATACTTTCCGACTTCCCTACGCTGTGGCACTCAGCCCCAAGAACATTCGTTCCTACTGAAAACGTAAATCTTTAAAGAAATACTTTGATATTTTGGAAAATACTAGAGTATTATAAATAATAGAGTTTGATGAGAAGATTAATACCTCTCATGTCTGTATGGTAGATATAAAACTGCGGCCAGCAGCCAGTTAGCTTATTATGCTGGCCAGCACAAAGTTCAAAGTTTGAAACCGCTATCCTGGCGTTGTCCAGCACCTCAAAAGCTCACTTAACAATGTGTTGTATCTCATGTCTTTAATCCATACAAAAACAAAGTAGAAAAACCTGTGTTAACTATGTCACCTGTGTTAGGGTTTGCTCAGGTGACCATTAGAATAAAAGACCCACGCATGCTTTTGCCTTTTTATGCTCCAATACTTTGACTCTCAATTCCTCTATTGTATAAATGTGCTTTGTCAGATAACATATGAACTGAAACCATGAGAATATCTTTTTTTTCAGTTAGGGATGCACAGATCTCTCATGTTTTCCTTCTCAATACAGATCCCTAAAAATAGCTAAACTCAGGGTGTCGGTCAATTAAGAGCCAAAACGATTAGATGATTAATCAATTTAGTCATTCGACAAGAAAATAAGGGCCAATTAATTAATTACCGAAATTAACATTTTTCACAAGGTTTCGCCATTTAATAGACTAAACAGGATAACAAGACAATAATTGTGTGATTGATTGATAATGAAAGTAACTGATCCAGCAGACTGGAGAGATGCATCCTTATTTTCAGCAGGAGTAATGATAATAAGTAATAAGTTCTAACTAATTAAAGTGAAAAAGAGTATGATTATCGTTTAGATGTTTTTTTTCTAAAGAACTGCCACACATATCTAATATCACAGTTGTCAACTGAGCCTTAACAGCGTTAGTCTGTAAATGGACTAGAGTGGACATAATAAAAGCAACACCTGTCCTGTTCGGTCTAATGCAAGCCAAGCCCTGCATTATATAAACAAACCTTTGTGACACTTTGATTCTGGTTGAGCCTGTCAGCGAGATTTTGATTGAACTCTGTGGTCATTTATGAGGCCTTAATTGTACCATAGCAGGTGGATAAAATAGCAGCTACACTTTGCAACATAACAGTACAATAAAACATAATCCACAACCTCAAAACATGTCCAAGGACCTCAATTCTATACTTTGATGCAACTAAATGTTATTGCTACACAAAGGCAGTTATTTATTACAAAGCTGTTAAATTTGAAAGTTATGCTATACAGGTGATGCTTGTGTTGCGTCTACCTCTTGTATATAAGTAGTTCAGGTTTGCTGTGATATAAGATAAACCGTAATCCTGGACTGTGTGTGTAAAAGACAACATTCCCGTTATATTCTGCAGGATTTCCCGTACCATTATAAGGGTTATGCGCAGCACACAAGCCGTTTTGGATACCACCTAAGCCAAATAAAAGTAACTAAATTACTTTTCTCAGATCCAATGATTGTAGTTGGACCCAGTGGACTTCTTTAGAAAGTTTTGTCTTTAAGCTTTTTGAGCGTTCTCTGCTCTAGCTTTTCCACTGTTTTAGAAACATATGGTAATAATAATGGCCCAAAATGATGTAAAATTGCATTTTTTATTTCATAATGCAACATTTTCTTGAGGAAGGACCCCTAATACCCCGCGCCAATTACATGCACCTTAGTCTTCCACAAACCTAGGGAAAACACTGTATTCTGCATAGTAAAACAGCCTGTGTCTGGGTGACATGTAGCAGCTAAAGCCATCAGGCCTGCTTCTTAAAATGAAATATCTAATGGATGTTATTGTATCTTTAAAGCTCCAGAGATGAGATACATTTTCTCAATGCTGCACAGGTAGATACGGTAAAAGCCATACAGCGTTTAAAATAAAAATCACAAGGAACAACTCCTGCCTGCCCCTCCCCCATGCAGTCAGAGCAGCTCTGCAGCACCCAGTGAGCAAAGCCTTGTTCTGAGCGGGGGACTGGAGCTATGCCAGTTTAGCCAGAGCCAGATCCAGAGAGAGAAACACTGAGCTTCTCTCACACTGCTACACATTGACCTACATAATTTATAGTCAGCTGATTGATTCTTGTTCCCCGGGCCACGTGAAAAAGACAGTGTGGCACACAGCGGGGGTCGAGCCTCTGGCTGCTCATCTGTATAGGAGTGGAGTATTTTGTTTGGCTTCGTTAGGGAATTTAACCTCATGTTGGAGCTGCACACAAAGGCTGTCATTGAGTCTGGTGTAGAGGAGTGTGACAGGTCTGGATTTACAACCCCTCAGTCCCACCCTCAACATGCTTTGCACATACAGATGACCAACCTTAAACTGATTGCTGAATGTCACACTGATACAAAAGCATTTTCCATGAAATGCAGATGTCAGCACTTCTGAAACCCTAGCATTCCTCTGCGAGGTAAATATCTGCCTGCAGGCCCCTGAACGCAAACAAGCATCTAAAACATGAATGAAAACAGCCCGCCACTAATCTTATGTATTAACTACCAGCTGATTCTGTGCAGATAAATCCTTTATTAGTTATTAGCATCAACACACTGCTCAGATGTTATACTCCTATTAATTCCCATCAACATGTCACGTCATGATGATGATGATGAGCTTTAAAGAACAATCTTGACCGTTACTGTATTTCCTCCATTAAGAAACTCCCTGGAAATCAGACTGCATCCCAAATCCCACAGTTAGGTTGGATTACAAACCTATTTCCAGAGTTTTTCTAACACGCCCCCTCCTCTACCACCATCTAAATCCTGCAAAGCTCAAAGCTTTCATCAGACTTGATTCCATGACAGATGAATTGGTTTTCCAGGCCGAACTAATCCTTAAAATCAAACAGAGTCAGGGCCCCGCAGGAGCTTGTAAGAAGCCCCTGTGTGTGCTGCAGTGTGAGCAGTTTGTCTGAAAGTGAAATTGACTTTGCATTCCCCGTTTTAAATCTCGACTTTCATAACTCACTACCTTGTTTACTGGATTAGTGTGTTCTGATTTGGTTTTAGGTGCAGAACTAATTGTGTGTATTTTGATGCACACACCATTACAACTGTACCCTATACTGGCAGCACATTGGGTTATTTTACACCATGTGCTTGTCAGGCAGCCACAGATGTCCCAACTCCCTGCTGATTATTTACTCTGACACCCAAATATGCCTTATAATAAACCTAAAGCCACCCTAAAGGCTATATGCTGGTTTCTGAAAATAACCTGTGTTTGCAGACTCCTCTTTTTTCCTCCTCCATCTCTAATTCTATCTAGGATGCTATCCTCATTAAGGATAGCTGTGTGCCTTATACGACCACAGTATGGAGAACTTTATCATGACAGGAAGCACCAACATGTCACCGCTCACCTTCCAGCCAGCAGAGCTATTGCTGTCGCCTTTGTCCTTGAAATATGGCACAGACCTCACCATCCAGTCATAAATTTGGGACAAGGTGAGCCTTTTCTCGGGGGAGCTCTCGATGGCTTGGGTAATGAGGTCGGCATAGGAGTAGTTGCCCCAGGCGTTCCTGCGGGCGGAGGACTTCCTCAGCTGCTGGGAGGCAGAGCCGCCCAGAGCCGCGGTGGGGGTCTGCGCCGAGGAAGGCGAGCCATCGGCGGCCTCCTCCTTGCAGGGGCCGCGCTGGACCTCCACAGGCTCGGAGACGGAGCTGCTGCTCGGCACACGGGATTTGAAAACACCGACGCTGGCTTTCTGAGCATCGCCGCTCTCCGCGCTGCTGCCACCCTCATCATCTTCTTCAGGGATTACGTCAGTGTCATTTGTTCCGGGCTTGTCCGCACCAGACTCCGGACGGGGCAGTGGCCAAGTGCAGGACCGTGGCCGCTTCTGGGGCTCGAAATCCGGATCTATCTCAACGTTTAAGGGAGACTCGTTGCCGTTGCGCGGCGCTTCAGCCATGTTAATCGCAATATCTCGGTCGCTGCACAAAGGGTTATAAAATCACTCAGCTCGCATTCCATCAATGTTTGTGTGCAGGCTTCAGAGACAGTTTATTTACTAATGCACGGTATGCAAATGTCCAGCCTGCAGCCCAGTCCCAGCACGTGTCTGTCTGTCCCGCAAGGCGTCTATCCGCAGCACACAAAGCTGATCGGACTGACCAGCATTAACAAAACATTGCCTTTTCTCGTGCACAGCCCACACCCTGGCCAACATGCAACATTGTAATTTGGCGAAATGTGGGGTTAACGATAGGAAGAGTCGGCGAAGTCTTTAGAGGAAATCCAAACGGCGTTCCTTTACAAGCGGCCGCGTCCTGCGCCGCGATCCAGCGACGTGCATGCCAAAGAAAAATGTAAATGACTACACCTAACGCCACCACATCAGCTGTATCAGTCCATACACAGCTGCCATCTTGACCATTTCCTTTCCCCCAAGTTCTTTATCACCCGTGCAGAGAGCTGCCATTCGCCTGTGCAGCGCGCTGCTGTCCAGATACCACCAAGGCGGATTGCTTTCTCAAGGCCCTGCAGCTTTCTTTACAAAAAGGGAGCTACTAGAGAAATGTGGTAAGGCTTAAATCCGCCCTCTCAAGAGCTAAAAAAAAAACCCATAAAGATGCATTCTGGCTGTACATCTCTGGCATCTTGAACAAGCCAGCACGGTGTCCTCCGTGTGGCCAGCAGCCTGCAGACACACTTCATTTAATCTGCTGCTGCCGTGGTTGCTGCAAACCCTCCGAGTCCAAGGGAAGGAAAACCTCACGATCCTGCCCCCTGGACTTGCACTGAAATTAAAGTGACAGTATATGGAGATGTCCGCAGGCCAGTGACATCACTGCGTGCACCTTTTTATATGACCACCTTAGGATTTTAAGAAGAGAGTATACTCCAAAATACTACTGAAGCTAAAGCAGTCTACTGTAATTCGACTTATTGAAGTAGAAGTAGCCCTAACAATAATCACTTACCTCTTTGTTGAAAACCACTTAGAACAAGATTTTTGCAACATTAGTTTCAAGTCTGGAAAATGAATACTGCTGCAAGATTCAAGTTGAAACCAAGACCACAACTAGGATGTTAGAAATACTGAGGACATTCAATTTTCATAATAAAATCTCTAAAACATTTTCAAGTATTTTTCTATCACATTTGTCTCCCACTAAAGTGCTTCCCACATTGCTAGGAGTAAAATTACAGTGGATAAATACTGAATCTTATATATGTATTTATTCGTTTGTTGTCAAAGTAGTCAAATCTTTAGAATACTTGCGTCTAAACATACTTAAATCCTACTTCAAATGACCCGCCTTGTGATACTTTTTTTTTTTAAATGATGGGGTGTATACCGTATACTCCAACCAGGCTGCTAAAACCACAAATTCGCAGAAAAAAATACACATAACATGACTTCAGTGCACTCAGTGGTAATGAAAATGGTTTTGTCAGTTGCTAATTCGTACAAATTGTTATGCTTTGTTCCTTATAATGTAGAACCCAAATGAACCATTCATTCATTCATGGTAGCTACTACCCTGGTTGCAACAAAAAATAATTGTAGATACTGTACCTTTTAAAATAATGTAAAATAAAAATGGTCAAAAGTTGTAAACTGCAAACTATACATTTCATTTTCTTACATGTCTTAAAGACCTGAAGAGGAGTTTACATTCTACAATTACATACGTATCACAAATGTGAAGGTGGATTCATGAGGTTTTTTTTAAACAAAAGATTTGAATGTTTTTTCCCTAAAAATATGTCAAATTTAAAAAAAACTATTTGGGCCATCCTGGACTATACATCTGCCAATTCCACACAGTGCTTAAACTACTTAAACAGCTATTTTGTATATATTAGTCTCCGTTTCTGTATTTATTGTCAATTCTTATTCATATTTAATGTTTGTGTATGTATGTATGCACCAATCACCAAAGCAAATTCCACGAAGGGTAACTACTGTGGCAATAATCTCCTTTCTGATTCTGAATCATTAAAATTGACTTGACCAAACAGATGTAATGTAGCTGTTAACCTCACTGACACAGAATTGCAAGTTAAAAAACATAATTTAAATGAATGTAATTCACAGTTGAAGGCAGTTAATGAATTTATGAAACAGCTTTACAAAAGGTCTTAAGATTTAGTTTCTGCACAAAATAACAGTTTAAATACCACCAACTGTCCTAATAACACTTTTTTTTTTTGTACTTGAGATAAACTTTGAAGCTCGTTCTCACTTATGCTTCCCACACTGCCCCTTTGTTTTTTAAGGCAGTGTGTATAACGGAGTGTAAAAGGCAAACAGTTCAACCTTAACCATCTCCAACACTTGAACTATTGTTTGCTTCCTTTATGAAGATATATGGATACATATATTATATAATATAGTGCACTGGAAGTAATATGTAAACCACAAAAACGTCCTGTGATACATGTTTCCTTTTTATCCGCCAAATGAAGATTCTGTTAAATGTAGACAAATATTATTGTTCAGTGCATCTGTGAAATGTTTTGAGACAAACATTTCACAAGCACCATCTACATAAATCAGAAATAAACACAGCTTTAAATCTCTGAATCATTCTGCTGCCACTGTATTAAGGCTTGCATTAGAATCATAAACAACTCATTGAGATGCATTATATTTTCAAAAGAGACACGATTGAAAGGCCCCTAAATCTTCATAAAAGTCCTTTGGGAATCCATTTCCAAAAGCTGTCCAGCTCTTTCCCACAGATTAATAAAAGTAAATACAGTTGGACCACTATAGGATATGGAGTTAAGAGCAATATGACACCCTAAAGTTAATCTTAAAAATGATGTGTAAAGTGCAATGTCACAAGAAAGTCATAAAAGGCTTTAAGATTTCAATAAATATTCCCTGTACAGCATTTGCACACAAACTGTTGAGCAGTCCAACTGGGTTTGTGTCGGATAAGATGAGTAGGAGTAGTGTTCAGTCTGGGCTGTTTTTTGGCAGAGAAGAGTACAGTTTGTGAAGTATATGGAGTTTGTGTGATATTGTCCACTTTTAAAAATGTTACACCTGTGATTTAGTGCTTCTGTCACCTTCCAACCAATATTCTTCTGTCTGCATCTCTGTGAGGCGAGACACTGTCCTCTGGAAGGCAAACATTTCCTCCTCTCCACTGAAGATGGAAAGACTGCTGGCTTCATCCTGTTAAAATCACATCAAATCAAAAATGTAATCGGTTATGGAAACTCGGGATGCTAAGTCCTAATGGTAATGTGATGTGCACTTAAAAACGTAAAAATACGGGCAACAAACAAATGGCTTCACATTTGCTCAAATACAACAGAAAAATCACCGTGTGCTGCAGTCATGACACAAATCTTTATTCATTACATTTTAAATCTTTAGAGTGTACTAAAGAGATCTCAGATGATCTCTTAATATCTTTAAACCTTTAGTCTTTTAGTCTACACAAATGATCCCTTTATTGCACTCAGGTTTTGATGCACACATACATTTTATACGTTTTATCTGATGTTTAGTTACTTTATATTCTGATCCTGAGAAAACAACATCTCTTTTTATAGATATAGATAAGATATCCCCAAAAACTTGTTAAGAGATTTCAATGACATTTGGTGGTAAGGAAAATCTGTGGAACCATGCAATTTTTTTTTAACATTGAGAGACAAGGCATTTTGGAACATTTCTCTTTTTTATTTATTTTTTTTAGGTACTAACTTTAAAAAATCTGATCCACGTATCCCTGGATTTATCAATATGTATATTATGCCAATCCAAATTTATATGCAATTTAAAAATTACAGATATCGGTTTCTATTATTAAAGTAACGCACTTAGGAGGGTTAGACATTCTTGGCAAAGGGAAAGCACTTAGTTGATTGAAAAAAAGAAAAAAAGTTACAAAGGTGGTAAAGATGATTTTGCAGTGCATGCAACAAAGAGGACCGACTAACGTTCAGCGGTGTGTTTTGAGATCCATTCACTGACAGCCGACAGCCTGAGCCAGTTTAATCATCTACTTAACGACTGAAAGTACACACCAAACATTAAAACGTGGTTTAGCTGTGAAAACACAGTCAGAGCTCCTCTCACCCTTTTCAGCCCCAGGTCGTCCATCAGAATGTGGCTCTCATCGTGACCGTGATCACCGTTGTGTACAAACATATCATCCAGTGGATGATCTGCAAGAATCACCACCCGCACCTGAAACAAGACAAAAGCATTATAAAAATCCCAAACAAATAGCTAAGATTTGGTGTTTTAGTGAAGGTCAAGTGGGCATGCAAATAGAAGCAGTGTACCTTGTGGTCGTAGAAGGAGTCCACGAGCGTGATGAGTCGCCTGGCTTGAGTTTTCTTGTTCAGCGTCAGCAGAGGAATGTGTCGAATGAAGACGGTGTCAAACAGCCGGGATAACTCCAGGTAGTCACTGGCCCCTAAAGGCTGAAACATTTACATTCAAACACTGGGCATCACAATAATATGGCTTGTATCTAATAAGCCTAATTATTGGCCAGCACGCCGGTTTAAGTTGCTGTACAATTTCTATTTCCTGCGTTTTAATAAAACCACACTTTGTCTGAAAATGCTTGTTTACTAGAAACCTGTGACTTTATGACTTTGTTTTTTTCCCCATTTCTTTAGATTGCTACAGGGCCACTTGTGAGTCAATCATTTAAAAACACGTAACACAACCAATAACGGTTCAAACCGGTTGAACTTGATTGTAAATTCTGGTAGAGTTCCCAGCGTTTCAGAACGAACCAAATAGTCTCAGGCTGAAAGAAATACAGGGAAGGGTGTAATGTATAAAGTGAGACAATAAATCTTGATTTTTCTATTTGCTGTTTTAATATTTCAATCAACATTATCATGATAGAGCTTCAGTATAGAGTATGTGATAGTGTCATACTGTGTGGGCTTTTGACTCTGAAGGGTACAGTACAAAGATTTTTCAAGGCAACATCAGATTTTATGACTTTATAAGGACATTATAGCAGAACTGTGTCAACCGTATGTAGAAATCCAGTTATAATGCAAATCTATTTTCTTGCACATTTGTAAATTTCCACCATCAATCTGAAATTCCTGGGAAAACAAAGAAAGGCCAGACTGCTGCAAATGGTTTGTCCCTTATGAACACCGCTTAGATATCCTCATATGTTGGAGGGCAATGTAGTTTTTGCTGAACATTCAATACAACAATAACATGCAGACAACTGAGTACCATTGTTCACCAACATTGTGAGCAAAAACCGGATTTGTGTGATAAAGAATGCAAAATAATGTGACAAACCAACGTGTTTTTTGAGTGTATCTGCACCTTAAGACGCCAAAAGTCAAGACAGATGCACAGGAGTTTGGCACAGTTATGTCATCCTATCACACAACATGTATCTTAAAAGTCGGAGAGACTTACTCTATCACACAGCTCCTCAAACGTACAGTCCGCAATGGTCCCACAAGCTTTGTTCAGACGGACTTTCCTGTTGTTAACATTCAAAACTCTTGGCCGTGTTACTGTGGGGGAAAACAGTATGTAAGGACACCATGTGATATGAAAGACTGCTGAAAACCACATTACATTTCAGCTGCAGAATTAAGTCAGATGTCCACTTACTGTCATTTTGCTTAAAAGCCAGCTCATCAAACATCTGGTCTAGTGTCACTTCTACATCAGGCTCACTGGAGCTGCAGTAAATGCAACATTAATACACAACACATGCATAAAACAGATCAAAATATGGCTTGCAATGACTGATTGTTTCACTTTCTGGATTTCTTACAGGAAGTATAGTTTTCCTGCAGAGGGTCTGTTCCTTCTGCGGTAATCTATCCCAGAATCCAGGCGAAGAGTTTGGCAATATTTCTGCATGTGAGAGACAAACGATTGACAACAGGTGCTTTTAAAATAAAAAGAAGAAATCGTATATATATATATATATATATATATATATATATATATATATATATATATATATATATATATATATATATATATATATATACACACACACACACACACATCTCCTTTCTTACCTGCAACACAGCAATAAACGGCACGAAGTTTACTCTCTGCAGCCCGTTTTTATATAAGTCTGAGGGGAAAGAGTGGGCCATTAGTTGTTTTTACAATGTTCCTATTTACACTTAAAAAGTACAGGGACTTTTAAAGTCATTTTGCCTAATGTTGTATTGATGCTGCCATCAATCTGGAATGTCCCGTAAGGGGATTTTGTATGTTGTTGCTAGGTTATTAAAACACAAGCTTTGATGCAATGGTGTGTAGGAAGGCCCACTGTACGGTATGTTATATTTAAATCATAAAGGTTTAACTGAATTCAATCAAAGTTGTGTTTACATCAAAAGGAATCTGGATGCACACTTGTAGTCTGAGGCACCACAGAAAAGTGGTTTTGACATACTGACTTTAAAAAAAATTTGATTCTCAATTCTTAATTGGTAAAACTATGACCAAAATCCTACTTTGACACCGTGAGTTACAGGTTGTAGATCAAAGACATAAAACGTCGACATCAGTTGTGTTCAAGTCAAGCAGCGAGAAAAGTTTCTGATGGCATTTAGGCAGACAAAAGAAATGTTCAGGATGTGTTGTTACTGACCTTCAGGGGGACGATTGGAAGTGGCCACAACAACAACACCCTTCAGAAAGAGATTCTCAAAGAGCTGCTTGAGAATCATGGCATCAGCAATATCAGTGACCTAAAATGTGTGTTACAGGTAAATTAACTTTTGGTAAAGCATGGGAACAACACGGTTTAGGTTAGAGCTTATACATGGTATATGTGGTATGCAGAAAACATAATTACCTGGAACTCATCAAAGCACAGAAGACAAGCCTCCTCACTGATCTCCTCAGCAACTGGAGCAATGGGGTCGTAGGATTTGGCCATTCTTCCTGCTTCTCTCTTTGGCATCCTCTGTTTCAGCCGATGGATCCCTAAAGACCAACAATAACAAAAAGAGCAAGTAATGTGGCTGGGTTAGCTCAGTTGGTAGAGCAGGCGCACATATGTAGAGGTTTACTCCACGACGCAGTGGCCGCGGGTTTGACTCCGACCTGCAGCCCTTTGCTGCATGAGCAAGTAAAAGTTGTCTCATGAATGTATATCTTTTCAATACACTATTAATATAGAGTGGGAGCTATTGGCTATTTATATTTTATAGTTTAGTCTAACTCAAGACTTTTACTGGACCCATTTAAAGTGCTTTGTCAGCAGCATGCATGCATGCATGCATATATATATATATATATATATATATATATATATATATATATATATATCTCAACACGTATACAGTGCTTTAAATGTAACAAAACCCAAATGTGGTGGCTAAAACAGGAAATATAAGCTCAGTTGAGCAACCACAGCGCTGCATTGTTCTACAGACTTGAATCAAGCATGATGGGAAGTGTTCATTTCACACCAGTATTGAAATGAAAACATGCCACTGAACAATAAAATGCAATACAACACGTTTTACCCCAACTGAAACAACACATTTAGATCGTCTTAGAATAAAATGCTGACAGTGCATAGGGCAGTATGAAGGCTTGCTTTTTTCCTTTTTCATTTTAAGACAGATTATATGTGAATATACCTAAAGATGGTTCATATGGTTAAATACACCAGGCCAGCTGGAATTACAAAATAATTCTCACCGTTTGGCACAAATATATTAACAAAGATACACAGTGTCAGAGATGCAAATCAGCGGGCTCAGAGCTGCTGATTCAGTGGGTTGTCTGTAACCACTGACATGTGA
The DNA here is from genome assembly GCF_004354835.1 of Perca flavescens. NCBI lineage: Eukaryota > Metazoa > Chordata > Actinopteri > Perciformes > Percidae > Perca > Perca flavescens. The sequence continues at coordinate 24,153,446 of NC_041350.1, forward strand.
TTAAATGAATTAAATTAATGATAAATGAAAACGAGTAGGCCAGAGGTCGCCCTTTGGTGGCATTATTTTGTAGACAACAACATTACTATATCTCAGGCTAGGCTGTGTAATAGAGGCAGGATGTCAGCTGGATTTGAATAAACTTTTACTATTTACTATGACTAAATGTTATTTTTGAAAAGCTGCTCAACAGTGACAAGAATGAAGAAATGCAACAGGGCGTGGGTGGAAAAGCCATTATTACCACAAGCTTACAAAAATACGAGACAAAGTTTATGCAAAACTGGTGTATTGACAATTTGGATGATGAAATGTATATCCTGGTGTGATTTCATCAACAACAATAAAAATGTTTCCGCTCATGTAGTTTCTCATTGCACCAAACAGCCCTTTTGCAGCTGGGAGGACACCATCCATTTTTTGGATGCAGAACACCTCATCCACCTTGAACTCAATTCATTCATACATTCATTCATTTGCTCAAAGCTTAGATACGTATTTGCCCCCTAGTGGCTGTTAGAAGCAAAGAAAGTCAACTATGAACATTAAATACCTGCCCCCTCCCTCTCAGATGAACTGTAAATGGTGCTTCTCATCTCTGAAGATGTACATCTTTGAAACAAACACGAAGCATACTCACTTTTATGCACATCCAACATGAAGCCGTGGAAATGAACCCTCTTTTTCTTTTCAGTCTCAACGTATGAATAAAACATATCCATCACCATAGTTTTTCCTGTGCCTGAAAATAAGAGCACGCATGCAAGTGAGTTGAGGAAAAAACATTAACACAAAATGTCAGAGAAATATAATTTATATTTGTAACTCTGTAACTTTATATCTCTTACCAACATCACCGTAGATGTAGTAACCTTTTGGAGCAGTCGGTTTGGTGAATAACTGAAAGACAAAATCAGCAAACAGGTTCTGGTGTTACAAAATGATCCCAGAGTAAATAAACGTCTGCAGTAGAATTGAATTACAACACTTACCATCTTGAATTAATAAAGTAAATTACTTAAACAGGTGCAGGACTCACACCAAAGTATGTGAGTTCAGTAAACCAACAAGTTTCAAGCTTTCAAGCAACAAAGAGAAGCAGTTGTTGCAGTCAGCAATAGAATCCTTTGTTCTCAGGCTCCCTCCAACAGAAAGAAAAACGCATATACTCAAGCAAAATGAGAATCTAAGACATAAACATGGTTGTTGGCCTGTTATCAGGGAGTAAAATATATTTATACACAGATTACAGAGACAAAAACAGGTAGTGACATTAAGTAAAAGTGAAATAATATGGAAACGTAGTATAAGTCCCAAGAGAACAATAAGAACCTAAACTTGAGCAGAACTTCCAAAGACCCCTTTTCCAAATATAGAGGCAGTATACAGGTAAATAAAGGGAAAACAATATAACGTGTCTTAGTAAGGTGTTTGGTGTTTGTTTAGCTTCAGTGCTCCACTCTACTATTCAATCTCATTTAGTGTTTTAATGATGGTGGTGGAAAACATGTTCATCAAAAAATGGTAACTAATTTTGCCTACCAAGGTTTTGACGTGTAGCAGTAAACTAAGGCTAATATTATTTTTATATTATTATTTATATTAGCATTAATAGACAAATATATTTTTTTATTATTATTTATATTAGCATTAATAGACAAGTTAAGTATCACATAAGAAGCTGGGTCCAGACTGGTTTAATGATAGCCAGACACATTATTTTAAAGAGGATGGAGGAATGAAGGGGTGTAAGAAGCTTTGTGCTGGGGAGAGACGTGTATGATGGGTTTATGGTGTTGTCATTTATAAATGACAAATTGAGAATAAACATAAACATATACATATGTATAAACACATATGTTTATTTGGTTTATTGTCAATTTTGTTGTCTTGAATATTGTAGTTAGTGTTTTTGTCTGGGTGGGTGGTGATGACGAGGGGGGGTATGTTCATGTTGCGAATTGTATGTTGTTTAAAAAATAAAAAAAAGTTAATTAATAAGTTAATAATTAAAACGATGAAAACATCAGCAATCATTGGGGTGTTCTCTCTCTCTCTCTACCTTGGAGAAGAAAGATCTCGGTGTGTTGCTGTATCCTCGGAGTGTTTTGTGGAGCTGGTCCAGTGTCTGCAGCACCGCTTTCTGGTGCTCATCCTCCCGCAGCGAGCCGTCTCTGATCAGCCCGTTGTAGTGATCCAGAGGGCTGCGAAACCCGGCGGTGCTTGCCCCGCTCTCCTCCACCGCCTGCTGGGCTCTCACCGAGCAACCTTCAATCACATTTTAAAACAACACATGATGAGCTAACTGGCTATTTTATATATTTGTGTATATTTTTTAGACCTTGCGATAATACGTTGCTGCTATGCACCAAAGGTTAGCAAGGGATAGTTTGACATCTGATAGAACCAGTGACAACCACAAGGTAAGTTTGTACAGAAGGTTAGATATTTCGGTTACACTTTACTTACATGTACGTGTCATAAAGATTATAAACAAGTCCTAAACGTATATGACATAACGCTTCTTTTAGTAAGTGTCATTCGGTTTTTGTCATGACAAGTTATGGTTAGGGTTAAGGTTCATATGTGTCATGACTGGGTCATGACAGTGTCATGTGTTCATGACAGTGTCATGTCACTCTTATGTAGATACCTTCAAGTAAAGTGTTACCGATATGTCTAGTAATATCTGGTTAACTTTAAGAGAATGTAAACTACAGCAAAGTGTTATTAAAAGAAGAGCTATAGGTCGAGTTGTCGACATTAGCTTTATACCACCGGTCAAACTCTTTTAACACCATCAACAAGACTCACCAAAAACTCGTCTCACCTCGTCTGCAGACCTCGGTCAAAGACTTTAGCAGCTTTCTGGAGGAATACTGTTTAGTCAAAAGACACCTAAAGCCCAGTAAAGCTGAGGGTGACATTTTTACAGACAGCGGTATGCACACCGCCATCTTGATTTCAAATGTTGTCAACGTAACTTTATTAGCAAACACATAACCAACAGAAGCGTGTATCGTAGTCGGCCAACAGGGGCGAAGTTTCGTTCAGTCGTCCTGGGTTAAAATGCTATTTCTTATAATAAGAATGATCATCATACAATATTATGCTGCTATTTTATAAATATGTATATATTCATTTATATTTTATGATTGTATGATTATGAAATGGGTTGCAATTGTGCTGATAAATTCAAAGCAACACTGTCAACAACAAAGCTATCATTTTGGTAGGTTTAATTTTGTAATTATTATTAATTATTAGTTTCTGAATATTTTTTGGGTTTTAGACTAAACAAATCATTCAAAGATTTTAAACTTTAGGAACTGTTACAGGCATTTTTTTTTACTATTTCCTTATACGGAACAAAAAAAATAATTGATACAATAATTGATAAAAAAAAACAAATCATTAGAAGCAGTCTTAATCCCAAACTTGCACAATACACACACTACACCTGATTTGGTATAATATAGATGTGTGACTGTACCCAATAGTGTAGTATCAAATACTGAAATATCCATCAAGAGGATGATTAATGTCCAAAGGTGTTAAGTTAAATTTAGAATATATACACCTGAGTCCAAGTCTTGAATTACCTAAAATGACCCTTTTTTGTTTCACGAGGCAGAAATAAGGACTGCAGAGAAACTGCAAATATGCAAATCACTGAAATGAAAACACAATGCTTACTGCTGAGCCCTCCCACTCACTAACAAAAGAATATTAAAAGTCATATTAAAAAGGCAGTGACAGGGCATGCTGTATATCCATTAATAGATAAGCAAAAATGATTATTGTTAGTGTGTTATATTATTCAGAGATGCAACCAAAGATTATTATAAACCTGACTGTCAAGCACACTATAACAGAGGCTGGAACCAGGGAATATAGTTGGCAGTGTTTGCTAGAAAAAAAACTTAAACAATGTTGCTAATGAATGTTACGTCAACTCAAATAATAAATGAATCGACTAATTGTTTCAGCTCTAATATTGTTATCTGCTTTAATATCAGATAACTGCATTTTGAATAATATATCTGCAACTAACAATCATTTTCATTATCGATTAACCTGCCAATTATTTTTCTTCTATTAATAGCTTTGAATATAAATAAAAAAATTAGTGATACATCGGTTCAAGATTCATGTCTTTAAATGTCTTGTTTTGGTTTACCAACACTCCACAACCCAAATATGTTCAGTTCACTATCATGTATGACAAAGAAAAGCATCAAATCAGCTCATTTGTGTGGTCACAGCCACACAATTGAACGTTTAAGTTACACACTTCAACATCACCACATGTTCAGTTATTTAAGTTCACATTAATGTGTGTTTGTTGGTTTGGTCAGTTTGTAGGCTATATAAGTGTCCCTTTCATTCGAGAGTTAACATTTTGATTTTGTTAGACTTATTTTTCAGTAGAGTTGTGCTTTGTTGACCTTTTTTAAGGGCCCTATAACTTTAAACCTATTTGGTCCACAACATCATTATAAAAGCTTTAAGCAGCCAAAGTTTTGTATTTTTACTTAAAGAAATGACTAAAATTACATTACAAATTACATAAAAAAATATATCTTTTCTTTTGATTGAGAGCCTAGACAAAAAATATTTCTACGAAAATTAATTCATCCATACTTTTTGAAGAATATTCTCATTCAAATGAAAATAGCAGAAACTCTCAGTTTCTCAGTCTTATTATTCCTCCACAGCACTGAGCAGACCAAAAACATGGCAGACAACGTCAGGGTGTTACAGGGGCTTACAGGCTTGTTGCCATGACAACAGAGGAGCCTGTCTCTCTCTCTCTCTCTCTCTCTCTTTAGGGCACACACACACACACACACACACACACACACACACACACACACACACACACACACACACACACCATCTCTCTCTCTCTCTCTCTGTCTCTGTTGTACACTCACTCTGATACACACACACACACACACACACACACACCTCTCTCTCTCTCTCTCTGTCTCTGTTGTACACTCACTCTGATACACACACACACACACACACACACACACACACACACACACACACACACACACACACACACATTCATGTATACAGTATTACAGTGGAATCTGCCTTGCTTTGAGATCCGTGCTCAGGAAAAATATAGGAAACACAGCAAGGAGCATAGGGATACACTCCACATCTGTTCTGGATGGTGAGTGCCTGCCTGCTGACCGGTTATTGTTTGTTTACATACTGTATCCTTTGACAAATCTGCTCAAAAAAAAAAAAAAAGACATTTTGTAGGTATTCCATGCAGTTGGTCCATTCTTGCTGCATGGGAGATGTGCCATGCTTATTTTCTTGCTGCTTCTTTCTTTTCTTTTTTTAAAGATTAGGGTGGAAGCTGTCATCGTAATGGTAATTCATAGCTGGGTAGCCATGGCGAAGTCAATTTCCCCCTCCCTCTGCCACTGCTGAATGCATTAGTCTAATGAGATGTCTGCAGCCTGTGTGCCGAGCAGCAGCAGTAGTGTATTAACCAAAAAGAGGACAAGGAAAAAGCAAGAGCAAGATGGCTTTCCCTTCATTGTTAGGGATTTAGCTTTATAATCACCTTTAGGCTTCTGGGATATAAGACAAAAGGGCTTGGCTCTTGGGCTTTCACAATAGAAGACAGCAGGTAATATATACCCCCTCTCTCTCCCTCTCTCGGGTTATATTAGTATGTTATCGGTGCTGTTTCCTCCACAGCTCATGCATGGCTGCTCTTTGTGTGGTTTGCTTATTATGGTGCTCTGCTAAATGCTGCTCCTCTCACCGCATTGCTCAGCTGAGTATTCTGCAGTCTCGTAGTATTTGGATGTTGCTGATGTTCACCTCTGCCAAGCCATTGTGCTTCCCCTGTGTCTGCTCTACAAAGATGCTAATGATGCCCTCTAATATGTAGTTGCTGAGTTAGAAGGATTCATGTGCAGGTAAAGTGCATGTTTCTGTGCATTTCTATAGCTTGAGCTCAATGGTTGTTTCCTTTGTCTCCAGCTCCAAATGAGTGTACCTGCAGCGACGGCTCAGAAATCAGACGGCAACAACAGTGAAATGCAATCAGCTGCAGTAGCTCCCTCCTTCATCCCCAGCCAGTCGGGGAAGATACCGGGCAGGAAGAGAGGGAGACCCCCGCTCCGCAATGTCGCCAAGATGGATTTTCCAAACCGCTACCCCGAGTCGCTCCCTCCACTCAAAGTGCCAAAGAAGAGGGGGAGAAAGCCGGGCTTCAAGGTCAGCCACATGAGGGGGAAACTGGGGGGAAAAGCTGTGGTGTGTGTGTGTGTGTGTGTGTGTGTGGATGCAGTGTGTTTAAAAATGCATATGTACACAGAAAGACACAGACACACCGGCTCCATGCCCTTCACATTTTGTGGGACCCAAGTGTAACAGAGAGAGACTAAACATCTGCTGTAGTCTAATGCCATGGAAGTCTGTTTATGTCCAAAGGGGAAGTCATTATTGTAAAAATGTGTTTTTTTTTAACCCATAAAAACGGGCAGAATTCATCATCTGCAGCATAAAAACTGCAGTTCAGACAGATTTGGTCGCCTGATTACTCCACCATCCCCCCCCTCCCTGCACGATTTAGTTAATTAATAATATGCCTGAAATAAACAAAGAAATGCACAAACTTTTTTTCTTCTGCAGCTCAAACCCAGAATGGTGATGACACCATTGGCAATCTCTCCACCCAGCAGCACCCCTGAGCCCGATATGAGCTCCATTCCTCAGGATGCCGCCACCATCCCCCACTCTGCCACGCCCCAGGTGCTTACAGGTAGGACATAAAACACTCTAAACCCCAACGTAAGAAGCATTAATGCCGTTTTTGTCTTAATCCAGTCCCGATCTGCTTTAAAGACACGTAAAGATAACCAAGGTATCTCTTCTCCATCACTTCTTCACCCACAACTGTCTCCACCTGTGTTTTCCCTGCATCAGTCTGTATCTACATCAACAAGCAGGCCAACACAGGCCCCAACCTGGACAGGAAGAAGATCCAGCAGCTCCCTGATCACTTCGGACCCGACAGGCCCTCTGTGGTGCTGCAGCAGGCCGTCCAAGGCTGCATCGACAGCGCCTTCCTGCAGAAAACAGTGTTCACGCTCCTCACACAAGGCTACGGGGGAGAAAAAATATCAGGTGTTGTACAAAGACCTCCCTCAGGTGCTGCTATCTATTTGTTCAATATCTTTTTTTTCACTTGAGGTGGCACTGAGTAGAAAACATGCATTAGTAAAGGTTTAACGACCTCATTTGTACGTCTAAAACTGTGATGACGACTCAAGTGGTCCTGTTTTCGCTCTTCCAGCCACATTCGATGGGAAGCAGCACCTTCTCAGCCTCCCCGTAGTGAACAGCATCGACTATGTGCTCCGTTTTCTGAAGAAGCTCTGCCGCAGCTTGCACTGTGAAAACCTCTTCAGTGATCAGCCCATTACCCAGCACAGTGGTGGCTCCTACCAGTCAGATGGTACTACTTAAATCTGTCTCATAGAAGCTGTGATGCTGATATAGATACGTTCTTTGAGCTAATTCTGATTCTCTTCTCGTCTTCAGCTGAAACATCTATGGCCGACGACTACCATTTAGACCAGTCCGATGGCAAACGCTACTCCGTGGACCCCGGCGATTCTGCTTTCAGCTCCATAAGCTCGTCCTACTCGCCAAAGACCTCCTACGGCTTCCGTTCGTCGCAGCAGTTCTCCAACGGCTCGGCCTCCATGAGCATGTGCAGGCAGTCGTCTACCAGCCCGAACACGTTCCCAGAGAGCAACAGGACAGGTTAGAAGACATGGAAAGACAAAACAGAGATTACTTTGTTGTTTATTTCTCGAAAGGTGAGAAAGTAAAAGCTCCTTTTCTTTTCGTTGTTCTTCCAGGAGGTTATAATGCATCTCCAGAGTCCCAGGAGTCCAAGGCTCCACCCAATAAAGACCCATCCACCTGGTCTGTGGAAGATGTTGTCTGGTTCATCAGGGATGCAGACCCCCACGCTCTCGGCCCTCATGCAGACGTCTTTAGGAAACATGTATGTTTGTTTTCCTTTGTGTTCTTGACAGACTGACTTCTTTCTATTGCTGATTTAACAAACATCCAGTGGAAATCACCTTTTCTGGTCGCCTACTTCTTGCTGATTTGACACTAACTTCTGTCTTCTTCTTTCAGGAGATTGATGGAAACGCTTTGTTACTCCTAAAGAGCGACATGATCATGAAGTACCTTGGACTGAAGCTGGGGCCGGCCTTGAAGCTTTGCTACCACATCGACAAACTAAAGCAGACTAAGTTCTGAAAACCTTCTACGATATATTTCCACCTCCTTGAATCCAACAATACATTTGAGAAGGGACTCCAGGTCTGTGAGCCAATGGGAAGAGAGTAGGGCCTCAAGGCATGAGGTGCATCACTTCCTTTTCTGTCGTAAAAGTATAAAAGCAAACGGGCTGCCACGTTAATTTAACTACTTTAAGCTCAGAAAGAGATGGTAATGGTGACTTCTAAAATATACTATAAGTGAACTAATAATCCCAAAAAATGCCACACAAAGAGTGACATGTTTAAGTATTACTGCGCAGATATAACTTTATCTTCAGTTATATTCGAAGACATTTGTAACCAACATACGCATTTAAAAATTAGCAAGGTGAGAAAAGTAGGAGCAGAGTGAGGTCCAACTTAATGCTGACATTATAGGGTTAACATAAATGTTAACTTCTCCAACCTGCACTTTATGTAACTTCAAACAGGTTGTATTTTTAGATGATATATCATAGTATTTCTGTCCCAGCTAACACATTATAAAATATATTACCTACCTTATCACCAATAACTGAGTTTTTTGGCCATTTGGGAGAAGCAGAAAACAAGTTTTGAACACAACATTGACATATCACCTTTTATATTGATATGGCGAACTTGTTAAACAATAGTTGCTAATTTACACATCCAACAGGTAAGCAGCAACACTATCACTGATTTGGAATCATGTTTTTTGGCCACCTCACCTGAATGTAAATCGAATATCAACTCTCTTTTAGCTCTGTTTTGGTCTCCACCAACTCCTGAGGGAAATATCTGTCTCTTTAGCCCCTAAATGCCCCACTGTGTTCACCAGCTAGTCTCTAACTGTGTCTGTCTGCTGTTTGGTGCTGAAGGAACAGCTAAAGGAAGTGACAAATCTCATACCTGAAGCCCTACTCTTTTCCCATTGGTTCTCAGACATGGGGTACCCAGACGTGAGGTCCACAGTTGGACCCTCTTGGTACATTTTGCTGAAGATTTCCATGATGTCATGTAGTGATAATCACAAATTCACCCCTCTCTTACTAAACTGTCAGATTGTGGAATGCATCCTTCATACACATCTGTTTAAGGCCAATGTAAGATAAACGTTCTGTCTCACAAACCTTCATGAGCAGCACATCTGTCTGCTGCATGCAGATTTCTTTATATATATATATATATATATATATATATATATATTCATCATCTGACAAGAAACATATAACAGAAAACACTTCATACCTTAAGAAACTCTCACTTTGTCAAACCTCACTATAGGATCTCATGTTTACCAAGCTGAAATCTTATCTATAACTGAGAAATGGTGCATTAAGTACTACATTGCTTTTTGATTGAGAGATTTAGAAAATCATTTTGATACTATTTTTTCACATTACTGTGTCACAAAAAAGTAATGTTCCCATTGGATTTGTCATTCTTTTTTATTATAATTTTAATATAAAAAAACACTATAACCTAAACAAAACATAGCCTACATAGAAAGACAGTAGCTCTCTTGTTAGTATTTATAAAGAAAAATGAGAGCATTGTGAACGTGATATATTTATTTGTTTCAATATGCAAGATTGTTACATGCCAGTTATCTCTATAGGCTCTTCATGTATACTCATGAGAACTTTTTTTTTTTTTTTTTTTAATTAATGTGTTTATGTTTTTATCAAGCATCAGTGTTGATACGGAACCTGTCAAAACACACTAAATGTTACACTGAGAAAACCTAAATGGCCATGTAAATGGGTATATAATATAGTATTGCTTTTGTATACCACTTTTGGTGTACAGTATGCATCCTTTTTTTAATCAATTAACCTTTGTAAGTGAATGCTGCTGTAAAGATATTACATGTAAGCCATGCCTAGTGAGATCAAGCTAAGGTGTTTTATTTTGAAAATCACTATGAATAAGAGTTTTAGAGAACGCTGAGTGGATCAGTACTCTATGCTGGTGCTAAAAGTTATCTATGTATTTAACTACTTGCTTTTGTGTTTGTGAGATGTAAAGGAAATCATGTGTATATTGTACTGTATGTGAGCATTAAATTAAGAAATCAAGTAAGATTTGTGTGTATTTCTCCATTTTAGTGTCTATACAGTACAGTGTGATGGAAGTTATCTCTTGCTTTTAAAAATGTAAAAATGTATCAAGATTTGGATGTGGGTCCACACGTCTAAGAATTATTTTGGTTGGGAGCCTCTTCCGTGCTTCAACAAACATGATTTAACAAAGGTGACCTATATCTGTGGCTCCTGCAGAGTTCCTTATCGGGGCTCCTCATAAACCTGGAACAGATTAACTTCTTTACTGTTTTACCTGCTGTAGATTAGCATCACAAGTTTCACTAGTCAGCTCACATTATATAATTTAATTCTGGATATATTTACACCTAAAAAGAAACATTTAGAGAGCTGTGAACCAATGCAGATCTATGTAGAAGCCCTTGTGAAAATAGTTTGGGCTTGTGGCATGTATCATAATAATCAAGTGAAATGTATGGTACGAATATGGTATTATTGTCTGAATCAATATGCTTGGGAGCTACATCTCTGTGCACTGTGTACTTTTTTTCCCCCTAGAACATGTCCTGACCCCAGATTTGCTGTTATACATAAATTACTTTAGGAATATGTAACACATAGCTAAGCACAATATCAGCAGAAACAATCAAGGTGTTAAAGGAATAGTTTGACATTTTGGGGATCATTGCTTTCTTGACAAGTTAGATGAGAAGTTTGATACCGTTCTCATGTCTGTGAGGTAAATATGAAGCTAAAGTCTGCAGCAGGTTAACTTAGCTTAGCATAAAGACTAAAAGGGGGAACTGCTAGCCTGGCTCTGTCCAAAGGTAAGAAAATCCTCCTCAGCACCACTAAAGCTCACTCATTAACATGTTATATTTTCTTTGTTTAATCTCCACATAGCCAAAGTGTAAAAACAACAGGTGTGGTTTTATGGGGGAGTATGGGCCGGACTATTTCTTGTCCTTGAGCAGTTAGTTTCCGCTGGTTGCCTGGTAACTGCCTCCACCCAGAGTCAGTTTGTTTGAAAGCTCCTTGAGTAGGCTAAGTAGGCCTAATAAAGAGTTATAGAATAAGAGAGTTTATAGAATAAACCTTAAGGCCTTCACGCTGGCAAATCAAACGTAGGCTACAGATAATTGTATCATTAACTAGTAGCCTATAGCCTACAATGTGAAAAACAATTTTTTTCTAATAACAAATTGTAGGCCTACTTTTGGTGTGTGGTCAAAATCTTCTCAGGGGTGGGCGGTGGCTATAACTTGGACTCATGACTACCTGCACACACTGAACATGAGGCTTCTATGCGCCCCTGGTTGGTTGTCCAGTCTTGATTTGAGTAATTCAATTCCATTATTCTTCCTAAAAGCCACGTTTAATGACAATAGGACTACACTATTTCACCCTCGGGTTTAATTAATCTAATTCCTGATTAGTTACAGTGGATTAACCTATTTGATCAGGGGCCAAAACCCAAAATGTTTGTTTCCTGATGATGAAATTTCAGGCTGATCATCCTCATCACGATGAAGGATCCGGTTATAACTTGACAGGATCCAGCTGAACCCAACCGAGCAGCAGAACAACACTCAACTTATGATGAGGCTGTGATGCACACGAGTGACGCCGCGCTCTTGTAGTCGCATAACCACAGACTGGCGTGGGATCGGTCCCTGCTGCGCCTCATCTGGAATAACGTCGGGAAAATCCAGAATTTTCATTAGCGGGTGTTTTTTTTTTAAGGAAGCGAGCGGTGTTGAAATTAATCCCATTTGGGCAAACGTTTGCATCGGAAGGGGGGTTTTCTGTACTTTGCAGAAGCCAGAGCAGATTTGTTCCGATAGAGAATCACCAAATATAGGCTGTAATAAGGTAAGAAGTGATTGCTTACAGATGGACATGTCATGTGTTAGATTTTCCAGATTATAGATGCAGCGAGCGAATGCTTTGTGTCAATGTGTCACGCATTATTTTTCACATTTTCCTTTCTGTTTGACCGAATGTGGGATCGAGACGAGAGGGCTGGCACACGGGCACCTGCGCATCCCTTAAAATAAAGCCATTGCGGTTTGCCTGGAAACAACAACAAAAACAGAAATAGCCTAAAAACAGGGAGGGATTATTTGACGAATTAAGAAAATGTCATCCAGATTGGTGCAATTAATTGGTTTTTATACGCCTCTAATGTGTGACTCTGCGGTGGCACCGAGGGAGCTGTCTTGTGTGTGAGTGTGTGTGTGTTTTTTTGTTTTTTTTTTAAATAAGTCTATTTGGTTATGAAATTTGACATGTTTTTCGCCCCGATGCACATGGGAAGATGTCTTTATAGGAGCAGGATGGTGGGATCTAATGTGGAAATCCTCTCACTGCGTCGTTTCCATCGGAATGCAGCAGCGTCTCGCAGGAGGCGGTTAGCTGTAGGAATAGCATTAACTCAGATGTCATTGGCCAAAGCGTGAAATAAAACAGCATATATGTTGGCCTCTGTTTGGGCAGAACAAGCCCTTCATACCTGTGGCCTGTGCTATATATATATATATATATATGTGGCCGATGTTTGTTTAAAACGCCGCAGTTCCGTGATGGCGAGCCGTTTTCTCATCTTAACGCTCCGCGAAACAATTCGGTTTTGTCATCTTCCCTGTAAAAAATGTCAAGGTCATTCACTGCAGCCTAGTTTACAGATTCGACCCAAGATCCCTTCCTATATTACCAATCGTGCCTGTCATAAAGAGGATCTGTTATATGACAGGATTTGGTTATAGGACACGCAGCAGGGTGCACATTAAAGGCTGGGGTTTGCACTGATTTTGGCTGCAGCACCACATTTCTGTTGTTTGTTGTGGAAGGCCCGAGCCAATGCAGTGCTGTCTGTGGAGGAGCTGTCCATGCAGCCTGCTGCTGTCATGATGCTGCTGCTGCTGCTGCTGCAGAGACGTGGACCAAATGTTGGTCTCAAGTGATGGAGGTTCCCAATCAGAATCAGATTACTCCATTGATCCCCTGAGGGAAATTGTTCAGTTGCTCACAGTCAAATTTAAGGTAAAAAATAAGAGTAAGAAAAGAGCGAGTCAATGAGTGTATACAGTAGGCTAACATAAAGTAACATAGAGCTACAGTGCAAGAAATAAAAACGTTAAGTAGAAGTGAGGTTAGGTTAAAAAGGAAGATTAGGTGACAAAGGTTATGTTGCTGAAACAATGCATTGTACAAATGCCATTGTAGTGCATTGTGAACATAAATAAAGTACAGTGTCAACACAACGGCCGGACGGCCTGTGCTCTGACAAGCAAATATAATCTGATGTTTTAATTTGTTGAATTATGTATTGAGAACTGACGCATTCTTGGCCACTTTATGTCATTTGCTACATCATGAGTCAATAATTAATGGATCTGGGGCTTTTGTCAGGCTGCTCTGGTGTGGTTGCTCAAGTTGTCCTGATTGTTACGGACTGGAGGCCCTTCAGTGTGGATAATCCAGGCTGATTGGTCTGTGGATTGCCCACAACTGGCTTAAATACTATATTATATACAGACCATTTGATTATAAACCATATTTGCCACTGATCCAGATTACAGCCAGGAATACTGTGAGCTCCTGCATGCCGTCCTCACTCAGATCTCTGGATTTACTGCAGCTAGTGCCCCTCTACAGCCAAGCACAGGCTTTATTGTTGTTGTGAGATTATAGGACAGGGTTCGCAGTGGAAACTTGATAGCAGCGATCGAACATTTAATGAACTGCATCTGCTCTGACAGTAATGATCCAGGTCAGTGCTACGCGGGCCTGGCAGACTGGCACAAGCGGGTCGAGGGGGGACAGAAATAGAACAAGAGCACCAGGGAATATATTTGCTGCTACTCCACCCCCCCCCAAAAAAACCCCCACACATTTACTCTCTGTACTCATGTTTGAAGTGGAACTAAGAAAGGTAGTTTTCTATGCTGTGTGCTTCATTTTCATGTTTTCATACTGCCATCGCTCAGGCATAAATAAATGCATTATTCACGTGTTCTTGCACCACAGGAACCATGGGAAAGCAGAACAGCAAGCTGACTCCCGAGGTGATGGAGGATCTGGTGAAGAACACAGAGTTTAATGAACATGAGCTGAAGCAGTGGTACAAAGGCTTCCTGAAAGACTGCCCCACTGGCAGGCTGAATCTGGATGAGTTCCAGCAGCTTTATGTCAAGGTGCCTCTCTTTCTTTATCGGTCTCTCCATTTAATCACGCCATGGCAATTTTCCTATCATCAAACTGGTGCTTTTTAAAAGCCCTGGTTGAATTATTGAACACATCTCTCCCACATTTGCAGTTCTTCCCTTATGGCGATGCATCCAAATTTGCACAACACGCCTTCAGAACCTTTGATAAAAACGGAGACGGGACCATTGATTTCCGAGAGTTCATCTGCGCTCTGTCCATCACATCCCGTGGCAGCTTTGAGCAAAAACTCAACTGGGCCTTCAACATGTATGACCTGGATGGTGACGGAAAAATCACCAGAGTGGAGATGCTGGAGATAATCGAGGTAAGGGATTATTGAGTCATTAAGCCCTCGCTCAGCAGGGGACTGGCTCTGTTTTTGTTTTTGTTGTTGCTGTTATCAATCTCCTGCACACCTGCAATGCCTTGAGTACAGAAGCAGTCTGATAACGACACTAATGGAGTTCTATTGAATTGCACTGTGCCGTTTGTGGAGGCACAATCAGTATAGTGAATGTGATATGTCTCAGTGATATTGGAGAATATTAACAATTCCTGTAGAGATAAATGTGGTGTGTGTGCATCTACATCGTGTTTCTGGACCTTTTTTTGTCTGGCCTTATTTAACACCATTAATTATATAAAAGTGGTTACTGTTACTTTTTGTTTTCATACAATTGCATTATCCATGTTTAGGTTACATTGGTCATGTTCACATTCATACTTCTACCACTTTGAGTGGCAAAAGCTGGACGTGTCAACCGTTTATCCTTTACTTTTACCTAGGTAGACTGCATTTTCGTTACTTTTAGCTCACCGTTTCAACTTCTCTGCTCGCTAACTACTTTTCATGCACTCTTCATTGCAAGAAGCGGTGTTGCTATGTTACAACATGTTGATGGGCAGCTTACGTCATTGTAAATTTACGATAAGCATCCCACCAATTTGTAATCCTATTTTTCTTAACACAAATATGTGAAATATATATACATACATATACTTTTTAATCACAATTTTGTTTAGTTAATAAGTTGAGCTTTCTACGTACTTCTTGGCAACTGCAAAAAAAATACCTGCCATAGTACAAGTACCCCTGGTTGGGGGATCACTGATCTACATCATTATGAACAAAATGAACACATGTAGGCTTGACTGGATTACATAAGAACCAATCCTCTGCTAATTTCTCACTGCACCTCACCCGCAGGCCATCTACAAAATGGTGGGCACTGTGATCATGATGAAGATGAACGAGGACGGTTTGACACCACAGCAGAGGGTGGACAAGATCTTCGGCAAAATGGATAAGAACAACGACGACCAGATCTCGTTGGACGAGTTCAAAGAGGCGGCGAAGAGCGACCCGTCCATCGTGCTCCTGCTGCAGTGTGATATGCAGAAGTGAGCCCCCCCCCACCCCCCCCAACCCCCCACTCTGCTCGCTCCTCTCCCCCCTGTAATTCACACACTCTGGACAGCAGCACATGTTTTAATGTCTCATTAGATTCTCTGCCATTCCACAGGGAAAAAAAACAAAACAATGCCTGGACAATTTTTCAATGGACTCGCTTCTTGTGGTTGTATGCATGAGAATGTAAAATGCTGAATAATTTTGAACATAGCTATAAGATAGTCTATAAGATATCATACATTTCTATTTCAAAACATGCCAATGTGATTTGTGCACAGTAACCCTACACATTTTCATTCAACCTTAGCTTGTATATCAGTGGAGCACTGCATTCAATTATGTTCCTGCAGTATTTAAGATCCCCAGTGTTCACTGCTGCTACTACTGTACGCTTTACATAATAGTAACAAAACAATAATTCCTATGATAATTGTAACTGTCTCTACTATCCAGACTTGTTGAGCTCTTGGAGAATAGAGAGGCTCCTGTCTGTTCCAGATGGTTTCACACGATGGAACCAAGAAGAGTAGGTTCTTTGCATGCATATATTATGTGTTAAAAAAAATATATAATCTCTTACCTTTTGCATCTTCAGGTGGTTATAAAAGAGAAACCCTATTGAATTCATTTCATATTGTTGCATGGGATGTACAGTATGTGACTCATCAGACCATTAGTTCACCTCCAGTAATGTGGGAGCATGCTTCCCTCCATTTGATACACGTGTATGTGTGACACTTTTTGAAGGAGATTTGGATTGCAGTTGTGGGCTTATCTCAGAGGAAGAGCTTTCACATAAATGTTTCAGTGACTTCTGGGATGAGCAGAAATCTATTGATGGAGCAGCTTTCCTTTATGATTTTAATGTACTGCTGCCACTTAAAGGAAAGGCCAAAATTACAGCTGCCAGTAGGCACAGTGCTCATGCATTATTCCCCCACAATGATCCAAAATTGGCTTCTTTTTTAAGCTGCTTATTTGACTTAGACTTAAATAACTTAACTCAGTACATATCAAAATGTTTACAGAAAAGAACACTGCAAAAATGAGTACAGTCTTGGCTTTTGACCTTATTGCTGGGAGCTCACTCTCTGGTCCCAGGGACCTTGTGAGGGGAGAGGGGCTCCAATTCCAATGCAGCAGGAAAAAAAAAAAATAAGGGAGGAAAAATAGCCTCTTCTATGTTTACTGGACACACTGCATTCCTACTTATAAAACTTTTTTGTAAGGAGAAACTTTTTATTGAAAGGTCTCATCTACTAATGTATTCCGTTTGCAACAATCATTAAAGATGCAGGACTCTCAAGCGAGGCGCTTGGTAAATCTTTTGAAAGAGCGTTTCAGTGTGAGACGGCAACTGGATGACGATTTAGGTTAAAGTTATTGCGGAAATTCTCTTTCAACAGTTTTGCTTCCCCATTCCTAGGCTATGCAAGCATGGACTGAGTGTCTGCTTGTAGTCCACTTAAGTAGTGGAGGTTGCAAAAGCTTTTCACTGTCCAGTCTATAACATAACTGAAAAACCAACCCTCACATTTTTAAAGTCTATATTATTTATACATTTCAGTCCGGTCACTGTCAGATTCTTTGTCTCGTAAATGTTTATATCAAATATGGAAAAATCATAATACAAGTGACTGTATTCTTTTATACATGTGGCATGTGTTGCACCCAAAATTAATTCTGTAGTGATTAAAATGAATAAACCATCAACAGGCTTTTTCAAAAGACATGGTGTAGTAGGTGTAATTAATGGGAAAATTAAGACTTTCAGACTGTGTTAAATATAAATGTTGATGTGGATTAACGAATTGAGGGCATGGTATGGAATCAAATAAGGGTCACTATGAAAAGTTTTTTTTGTAGTAGTATTATTTTGTGCATCTGTAAAAAAGTACTATGTATGGAAAGTATGACCAATACAAAAGTGTTTAGATTATCCCGAATGTATTGTAACAATAGTTATGATTCTTCACAGCAGTAACAGTTAACTAATGCTATAAATGAGCGTTTATAACAAGGGAGAGAACTGGAGAGCACTAGTTTACATGGTTATGTCACAGGAGCCAAATATGATCAACTTTAAACAACTTCACAAACTGTTGTGGAATATTAACCCTGACAGGTTGAGTAGAGTCCTGGTCCAGTAAAAGTCTTCTCTGAGGTATAACAAAAATTAGCCTGACAAGCCAGACCCACATCAAGATGTTGGGTCTGGGAACTCACCATTGACGGAGGTCGATCCGAGGGGCGGGATAAACGGTTGTCTTTCAAATTCCCTCTGCCCGTAATAGGATAGCGTTACAACCAGGCAGAGCAACGAAGAAGGTAGCAAAGCCAGTTGATAGATTAAACTTTTGCCGTATCCGGTCGGCAAAACTCCGAACACATCTTCCTTTTTTAACTACGTTTACAAGCTGTCAATTTTCGGGTTATGGTCGGGTTAAGGTCACTATTTGGGTTTCTGAAACATTCGGAATAACCCGTTTACATGCGTGAGCAGAGAGAGTTACTCCTGTATACATGGAATTTGTAATCAATTGGCAATATCCCGATGTAAACGGCAACGCACGGTTAGCGTCTGGACGTACGGACAAACCCTGCTTCGCATAACTTTTCGGTCACCTTCTTATAAATCTCACTATCTCTGTACTTTCTGCCGTCAACAAAAGACATTATATTCATGGTTTTCACCGCACTAATAAAGAAATTGGTTTCCTCCTCACTCCAAAAGTGTGGTGCTGTGCTGCGTCTCGCCATGTTTACCTCTACTTCTTGTTTACTTCCGGTATACTGCGCGCAGGTTTTCTGGCGCATACAAGAAGTTCCTCTACTCAAAAGACCAAGATTCCTTGCGAATAGAACATGCGCAGAACACAAATCAATGTTCCTTTTAATGGGGCTATGCCAATACGCGTTTACATGACCAAAATTTCGGGTTAGAAAAGGGGTAACCCAGGGATCATTTTCGGGTTTTTAAAAACAGGAATATGAGCATATTCGTGTTTTTGCCGGTATTTACATGGCCGTGTGCGACCGGGTTAATGCTAATATTCCGGGTTTGAACGGGTTATTGGCCGCTTGTAAACGTCGTCATTGACTTCAGTGCCGTTCTTTGTTCTTTTCTCAAAGAAAAGCATAACTCCAAGTCTTCCAGAAGACCGCTGTTCCCAGCAGCAGCAGCCATAAGCCCGCCCACCGACTCTATACACGATGTGATTGGCCTGTCCAGAGTTTGGTTTTTCCAGCTCGCAAGCCAACGGAGAGTGCCTAGACCCCCCTAGCTGCAAATTAAATTTGCTGCCACTAGGGTGCATCTAGATTTCTAGGCTAAACAAAAATATCAAACTGTATTAAAACATTTCCAGTGTAACATTTTTTTAAAAAATTCTGTTAGTTATAAAAAGTTAGTTAGCGATGAACTCATCTTATCATTATTATAATATATAATAATTACCATATAATCATGTCAAATATTTGCTACATTACTCTAAAACAAACAAATGTGAAATAACATTTACAACACATACAGCAATACTGAATTATACAGCGCGCACGCACATGAACATTCATATTTATGTCTTGTCACTTTTAATGTTTTTGTCACTGGAGCTCAGTTCAAACATCGTCATCCATCGCTTCACTACGATCTCCTTCTGGATCCTGAAGCTGGTGGATTTTAATGAGGTTGGTTTTGGGCAAATGGCTGAAAGACACAAACCACGGATAACATTTGATCAGTCATCAAACATTACTGACACAGTGAATAAAGTCTTTGTAAAGGCAAAGAGGGACAAGAGGAAATAACAAAGTATGCAGAAGAATATGCCAGCTGCAGCGTGGCACCGTGATAATTAAAACATTATTCAAATTATTTTTTTATTAAATTAGTATTTAAATGATTAAAAAAAAAGTATTGATAAAGGACTAATAATAAATTATTAAATTATATATTTTATATAATTGAAATAATAATGTATAATGATAGAAAGAGCTATTGGTAAGTAACAAATAAAAATTCTAAAACTCTTTTTAAAAACGATTCACAAATCAGTTAAAAATGCATAAAAAATACACAATTTAAAGACAGAAAATTTAATTGGAAGAATTAGAATTAGATTTACTTAAATTTGTTTCATTGCAATTAGTCACAATTAGACACACAATTTAAAAATCTATAACTGATCCTATGGCATGCTTTAGCCTCCATACTGGAAACTGTATTGTAAAAATTGTAATAGGGAAAGTTATATAAAATGTAATGGTTCAGCATGTTAAGGAGAGCATGTCCAGAGAGTCAAACATCAAGAAGAGCGCCACCTGGTGGTGAGGGGAGTAACGAAGATAAACTGTCGAAGGTGCTGCCGCTCTGACAACTCCAGGAGGAGATCCAGAGAGATTCTGCGATTGTGCATATCCTACATACAAGAAAAAGAAGGTTGATCAAAGTGAGTGAGAGCCAAACTTTCATTCATCTTTTTACACAAATTGTGTGCATTTCTGGTATTTCTGCACGCTCACCATGTAGACGTCAAACTCATCGAGGCATCTGAAGGGTGATTCAGTGATCTCCCACAGGGAGAGCATGAAGCAAACGGTGGAGAAGGAGCGTTCACCACCAGACAGTGACCTCATGTCACTCGCACCATTATCCTCCCTGCCCGGAGGTGTCACCTTCACGTGTGCCACAACAGGTTTGTGTATTACTTGTATTTTTATTTATTTTTTCATAAATCAGAACAGAAAAATACTTTGCACATCTATAACTTAAGACAGGTGCGTCGGAAAGGGACGTGTAGGTCAAAAGTTGCAAAGAAAGTCCCGCACTCTGTCTAACTAGCATTTTTGGGGCATTTATGAGTAGAGACAGGAAATGATGGGAGATAGAGGAGGTGTGATATGTGCACTTGAACCGAGTATGTTGCACTTACATGGTCACCAGGATATCCCATCTTACTTTAAAATGTAACTTTGTTTAGGTCCCTAAACACCGTCTTTTAGCTTCAATATAATGTGATTTGGTATAACTGTAATTTGCATTTCAAAATACTCATTGATTCTATTTCCATTATTAAATAAAACACACAACAAATGTGCTACACAATAAATGCTGTAAAACAAACAGAACAAATTTTCGAAGTAACTTATCTGTAAAAAAACAGATAAAAAATAGACTTACCGAGATTGAGAGTGTCTCATTGTTGTGATCAAAAATCATAGAGCCACAGCAGTTCATCTTTATCAGAAAGTTATTGAAGTATAACTTGCATCTGACCGAGAGGGACCTTTAGGAAGAATAAGAAGACAAAAGTTGGACTTTACACTGCCAGCTAAACACTACAATACAATGTATTTGTGGATTGTTTTTCAAACTTAGTAGACCGGCATTTACCTACGCATTGTTTTGTATCTGCTCTGCCTGTCTGACATGATGCTGTCGAGTCGATCGATGAACCTCCGCAGATCTCTCACTTGGTTGGTTTTCTCTTTGAAGAGAGTGAGGGCCTCAGCGTACTCCCTAATGAGGGCAGAAAATGACATAGCCTACATTTGTCTGATATCCAGCCTTCAGTGTGCAGGTGTAAAACGAGGCCAGAAGATGATTTGGTGATGCCCAACGGGCAGATCGGATTGAAGTATAAAGTAGGAAAAACGGTCAGTGGCAGAAGAAATCTCTTTAAAATAAGACAGAAGTAAGCTAGAAGGCTCCTCTGACTCTTCTTCTAACTAAGACAAACTAAAAAGTCTTGCTACAAACACTAAAGGATCTAAGATAGCTAATTAGCTTAGCTGGCCTGCAAAGATCACGTACGCCGAGAAATTATTTATATCAGGTAATATTTAGATCCTTTACTTAAGTAAAAGTAAAAATTCCACACTGTAAAAATACTGCATTACAAGTAAAGGTTATGCATTAAAAATGTTACTTAATACACATCAGCAAAAAGTGTACAAAAAGTATAAAAAGTCATTAAATTCAATTTTATTTATATGTAGTATATATTACTGGTGCAGTAATGTGTAAGCAGCATTTCATTATTGTATAGTCGGGTGAGATAGAGCTCCTTCATTTTATACACTGTTGGGTAGTTAGTAATCAATAATAACACATCACATTTTGAGCTCACCTTTATTTGTAAAGTAACTTGTGATTACAGCTCTCACCAGTGATGGAGTACTCGAGTCCTGGACTTGTACTCGAGTCGCTATTCTCCGGACTCGTGACTCGACTTGGAAGTGCCCACTGATGACTTGGACTTGGACTTGCTTATATAATATGGATTTATGAAATCAGACTTGAGCATTTATGAGATCGGACTTGGTAGTTGGATGAAGTTTCTGACTACTTTTATGTGCACTAGGCAGTGATGGAGTACTCAAGTCCTGGACTCGAGACTCAACTCGCACCAAAACTCCGGTAATGGGGACTTGACCTGGACTCTTCTTTGGTGACTCAGACTTGGACCCGAGCACTGGGGACCCGAGACTTGACTCGGACTCAACAGTTGGCGACGCGACTACAACACTGGCTTTCATAATGTTTCGGTTTTGTACTAAATACAGCTAAAATTATTCTGTTTTCACTCTGACGCAACACCTGTGTTAATAGAAAGCATGCGATTTCTCACCTGACCACCTGCTCGTGCTCGCCGTGGTTGCTCTCGTACACCTTGAGTTTCTTCTGCAGCCGAGTGATCTCTGTGTCGATGCTCTTGGGGCTGCGGGTCACCTGCTGCCGCTCCGGACTGATCTCCGTGGCTTTGGCCTCATATTCCTGCCATCACATGTGAGCTTTGATGACAATCTGACAGTAAACTGTAAAATCATCTCTGTGGTTGAGTTTAATAACTGCTAGCTGATCTGTACAGCTTAGTATAGCTAATAATCTATAGAACCTATACGGCTAAAAAAAAGCCTCAAATATATATGCCTGAGGTGAACAAAAACAGCTGATGGTAATCCGTGGAACAAATCAGGAGCAGCTCTTGTTACCTGTAACTCTTCTTCTCTTTGGGCGAGGTCACTTCTCATAGCTTGGATGTTGTCTTCATGAGCCTTCAGCTTGTTTTCTAAAATCTTAAGGGTTCGTTTGTGTTTGGCACACTCAGCCTCCAGCTTCAGCTGCTCATCCTTTTGGGTTCATCAAACAATAATAAATCAATCTCACTATCACTACAGCTGACATCCTCCAAAAGAATAACAGTGTTGTCAAATTGAAAAAGCCTTTACGTTCAAACAATCCACACTTTAAACATTCAGTTAACATCAAAACTACCAAAACGCACCTGCAACAGCAGCATCTTTTAAATTTCTGAAACTATTTTTAACCTCTAAACAATGATAGAACAATGCTACTGCACCATTAACGGCTCCGTGTCGTCAGAAAGCTGATCAATCCGATGTCTAACAGAAGAGTACTTGGACTCGATGTCCTCGGCCGTTTTCTGATGATTGTCGAGCTCCGTCTTTGCCTCATGTACGGTCTGATTTTCTGCCTCGATCTTCTGTCGGTTCTCTTGGGCAACTTCTTCCTGCAAGAAGTATGTTAAGACTTTACACAACATGTGGTAAGATTTATGTCTGTTTGGAAATGGGGCACAACTAAAAACAAAATGATCACCAAGGAGCTGACGTCATCGATGTGCTCCTCGCCAGCATTCTCCAGCTCGGTTATTGTCGCCTTGACTTGATTCACAGAGACCTGCATTGACAACATGAAAGAGAATTGAATTTGTTGTTTCAAATAATCATGCACGGCATCGATATTAGGGCTGCACAATATATCGTTTTTTTAATCGTCATCAACTGTTGCAATAAACACATCGCGACAGGCAAGACACTCAGGATTTTTTTGTGTACAATATCAGTAGAAAACTGTGCTTTAAAATGTAACTGGTTTTGTTTAATGGTTCAATTTGTTTAATTAAAGAATGTTGGAAATTATTTCCTTTCATTTTTTTCAAATTCAACAGGCAATTTGTTGTATTTTAGCAGAATACTGAAAGCAGCAGAAATGCAGACCTGAGTACTCTTTAACAACTATTTTCTATTTATCGCAAGTAATATGGTTAACAACGTTATCGCATGTTTTCCTCATATCGTGCATCTCTAATCATTATAATCAATCTTTCCCTCACAAAAAGCAGAAAAAGAAGCAGAGAGAAAGCAACAACAGGAGGGATAAAATGAAAATGCACAGAAGTCAGAAGAGAAGACTGAAATGTGAAGCTAACAGCATTTCTGTTGAGGGAAACCAGCTGCTGGTGCACATCATGCGAGAGTGTGGTTCACTGACCAGAGTCTTCTTCAGGGTCATGATGGTGCTGTTCAGCTCACTCTCCATTCTTACGATGTCCTCCGTCACAGAGGTGACGTGGAGCTGAAACCTGGACAGCTGAGCCTGGTGATTCTCCAGGTCAGACTCCAGCATACTGGGACAGGAAGCATTGATTTTTTTTTTTTTTTTTTTTTATCTCAAATCACAACTCCACATAGTCATACGTTTACCACATTTGAGAAAACAAGAGTCACAATACACCTCTTCTGAAAATAAACAATAAACAATTAAATATGTGTACGTGGAATTTTTTCTCTTCTCCTTTTTTCACAGATTATGTTTTTTGCATATCAACTGACATAAAAAATAGCGTTGTTACCTTATTTCAGACTCGAGATCCCCGCCAAGATATTTGGCCATGCTGATGTCTGAGGTGTAATAACGGTTTGGGTACACCTGATCTCCTTCCACAGTGAAGGCTTCACGACAGTTTTTAGGAGGCCGGCCTTGCTGCATGACTCTCCTCGCTTTTTCTTTTTCCTATGATAAAACACAGGTCAGATACTTCATCAATCTTAAAACAACTCTACATGCGATAATCTGCAGCAACAGGCATTAGTGCACACACTTACTTTGATTATGAGAATGGATTCTATCCCCCTCATATCAATCAGGCAGTTGATGATGACAGGGCTTGACGCTGTGATTATGTCCAGTACGGACGGATATTCTTGATTATGTGCTTTCCTAACAAAAACAATAGAGAAGAAAAACAAAATGTAGCTTTAAAATGTGTCAGAATAAAAAAAAAAATAATCAAGAAATCTGAAATGCTGCTGCTGCTGACCGTCCGTGAATGTTGTAAACTTTTTCAGAGAAAGGGCTGACGATGATCTGTGGCCTGTTGCCCCTTGGGTAATATTGAGACATCATCTCCTGCAGGACTGCCTCGTCTTTGTAGTTGTCACAGCAGAAAGCCTTCATGAAGCTCCGCAGACAGCACTCCACGGCTACAGCCAACATGGGATCCTTCAAACTGATGCACGCCCCTGAGAGCAAACACACTCTGTGTAACAACAATATGTACAATTGAACTGAATTTTTCACTGCAAATGTATGAACTAAGAGTAACTATCAATAATCTATATGGGAGTTTTTAAAGGATAGTGGGTCATTTAAATCTGTTTAAATTATACTTTTACAGATGAAAGAACAAATAATTAAGTTTTAAGTTTGATATTTTGGAAAAACACTTTCATTAACTTTCTGGACAGTATTTAGATGACAAGTTTGACTCTCAAACCAATATGAGGCAAGAGCCAGCAGCCAGTTAGCGTAGCCGAGCATAAAGACTGGAAATGGGGGAAACAGCTAGCATGGCTCTCTCCAAGGCAACCAGACTGACGGGTACGTCCCAGGTCCTTAAATTGCATCCACGTTTCCTTCACTTGCTTCCCATCCTCGTGTCTTATTCCGTCCCACCGGGGATGCATTGGAGCACATTCGAGGAAATAATGCAAGCAGAGAGGAATCAAGGAAATGTGTTGTTAAAGGGGATGAGACGTCTTTTCCTCTGAAGCGTCCTAGAATTCATCCGCTGTATGGGTGGAGTTAGCAACAGCTTTCAGCTGCACGGCTTCCGGGAAGGCTACTCTCGTGCATCCTTGCTCATAGCTACTCAGAGATCCCTCCTCAATCCTCGATCCTCGCTTCTCGGGGCAGGAATAAGAGCTTCGAGACGGCCTTCCTGAAGTAGGGCCAGAGCGACTTCCGGTTCAAGCAAGGAGCCAGGAGATATCAAATAAGTGACTTGGGAAGCAGCTAAGAAGTTACTGAGGAAGATACTGCTCCCGGCCAATAAATAATCCAGCTCAAAGTCCCCCGTACTACTACAACATGTCACTTTTATATCAATTTTTGTATGGATTAAACAAAGAAGATATGAAGTGCTAATTAGCAAGCTTTAGATGTGCTTTGACATAGTCAGGCTAGCTGTTTTCCCCAATTTCCAGTCTTTATGCTAAGCTAAGCTAACAGTCTGCTGGCTTTTGCTTCATATTGAACAGAAAGACATGAGAGTGATACTGATCTTTTCATCTAACTCTCAGCAAGGAGGCAAATAAGCATATGTTCCAAAATGTTTATTCAAGCACTAAGTAATGCAGATAGGAAGTCAAGCCAGCAAAACACTAAAAAAGAAAGTCACCTATCGGACCAACGGGTCTCTTGATAAAGCGTCCTGTGGCGTACGCCTGAGTAATTGCACCCAGCAGGTCGGGTACATGATCTCCAAACCGCTTCAGTTTGTTTGATCGACTGGCGAGGACCTGATTCTTCCTCCTCAGTTTGGACTCGTACAAAACCTGGATATTTCTTTCCTCCAATCTAGTCAACAGGAACAGAGCTTGGTGGGGAAATTTCACTGCACTGCAGATAAACTGGGCTCTCACTCAAGTTTGATTCAATTGATGTGAAAGCAAATATAATTTCTTGTACCTCAGCTTGTCCCGTTCCTCCTTTCCTTTGTAAAGTGCCTGATGTTTGTTTTTGATCTCTTCATTCAGCTGTGAGCAATTTTTCTCAAGCTCTGCAAGCTGCTCTTTCAGACTGGATATTTTCTTCTGCTGTGCGCTATATTCCGTATCTTCCTCGTTGTTCAGGCTTGCACTAAAACACAGTGAGGAAAGAATCACATTTCAACTGAATGTATGTATTTGTATGAAGGTAAAGATGTCATTAAACCTTTCTACTCCCCTACCTTGTTTTTGCCTTTTTAATTTTCTCCTCAAGAAGGTTTTGCTCCTGCTCTGACTGTTTGAGTTTGTTCAGAGCCCGAAAATAAACGAGCTATGGGAAAAGATCATGCCACTTTAACCAATGTAAATTATGTACACTTGGTATATTAGGTTATCATATTCCCCAATCATTACCTCCTGTTCCTTGTGAGCTTTGCTGATTGCCTTCACTTGCTCTTTCAAATTCAGATTGTCCTCTGATAGTGACTCTTGTTCCTTTTTCATGCTGGTAACTCTGCTTTTGATGCACTGAAGCTTCTTTTCTACTTGTGTGACCTTAGTCTGCGTAAAGATAAGAAAAAGAGCAAATTAATCTTTAAAGACGACGTCTGAAAATCAATTATGTCCAAGTTGTTTTTTTAAAGCTACAGTGCGTAGTTTCTGTCGCTCCCCATGAGGAATTCTAAGTAATGACAACAACAGTTGAAGCACCCACATGACGCAAGCCTTCTGTGATCGCGTACCCCCCCCCCAGTTGCTTGTAACCAAGGAGGACACAGAGGATTAAAAAAAAAAACACAATGGACTCTTCAGAAGAGGTATTTATCTTGTAATGTTTATGTCCTTTTTGTTAAACGCATCACTCGAGCTGATGCGCGAAAGTCGCCGGACTACACCATTTTGTAAATATAGCCATACTGAGAAATACAGAGAGAGTTTTATGGAGCTGATGGGTTTAATTAGCTTTGTATTAGGGCTGCACAATTTATTGCAATATTATCGAAATACCAATATGGACTTAGTCCTACAGACTAAAGAAAAAAATCTTGGTACAGATGCTCACAAAAATCACACTATAATCATTTTTTTTATTTTAGTATTTTTCAATGAAAATAAGAATAATGATACAAAAATGATCATTTCCTCCAATATCAAGAATCATATCACAATATTAGTCAAAATAATCACAATTGTCTTGTCATGTCAGTTCAGCAATTGTGCACTACAGCTTTAAAGGCAGCTGGTTCATATGGTTGCGAAGGTTGGAAGGTTTGAAGAAGGGCAACAACAGAACAGGAGCACTTATGACGCACCTGACAGAGCTGAAGGTTCTCCTGATGTTTGTAATTATTGGCTTCGTTTTCAACGTCCTCCTTTAACTGCTGTACCAACTGCTCCTTCTCTTTGACCTGAGAGTGATAAAAAAAAATTTCTTTAAAAAGATCACATTCATCTCATGAATGATCAATGGATTATTTAATTTAGTTTCTTCTTTCTTGTCATATACTTCCTACACACTCTTTAGAATTTATAATAAATACATGTTTTGCTCTGTTTTGAAAGAAACAGTGATGAACTCTTACCAAACACCAGGCCATTGCTTTCTTCAGATTCTCCAAAACCACCTTTATCTCACTGAAGGACGGCAACTTTTCATACCTCTCTTTCTTCTGCAGAAACTCTTCTTTCAGGTCCTTGAGAGACTGAAGACAAAGATGTGCGAGACAAAAACAACATACCGTACGTGTTAAATTATTAATGCACAAACTAATCAGCATGCAACCAAAAGAGTAACTTTATTTATATAAACACCTTTCAAAATAGAAGTTACAAAGTGCTTTATGGGAAGAAGAACAAGAGAATTGATTGAACAAGCAGGATCCATTGTACAACCAACGCAATAAATGGAATGAGACACAGGAGGAAGCCAAAGAAAACACTTGTTTTGAGATCAGTACTCAGAGAAGATCTGTAGCACATGAAGCACTTAAACTTAAGATAAAGTAAAAATAAACACCATACTAGAGACGTTAAGATACTGGTATCGGAACATCTTTAGTATGGTGTTTATTGTCTCCGATACTGC
Organism: Perca flavescens; assembly: GCF_004354835.1. NCBI lineage: Eukaryota > Metazoa > Chordata > Actinopteri > Perciformes > Percidae > Perca > Perca flavescens. Next base: position 24,182,288 of record NC_041350.1, read on the forward strand.
CTAAAACGCTGGTATCAGTATCAGGAAGTACTGGAGTTTATGCACCGATCCGATACCACGTAATAAAGCCCTAAAGAAAATCTACGTTAAAGTAGTTTATTTATGTTCTTTTTCCGTTATAACTGACTGTCAAACTGGATAATAAAAGAAAGTTCTGTGGCATTCATTGTTTGCTTTTGTTCATGTTTTACAAAGAGTTTAACCTGAGCCAGACCGACAACAAAGATAGAAATAATACCCCATCCATACAGGGAGAGTAGTATACAGTAGTGTTGTTAACACATAATAAAATATATGACACACTGGTATCGGCCGATACGCAAGTTCAGGTATCGGAATCGGGAAGCAAAAAATTTTATCGAGCCTTCTCTGCACCATACCTCCTAGGGCTGCACAATTAATCGCTAATTAATTAAGCGCAATATGTGTCAAACCATTCTGAATTAAGTATTGTGGGTGCTGAAGAGATGTCCCAGCCTACAAATCATATCCTACAGACTAAAGAAAATATCTTTGTTTGGCACAGATCCTCGCATAAATCAAACTATAATCATTTAAATTTTTTTTACTTTTAATATTTTTTAAAGAAAAGGAGAATAATGATACAAAAATGATCATTCCCTCCAATATCATGAATAATATATCAATTGCAATATCAGTCAAAATAATTAAATATTTTTCTCATATTGTGCAGCCCTACAGTTTTGTACCAGCAGCAATCACTCTGTTAAACAAACGGTAAAATTATTTTTACAAAACGCACAAGCACTTTGGTCATGTCATGTACTGTTTTCTATTCCTCTTTTATCTTCTTTTACGTTTCATTACCTGTTTTATATGTTTTAATGTTTTGTGTGTTGTACGTTATGTTGTGGTCTACAAAGTTTTAAGGATGTCCTGCCTCTTAGACTGTAAAACTAGTTTACCTATGGGTACCAATAAAGTAACCTAACCTAACCTAACCTAATACCAGAAGTAAATATAGACATTTTCCAATCTCAATAAAATGTCTTGATTGGCAACATCAAGAATGTAGTTCTGTAAATCACTGAATTGATGCTGAAAGAGCTGATGTGATAAATCATAAATACAGTACCTCCTCTTGTCTCTCAACCTGCTGTCGTGTTACTGTTTTAGTGAGCTTGATGTGGACGTAATCTCTCCTCATCTGTTCCAGCAGAGTTGCTTTCATGAAGAACTACAAACAAGTGCAGAAAAGAGGCCACAAACATTCGTTTCAATATGATCAAGGTAACTTCTCTCAATACAGATGTTATTTTAAGATTTGAAGTTCATGAATAAAAATGGCGGTGGTGCACCTTATACTTGTCTGATTCACTTTTTGAATGCAGGAACTGCTTACTCATTTCTTGGTTGAGAATGGACACCGGGTTATCCAACTGGAATACACAAAGCAAATGTTCTGCTGAGGCTTTCAGGTATATTTATGTTGCAGTTACTACATTTAAAATGTCAGAAAATGAAATGAGTACATTCACTGGAAGTTAAAAAGTTGCAGAACAAAAGAAATTTGATTATTTTTCCAGAATCAGAAACAGGTTTATTCCCAAGTAGCTTTTCACAAATAAGGAATTTTGCTTTAAAACAGTTAGCAATAAACGCAGTAAGAGAGAAGAAAAACAAGTTCTGCAAGAGTCAAGAATAATAAATATAAAATAGAAATTTGCGATAAGTAATATGTAAAATATATCCGTTTTAAACTTAAAAGAGCTGTACAGTGTTAGTACCTGGATATTAAAGTGGTCCAAAATGCCGGTCAGCTCCTCCTTCTTGTTGGAGATAAGTTGTCCTGAAATACAAGATAGAAGACAATTAATGTGGTTCAAACCTGAGATGAGAATGTAAGTTGTATGAAACTCAGTGGCACAACATTGCTATTGTCACCGTGGTCACCCTGAGATGCCGGTCATTTCAGAGGCAGATGCAAAAGGTGATCGTCATGAGTCGACAGTTAAAGTGATGGTTCGGAGTAATTTCACCCTAGGATCCTTTGCACCACGACCTCAAGCCAAACAACCAGAAGCTTTTTTTACCTGGGTCGAATATTGGGAGAGTTAGCGTTATCAGCTGAATAGCTTAGTGCAGGCGCTAATGGATCAAAGAGTGTATCTTGTACATTACCCCACTAATAATGCCCGAAATTATACCAAACTTCTACACTAGTACAAATAGGTTATGTACTCATAAAACGATGGATTGGAAAGTTTGTAAGTACACCAGAAGTTTATTTAAATAACACTTGCCTGTTTGCTTCTGCTCTCTGCTGCTACTGCTACCGGCAGTAAGACGAGTGCTTAGGGACGTCTACAAATTACAACACCGAAAAGAGATACAACAAAAATATTTATTAATTTAACTTATTTTTTTTTAAAGTGCTGTAGTACAACTAGCAGGAGACAAGTTATAATTGAGGTAAGTTTGGAGACACTACCTTATTTAATCATTAAAATAATAAATATTTTTGTTGTATCTCTTTTCGGTGTTGTAATTGTAGACATCCCTAAGCACTCGTCTTACTGCCGGTAGCAGTACATAACCTATGTGTACTACTGTAGACGTTTGGTATCATTTTGGGCATTATTAGTGGGGTAATCTATGAAATACACAGTTGGATCCATTAGCGCCTGCACTAAGCTATTCAGCTGATAACGCTAACTCTCCCAATGTTCAACCCAGGTAAAAAAAAGCTTCTGGGGGGTGTTTGGCTCGAGGTCATGGTGCAAAGGACCCAACAGAATGGAGCCAATTAATGAAGACCTTCCTCCACAGTGATGAGAAGGAGGGTCTGGCAAGTCCACACAGCATTCTGGGATGGGAGAAAAACGTGATCTGGTTTATTGCCAATTTTTTTAAACCAATCATAATAGTCTTGGGCGACGCATAGTCATATGCAAAGTAGCCTCGGGAAGGAACTTGTTTTGGTGGAACGTGTACGGCCGAAAAGAGGGACATCCGGCGGAATTTCCAACGGAAGCGGAGCAATCCCGGAAATGGAACGTCCAAACGCAAACTATGCAGAGTCTGAGGTGAGTCATTAGCCACGCACATACCCCTTACTTACAAAATAACTCAGTGACATTTACAACTTGTAAAAAACATCAGTCCAAGTGTGAATTTAAATACGTCTCACATCAACAGTGTCATGCATATAAAATGCATGCATGCAAGTTTATAGAGGAATGTTCCCAACTGAGTAAAGAATTTTTACAGATTGGAGGGATGAAGATCTGATTGAAGTGTTTTGTCTTCTCTCCTAAGAGTGTGCGGTGTATCTGACATTTTGGGAAGGTTATATAAGACCTGGACATCATCTGTAACTCAGGAAAACTAACCTGATTTGCTCTTCAGTCTGCAGTTTCGAGATCCATCACTAAAGATCCGGTGCTCGATGGAGATACAGTCGCCATAGACGTCCCTTTTATAAGCATCTGTTCCTCTGTTTTTCAGCTTTATTGTTATATCTGCAGCACTAGAGAGCAGTTAATACTGTTATAATATGGTAGGACCAAATTACAGCGTTTCCAGCAGCATTATAAGGATACTGATTTATTTGTCTTTAAGGAATCTTTCTCACTGGGTGTAACATTGTGACTTACTTCTCATTGGTCTTCACAAAATCCTTCAGAGACGCTCCTCTGTTTGTGACTGTGGCTTTTCCACCGAGGCCTACAATCAAAGCAGTCAGGATTGCACTTTTCCCACCTGGGAATCAAATTAGAAACAACAAAGAAAAAGGATTCAATCACTGCATGGAAAGCAAACCACAGACTGTACTGGCTCAAAGGCAAAACTAAACATTTTATGTAAATAAATACATAGATAGAATCACCTGTGTGTTATTTTCTCTCCGCAGATGCATTCATTTATGCAAAAGAATCTTTAAATATGTAATGCCCAATCAAAAACAAGGCACTATAATCTTTTTTTTTTTATTCCTTATTCACGTTCAATATATACTTATTTAAATAACTTATTTATCTATTAGTTTATTGTATTTTTTATTATTTTTATTATATTTTTCTATATAAAAACAAAAAATGATGTACACGTGTTGTGCTGTATTATGGAAACCAACTGTGATCCCAATAAAAATTTAAATAAAAAACAAATAAAAAAATAAGGCCGGCCGATCTGTGTGTAATATTACTATGATGCAACGAATACATCCCCCTAAAAACAACAAACAAACAACATTTTATTCAGACACTAATTATTCTAATGAACTACTAGGGGACAACCCTAATTAGGGGCAATTAGAGCTGAAACAATTAGTTGATTTATTGGTTAGTGGACTGACAAAAATATTTCCTTAAATAATGATAATCGGTTAATCATTGTAATTTTTCAAGCAAAAAGCCAAATATTCCCCAGATCCAGCTTTTCACTTGTGAAGATTTATATAAATATTATTTTTGGGGGGCATTTTTATGCCTTTATAAGATAGCCATAGTAGAGACATGACAGGAAACGAGGGAAAGGTGAATTTTGACATTTTACAAACCAAACTATTAAGAGTAAATGGTAGAATAATCTGCAGAATAACTGATAACGAAAATATTTGTTAGTTGCATGGTTGATACACTCTGTAATTAAGTCTCTACTAATACACAACAGTTACAGTTACAGTAGACTCCTCTTTGTTAAAATCAAATACAGTCTTATTGATTTCACCAAGGAAAAACAGATTATCAAGTTGCCTTGTTTTTGAAGGAGTACATACTGTGACACACAAGCCAAAGACAATAGAAGATCACACGATATTTAGAAACCCGGTTCTTACTTCCATTGTTGCCGACGATAAAATTCACATTGGACCCAAACTGGAACGGACCGAGCAAATGGTGACACATGAAATTCTTGAGAGTGATGCTCTCAATGACGCCGATATCTCCCTAAAAATACATGTAGCAAACAATATTCAACTGTTAATGAGCTGGAGAGATTAGTAAAGACAAAGAATTGGTGCTTGATGGGAGGGGAATGACTCACTGTGGCAGAGGGAGTGAGGCTGCTGGAGGAAGGTCTCTGATGCTTCCTATCATCTGGTGCATCTTCCACACCTACAGCTGTCACTCTGCGGCTCTTGACAGCTGTCGCACCACTGATCACTTTCAGTTTCCTCTTACTCATTTTGAAACATTAACATCACTAGAAATAGATTTAACAGAAAGACACTAATTTCAGTTATTTCTTTACTATAAAGACACACTGAGACTCTTTAGGCTACACTATACGTTTAAAGTCAGGGTGTGTATGTAAATGTATATATATTTTTTTTACAGTTCATTGTTCAGTTTGTAGGGTTGCAATGTATTACAGATTTTTCCCCTGTTTGAGTTGTGTGGTGTTGTAAGCAGTGGTGGAAAGTAAGATTTGAAATGGGATTGTATGAGGTAGGCCTACTTATTCATGGTCAGTGTATTACCTAAAGTAGAGTATTATTAGCGCATTACTGCAGTTTGGAGAAGCAGACACTTGTCCCAACATAGAAGCTAAACAGCAGCAGCAGCTAAACATATGTTAGCCACCTAAAAAAAAAAAAGTATACAATCTATTTAGAATATTTTCATCACTTAACCTTACCGCCTCAGTTACTTTGTTTCTTTGTTCCTAACCATTTTACACACAATACTATACACAAACTAACGGATCGAGGCAGCGGAACAGCAACTCCTGTGTCCTGCAAGGTAAAATCACTGTTTTTGTCAAAGAAGTCTGGTGGCTTTAAAGAGAGCATACATTAGACAATTTCACAGGGGTAAACATAAACATTCTAAATGGCCCCCAAGTTGATTTCCTGTGTGTGAATGACATCAACTGACAGAAAGTTAACAAAGGGCCGGCTGTTGCCTAGCAATGGAATTCCATTAAAAAGGTCCCCCATCTACAGGGCTGTCTGATGCAGGGCCGGTGACTGCGATTGCCTAGTTCGCCAAATTGGTGGGGGGCACCCTCTAGTGGTGCCCTTAAGCATACATCTTTCTCTTAACAACACTGATTAACGAAATAAAATGAAATAAAACCCTGGTGAAATAAAAAAAAAAATTAAATGCCGATGTTATGGTTGCGTTGCAAGGCAATGGGCACACTCGATTCATGTCTTGATTAGAATATCGATTCTCAAAATGAAAAGGTCCAAACTGGTGCACAGGGACAAAAATGAAGAGGAGGAGGAGAAGAAAGCCCAGTATAGAGGTATGTATTTTCATCTCAGACATTAGTTCTAAAGTTTAATCAAAATGTTCTGTGCGACTGTTAATGGTTGATGTTTCATTGCTGGTAGAAGCTAGCTATCACAGCATGCTCCGCTAGCACTAGCTAGAATAGCATTCTATTCTATTCCTAGTAAACTTGCTTGGTAAATGGATCTAGTTAGCCTGATCAAAACTTATTCAAGAATGTTTGACAGATGACCAATATTTGGAAACACGTTCGCCATTTCTCCAAGCAGTATCACTAGTGATAGAAACATACAGAATAAGATGAACAGACTGACACAAGTTGACACATAGCTTTAAGTTCATTTTAACTATGTCACACATAGGATTCTTTGGATAAACACTTTGGTTGTGGGCTATCATTTACATAGCTTAATCCACAAGCTGTCTTTACAAGCAACAAAATCGTTTTTAAAAAAGGAAACAAAGAAATACTGTTAGCCTTGTTAGCCAAACTGCTTTAAGGAGTAGCCTAGCTAGTGTTTTCTTCTCTCTTCTCATTTAACATTTGTCTAGCCTTCCAGCTAGGTAAACTTTCAAAGTAATCAGAGAAAACGTAGTGATGGTGCTATCAGGTGGAAAGCTTTCCACCTGATAGCACCATCACTACGTTTGGCATGCTTGAGAGATGTCAGGCTATTGAAAGATTTTGCTGACAAATTCTATTCTATCTTAATGTAGAATCTGCTACGAATGCATTCCACATATACATTGCCTGGATTGTATTTACGGTCATGTAGTAGATACATGTGAATACACGTAGTAAATGTAATGGTGTTGGTGATGAGTGGTGTTATGTTATGCTAACATTATTTTATATTTTAAAATGTCCAGATGCACTCCAGAAATTTTTTCAGAGACCCTCACCTCCTGAAGAAAGCTCAGCTGATCCCCCAGGTTCACCTCTCTCTGAACCTTGTAAGTTTGTTTATTTATTTATTATTTATTTATTATAGTTACTGGTGGTAGGAATAGTATTAGTTTTATTAGTATATATTTTATTTAGTAGAAGTAGTAGTGGGCTATAAATGCATATTAATAAAGCTATAATCATCTGTTATAGTTCAAGATTATGTAAATACACTCAAAATATGACCTCACACTTCCATTCATTGTGAAACTACAACTTTCAACCTCATTCTCGACCGTTTCATTAATTGGATTGAACTCCACTGATCTGGTTAAACTCTGTGCTTGAGACACAGAGCCTGCAGCAAGTCTATTTAATAATCTTTATTTGACTGTACACTTAAAAGCTTACAAAACGATGATTTATTTACACCTAATGCCAATTTCAAATGTTTTAATAATTGTTCACTCCATTAACACCACTGATCTTGTTAAAAAAAAATTATGATTTAGATGTATTTACTGCCTGTTGTATATGACTCACAAGATCAGTGATTAATCTCAACATATGAACAAGAGAGAAAATCTGTCAGTGTATTGCCATAATGTATCTGTATTAAAAGATTAACATCAATTTTATGTATTTGCCTTCAGGTGAAGGAGCAACAGACACAACCGGCCCTGTTTCTACACTACAGCCTACAGACACCCTATCCTCCACAACAAGTTCTGATATCCATGAGTCCGTCAGGGGAGAACCTATTGATCCTGCTGACTGGCCAACCCTGTTTGACACGGGGAGGACTGAATTAGTCAGTAGAGATCCATATCATACCAATCCAGAGTTCACCTTTCCCAAACGACAGGATGGATGAAGGATAAGTCTTATATTAATTTATTTGGCAGGGACAGCGCAGAATGTATAAATTAGGGGCACATTAAAGCCACATGTTGTTGTTGGAGTTTGTAAAGTTCCAAAGTTACTAAAAATAAAAATGTTTTGTTCATTTAAACAAATACCAGCTTATGGTTGCAAGTTTGCCGTTTCTTATGTGTTTTAGTGTTAAACTGAGGAAAATTACAAAAAAAATAAAATCTGAGGTTTTCATGTCTGCCAATGTCCATCCTGAGGAAGATGCTGACTTTAAATACCCACTGATTCTTGATTTATTTTTGACAAATTGGTCATACAATATTATGAGCCATTAATTATGTCCATTAAAGCCCTAAAGAAGTTATTCAAGTTCTTCCTTTCGTGAAACTGAGTGATACTGAAGTGACTTACTGAAGTGTAAAAATGTGACGTCAGACCTACTGCAGGGCAACGTTTAAAGATAGCTACTGAATAGCTTATAAACGACGCAATTACAAAAACTGGCTTCAACAAGTGAGCGTGTGACATAAAAAGAGACGTGAGCTTTTTTATTTTAAGCCAGGAAGCAACGTCCTGAAACCAGCAGGCTCAACTGTAGCAGGTGTTATTGACAGCTGCAGATACTAATTTATTGCGGGGTTTGTGTTTACAACTGTTTTCTAACGGATTCGATTAAGGCCTTATTTAACCTATTTCAAAAGTTTTTTTTGTGTTGATATAGATATATAATATAGTTCTGAATCACTATCAGTCAACTAAGTTATGATATATCTAGATAAGTTGACATGCTGTGTTTTCCCACGACTCAGCAACATTTAAGAAACATTGGAGTCTGTGACGACGTTTTTACATGATTTAAGACCAAAGTACAGCCACTAAAAAGCAACAAAAGAATACAAAACACTTCAAACTTCAGGTAAACTTTAGCTTTTTTGGAGCACAAACAAATATGACACTATGACTTATTATAGACTTTGCCTACCCTTGTTCGGTGTGCAGCCTGCAAAAATAACATGGGGGGACAGCACAGCGCTTCTAAAGACTTCCTGGTCAGAGTGTTGCTAACTGAACTGCAGTTGTGGGTGTTGCCATAGATAGACAGTGAAAGAAGGGTGTTGCACCTTCAAACACGGAACTGAAAGCGTGTTACGTGATTGGCTGTGCGTACCTGTGTCTGTGTCGAGCGTTTAAAACTTCTTTTGAATAAAAGGTTCACTATGTAAACGTTTAATTCGGCAGAGTTCGGAGTTTAACCCATATGAACACATCTAAACTATTAAAAAGGGTCAGCTTAATATCGTGAATTTATTCTTCGAGACATTTTTAATCACCCAGAAATGTGAGGCCTTTAAAAACCCACGTGAGCGGTGCCCGCCCCCACCTCCTGACAATAAATCCCAATGGTGAAGAGTCGCCTGCAACAAACACGACGGTGAGACAATCGATCTATGTTTAATTATGTAACAAGTTGGTATGCGTAAATGTGGGGCAATCAGAGTTGAGTGTATTATGTTTAACACACACACACACACACACACTGAAAAGCAACGTAAGGCGTGTGCTTAGATAGTGGGATATTAAGTTGTATTTATTATGGGCATTTTTGCAGGGGGAGCTGGATTTGCAACTGCAATGAATGGTTGGAGCCAGTTTAGAATCACATGTAGGCCTAGACATGCTGTATATTTTTAGGATTATCAAAGTGAATTGTGGTGTAAAATAACTTTTAGATTCTTAGAATAAAAACGCATTTTTAACACAGACAATGTGTGTTCTTAATTAAAGTAGGCTATTTTAATTTTCACAACAGTTTGATTGTGTGAAAAACTGGCTTAAATCTCACATTTATACATTCAAGATAAAAAAAGAAAAAAACAGAAAACCTAAATCACTTGCTCACTCACCAGAACACAGCCACTTCATATTAGCACAATAAGGCTTTCTAAGCCTGAATCAACCAGCAGGCATTTTCCCTAATTTTATCATTATTACCTTGGTGACCACCATTTTTTACAAAATGTTATTTTAATTCATATAGATGACCCGGAATTTCAATTGATTGATATATCTAAAGGTTTTGTGTCTTGAATTGTAAATACTGCAATTCCTTTTTGAAAGGATGCAGCATACAACTCTTAATAAAAATGGGGATATGTAAACTAACCTTTGAATCTGTAATACTGTAAGAGGTGACTGTCACTTGGATGTAACTTGATGCTGAGATTGTTCACCCACACAAGGCATATAAGGCATCTTGCTTCTAAATCGAACTATAAATTGCGGAATATCTGTATGTGTGTGCGCGCGTCTGCACACGCGCACACACACAAATACAGAGATTCGGTTAATAAGATGTTGTCATCTCATTAACCGTTCATCCGATCTACTTCACACTTGGTTTCCTGGATACTCTATGAAGTTGCCGTTTGGATTTGAAGCAGTTTGGACAGCATTGGATCCAATCCAATCCACCTTTATTTATAAAGCACTTTAAAAACAACATAGTTGACCAAAGTGCTGAACACAATCTAAAATAAGCAATAACGTATAGTAGTGACACAATAGAACAATAAAATAGCAATACAAAAGAATTCTAAAAAGAAAAACAGCCTCAAAAATCATCCCTCAAACTGAGTTAAAAGCCAAAGAAAATAAATGAGTTTTAAGACGAGATTTAAAAACGGGAAGAGACTCTGTCAATCTGATGTGCAAAGGCAGTTCATTCCAGAGTCTCGGAGCTGCCACCGCAAACGCACGATCACCCCTGGATTTACGTTTGGTCTTAGGGATGACCAGTAGTGCCTGGTCCGCTGACCGGAGCAAACGAGAGGGAGTATAGGGTACAATCAAATCGGACAAATACTTGGGGGCCAAATCATGCAGACATTTAAAAACAAATAAAAGAATTTTAAAATCTGTGCGAAAATGCACAGGAAGCCAGTGGAGAGATTGGAGGATAGGTGTGATATGATCAAATTTTCGGGTTCCAGTTAAAAGACGAGCAGCTGCATTTTGAACCAATTGTAATCGTGCCATATTAGATTTGCTAATGCCAGTGTAGAGTGCATTGCAATAATCTAAACAAGTAGTAATAAAGGCATGAATTAAAATTTCAAAATCATGTCACGATAGAACCGGTTTCACTTTAGCCAGTTGCCTAAGCTGGAAAAAGCTGGTCTTCACCACTGCACCAATCTGAGCATCGAGTTTTAAGCGACCATCCAATTTGACACCCAGGTTTGTAACCACAGGGCTAATATCTGTAGTTAACCAACCCAAGTCAACAGGTGTCATAGCTGCTGAGTCACTAGGAGCAAATAACACAAGCTCAGTCTTTCTCTCATTAAAATACAAAAAATTCATTGACATCCAAGCTTTCACTTCGGTCAGACACTCCAAGAGAGCTTTTGACTGTCCTATTGGTACATAAATTTGGCAGTCGTCAGCATAAAAATTAAACGAAACATTGTGATTTCTAAGAATTGACCCAAGAGGCAAAAGATACAATGAAAAAAGTAGTGGCCCAAGGACAGACCCTTGAGGAACTCCACACGACAAGGGATATTAAACTATAAATCAAACTTAACAGCAGCACAATGTCACAAAGGAAAAAAAACCTTGCCATAACGTCAGCTCTTCCTTGTCTACCTTTCACAATGAAAGCCCAGCTTAAAATCACTCAAAAGAATCACAATAAAACAACCTTTTTGCCGACACTAGATATCAAACAAAAGCCAGAAACTATATCATATTAACTTGATGTGAGCTGTAAATTCACCACTTCTGAACAGACGGCAGAACATAATGTCACCTCGGAGCTGACAGGCAAAGAGAGCTGTCTTCCTATGTCTCACCCTGGGACTGCTTGTTTAAGTGTGCTGCTAACTTATAACACTAATAAAATTACCGTCAACAAAATACCCTTTGTGAATCAAATCCACCTTGATGTTAATTGTCAAGCCGCTAAGCCTGTTTGGAAATGAACACCTCTGCTGAAGCGTTACATTTGTTGTTAATAATAATAATAATAATAATGATGGGACAGCACTGCTGTCATTAGATGCTGACTGTGGCGATATCATTATGTATCGTTGATGAAAAAGACAACACTAAAATGTAGTTCAAATAAAATTATTTTCATTGCCTTCCATCTTTTCTTCAGCAACCACAACTTCTAGGTTTTTAATTTCTAGAGAGGTAGTAGAATTATTTTTTTTTTAGTGCTGATTTACACTCAGTTGCCAGTTTATTAGGTAGGCTACACGTGATGCAGTTAAATGACAATTTAAGCAGATGAAGTGCACAGATGGTTACTGAACTGTCCCGGAAATTCTAAAGGTTAGTGACGTTGGTGTCATAATGGTTAAAAAGCCTGTATTTCTTCAACATTTCTTTTTTTCTTTTTTGCAGGTGTGTTTGACCTCCTGAGTTTCACAATGTGTTCAATTCCTGGCCTTCCAACACCAGGATCAAAAGTACCAGTTCTTATTACGAGGGTAAACCTAAACTCCACTTGTGGTCTTGTGGAATTGTGGGCCAACATGGATAATGGGAAGAAGCACATGTATGAGCAGATGAGAGATGAAATTCAGACTCCTAAAAGGAAGTTTTATGGACCAGAAGGAAACCCAGGGGATCACTGTCTGGTTTGCATCAGTGAAACCTGGCACAGAGCTCGGATTGTATCGATTCAAACTGAAGCTTGCAACGTTTTTCTGATTGACCAGGGACAGCCTCATATCACCACAAATGAAGCTTTAGCATGGGGCAAGAAGGACAGTTTTCTCCTTCCTCCTGAAACTGAATCATGCATACTCGCAAATGTCCTCTCCCTTGGGAATAACTGGCCTGAAAAAGCCACAACATTTTTGGAGTCCCTGCCTGGCAAGACCTTTAAGGGACTGGTTCAACATGTGCTGATGCCAGACAGGACCATTCTCCTTGACATACCAACAATTTCCAAACACATGTGTAAGGTTGGAGTTGCAAAGAAAATGCCAGTCGACGAGTTTAAATGTCTCGTACAGAAATGTCTTGAGGCCGACCACGTAACGCAGCAACAGAATCTGAATGTTAGCTGCCAACTTAAGAAGCCTGAGCAATACTTTTACCCAGAACTGTTAACTGATACTTTTGAAACTGTTAATGTGACTGCGGTAGCTAATCCATATCGTATTTTTTGCATTCTCCTAATTTTTTCCAAGTCAGTGAAGATGTTATCAGAACAGATCCAGCAGCACTATGAAGATAGCTCAGATTCAGGAGAGACACAGCCTTTGACCTGTGGGGATCCATGTGCCGCTAGAGGCATAACCGGAAAATGGCATCGCTCGATACTAAAGCAAACAATGACTAGCGATGGTGCTGTAGAAGTCTTGCATGTGGATGAAGGCAAAAGTGAATTGGTCCCAATTGGAAACATCCGACCTCTGCATGTAAAATTTCTGAAAATGCCAGTTGTCACGTATCCCTGTTCTCTTGAAGGTGTAAAAGATAACCGCACAGGGTGGACTACAGACCAGACTGATTACTTGAAATCACTGCTCCTGAACCGGACATTTGTGGCGAAATTTTACCACAACAATATACATCAAGATGTCTATAATGTCATCCTTTATGCAGATAATGGTGCATGCATCAACAGTTGTTTCATAGAGATTGCAGGACCCATTTCACCATCCAAGACTGAACAAAATTCCTATGTCCAAAATGTACCCCTTCTCTCATCATTTCTCAGTCCACTTGGAGACGAACGTGGCATGGAATTGCATAACAAAGTCATTGTAAATGTTGATGGTTTACTGGAGGAAACTTTGCCATGGACCAAGAACCGAGCGGTCAATGGCAGAACAGATGATGGACCCACTTCTGGAGCTGGCGATACTCTTAGCAAAAGAAGCTCAGAACATCCAAGCCCTCTAATACAGAGCAATGGGAATCCTTTAACAAGTTTCCCCTCTGAGGTGCAAAATGCTTCTGGTGACAAAGGGATGGAAAATGGTTATCAACTAAATGGCCATCCATATTGCACAGATCACCCACTTGGATGTAATAGTGTGACACAAGAGATGACTAGTCTCGTTCAGACTGCTCACCAGATCTCCAACTGCTCAGAACATGCAAGTGTGCCAAATGAGGATGGTTTAATACAAAAGCTCATGAATGGATCAGTAGTAACACAGACAACCAAACAAAAACAAGTCCACAGCAGAAATGTGACATGTGCAAGAGATGAGCTAAAGTCACAATCCATAATTAATGTCCCTGCACCAGAGATTGAACTTAAAAATAATTTGGATGAAGGAAGAAAAACAAATTTGGATGTCATTCTTGACAAAGAAATAAAAAGTGGCCAAATTGACATAGAAATTACACAACCTTCCCTTCCTTCTTGCCCCAAGGGAAATGTTAACATCTGCATGTGGCCAAACATTTCTCAAAACAAGACCAGAGCGGTATACGCATCCTGCATTGTTGGACCACATTACTTCTGGTGTCAGTACACAAACATTGAAGATCTGAACGCAGCGTCAAGACTTGCTCAGGAAGCAGGACAGGCCCAACAGGACATGATGTTCCCCGAGACTCTTGGTCCTGGCAGTCCATGTCTTGCTCTTTTTTCCAGTGATAAACAGTGGTATCGAGCTCAAGTAATTAGCAGAGAGGAGGATGCATTCAATGTTGTGTTTATTGACTATGGAAACGAGTGTAACGTTGACATCAAGAATGTGAGATCACTGCCTCAGAGTCTGCTGGAGAAGGCTCCTCAGGCCTTTCTGAGCTATTTGAATGGATTTCATAAGTCCAAGGGCTCCTGGGATGATGAAGGTTATGATGAGTTCTACAATCTTGTGGTTGATAAAGAACTGAGAGTGACGGTGTTTAACACAGAGGATCATCCGGATATTGCAGTTCCTCAGTATGCAGTGGAACTTGAGTGTGAGGGAGTGCTTGTGAATACACTGATGGAGAAATACTGGAAACCAGTTGCCAAAGAATGTGTTTCGATACAACACCCTCAAACAGAAACTCTCCTCCAAGATGGTCAAACTGAGTCCAACAGGACACACCTCAGTGTTTCCAAAGGAAATGTGAATACTTGCATGTACAAGAAGCCATGCATCTCCAAAAACAAAAAGGAGGAGGTATATGCCTCTTGTATTGGGGAACCCAATTTCTTCTGGTGTCAGTATGCCAACACGGAGGAGCTTAGCGAAGTGTCTAGGCTTGCTCAGGAAGCAGCACACACACAACAGGACTTAAAGTTCCCAGAGACTCTTGGTCATGGAAGTCCATGTCTTGCTCGGTTTTCCAGTGACAAACTGTGGTATCGAGCTCAAGTAATTAGCAGAGTTGACGATGAATTCAAATGTGTGTTTATTGACTATGGAAATGAATGTGACGTTGACATCAAGAATGTAAGATCACTGCCTCAGAGTCTGCTGGAGAAGGCTCCTCAGGCCTTTCTGTGCTCTTTGAATGGATTTGATGAATCTAAGGGCTCCTGGGATGATGAAGGTTACGATGACTTCTATAATCTTGTGATCGATAAACCGCTGAGAGTGGCAGTGTTCAACACAGAGGATCATCCAGAGATTGCAGTTCCTCAGTATGCAGTAGAAATTGAGTGTGAGGGAATGGTTGTAAATGTAGCAATGCAGAAATACTGGAAACCAGTTGCCAAAGAACGTGTTGGGATAGAGCACCCTCAAACAGAAACTTTCCTCAAAGATGGTCAAACTGAGTCCAACATGACACACCTCAGTGTTTCCAAAGGAAATGTGAATACTTGCACGTACAAGAAGCCATGCATCTCCAAAAACAAAAAGGTGGAGGTATATGCTTCTTCTATTGGGGAACCCAATTTGTTCTGGTGTCAGTACACCAACACCGAGGAGCTCAGCAAAGTGTCAAGGCTTGCTCAGGAAATGGCGCACACACAACAGGACATGACGTTCCCCAAGACTCTTGCTCCTGGCAGTCCATGCCTTGCTCTGTTTTCCAGTGATAAACAGTGGTATAGAGCTCAAGTAATTCGCAGAGTTGACAATGCATTCAATGTTGTGTTTATCGACTATGGAAATGAGTGTGATGTTGACATCAAGAATGTGAGATCACTGCCTCAGAGTTTGCTGGAGAAGGCTCCTCAGGCCTTTCTGTGCTCTTTGAATGGATTTGATGAGTCCAAGGGCTCCTGGGATGATGAAGGTTACGATGACTTCTACAATCTCGTGGTTGATAAAGAACTGAGAGTGACGGTGTTTAACACAGAGGATCATCCAGATATTGCAGTTCCTCAGTATGCAGTGGAACTTGAGTGTGAGGGAGTGCTTGTGAATACACTGATGGAGAAATACTGGAAACCAGTTGCCAAAGAATGTGTTTCGATAGAACACCCTCAAACAGAACCTCTGCTCCAAGATCGTCAAACTGAGTCCAACATGACACACCTCAGTGTTTCCAAAGGAAATGTGAATACTTGCATGTACAAGAAGCCATGCATCTCCAAAAACAAAAAGGAGGAGGTATATGCCTCTTGTATTGGGGAACCCAATTTCTTCTGGTGTCAGTACGCCAACACGGAGGAGCTTAGCGAAGTGTCAAGGCTTGCTCAGGAAGCGGCACACACACAACAGGACATGATGTTCCCGGGGACTCTTGGTCCTGGAAGTCCATGCCTTGCTCTGTTTTCCAGTGACAAACGGTGGTATCGAGCTCAAGTCATTCGCAGAGTTGACGATGAATTCAATGTCCTGTTTATCGACTTTGGAAATGAATGTGACGTTGACATCAAGAATGTGAGACCACTTCCTCATAGTCTGCTGGAGAAGTTTCCTCAGGCCTTTCTGTGCTCTTTGAATGGATTTGATGAGTCCAAGGGCTCCTGGGATGATGAAGGTTACGATGACTTCTACAATCTCCTGGTCGATAAAGAACTGAGAGTGACCGTGTTCAACACAGAGGATCATCCAGATATTGCAGTTCCTCAGTATGCAGTGGAAATTGAGCACGAGGGAGTGGTTGTGAATACACTGATGGAGAAATACTGGAGAAGACGGGCCACAGACCATGCCTTGGCAGAAGGTTTGGGATCAGGTTAGTAGACTACTTGATTTTTGAAACCTTAAAACAGTAGCTACTTGAGATTAATTAGGTATTTAATGAATGTCATATTCACAAACTTATTTAATGCCGTATGATCTCTCATCTTTAGTGGACCAGATGACAGTGGTGTACTCTAGTTTTTTTGTAGTGAGTTTACTGGGATTTTTGAATAATAAAAATGTGGTAAAAACAACTAGCAGGGAATTATTGATATTTAGACATGAAATCCCTTTTAAAGTTAGTTTTCAATATGTAATCTAACATTTGTGTTTATTGGTTTCAGATCTGGACCCAGATGAATGCCCATGTTGTCCAACCCAGTTGTGACAGAGCAAGGCTTTTGTTAACTGAAAATGTACAGATTTTGTTAGAAATGTTACTAAATGTAGTTTACTGACTAAATGAAATAGTGTGATATGTGCATAACTTGTGCCAATAAACGTAAAGTACTTGCATGAATGAGTAAGAGGCTGAAGTTTTTAAATTGATAACCTTTGAACTGGCTGTGTTGCAGGCTGTTACTATATGCAAAACATCTTGTTCTTCAGCATTAACTGTGTTGAGTTTTACAGTCCGTTTATTTAAGTTGATGTTTAATAAAGTGATCAAATTTGGATATTCGTTATGATACTTAAATCTGCAGTTCTGGTGTTTTCATCAAAAAAAAACTTCCAGAACCTTTCCTACACTACAAAGAAGGACACATAAGGTTATTCATAGAAACATTTTCTTCTTTAAGACACAGTGCCTGAATTGGTTTAAAAAAAAAAAAACATAGCCTACCCAACTTGGCAGTTAAATTTCCCCAATAAACAACCAATCCTTGCAAATTCCCTCTCCGTCATACCTAGCAGTGTTCCACAAATTGCAATCCGAAAAATGTTGGGCTAATTTTAAAGTTGCATAGCTTCACTCACAAACTTAAAATCCCCCTCATTTTTTCTCCACGATAGAGCTGGGCGATATGGAAAAAAATCAAATATATATACGATATTTTCGACCGAATACATTGATGTCGATATTGCGGTGATGTTGTAGGATTGACTTGGGGCTTTCACAAAAAACTTTCACAATGAGAGTTCAGAGAAATAATCATCAGCAATATGAATATAATAACTATGTGGGTCAAGGCAAATAAAAACAGGTAGTTTTCCGGCTTCACCCCATGGATGTATTAAGAGAACTTCACCCACTACCTACAGCAGGTGGCAGCATTTACCGTTTACACTTGTTGCTAGGCAACCATAGTAACGAAAATGACAGAGTTGCACCAAGCAGCTGCAGCGGGGGATTTTGATCAAGTTGAGGAGATTCTGAGGCAAAATGAATGTAATCCCAATCAGAGAGATATCGACTGGAGCTACAAGACACCTCTTCACTGGGCAGCAGCTAAAGGTAGATCGTGGATCAGTGGAAATGTACCATCCGTATCTCCTGATACACCTGCAGGTCTTAAATAGCATTAGTTTTACAACTGTCGCCATTCAATGCTGCTATAACGGTCACGGCCGGGAGTGGGTGTCCAAAATGCTCTGAAGGTGGTTAGTTATTTATATATTTCACTATTTTCTTTTAGCCTACTGTAACGTTAGCTTTTTCTCCGTCAAATGATATAGCCTATTTGTGCTGTAAGCAACAATGTCGCCAAATTTAAAAGCCCAGTTGCTTCTTCTTCAAAGGCAAATTATACACATCCACAATTGTATGTTGAGGTAGAAAGATGTGCTTCTCAAAAGTTCAGAATTAAAGTGATGGTTCGGAGTAATTTCACCTTACGGTCCTTTGCAACTATGACCTCGAGCCAAACACCCCCCCAGAAGCTTTTTTCAGCTGGGTCGAACATTAGGAGAGTTAGCGTAGAATAGCGTTATCAGCTGAATAGCTTAAGGCAGGGGCTAATGGACCCACGTATCTCGTAAATGACCCCACTAATAATGCCCGAAATGATACCAAACATCTACACTAGTACAAATAGGTTATGCATTCATAAAACGATGGATTGAAAAGTTTGTAAGTACACCAGAAGTTTATGTAAATAACACTTGCCTGTTGGCTTCTCATCTCTGCTGCTGCTGCTGTTGCTGTTGCTGTTGCTACTGAGTGCTTGGGGCCATCTACAAATTACAACACCGAAAAGAGATACAACTAAAATATTTATTAATTTAATGATTAAATAAGGTAATGTCTCCAAACTTACCTCAATTATAACTTGTCTCCTGCTAGTTATATTACATCACTTACTTTAAAAAAAAAAGTTAAATTAATAAATATTTTTGTTGTATCTCTTTTCAGTGTTGTAATTTGTAGACGTCCCTAAGCACTCCTCTTACTGCCAGTGCATACTTTGTCAGAATAGCATACCGGAAGTTGAGTTTTATAGTGGGGTCTGTCAATTTAGCCTACTTTGTCAAAACAGCATACCAGTGTTTGTGAAGGGTATGCTGTTTTGATAGCCCCTGGTTTAATAAAAATACAGTTTCTACAGGGGTATGCTGTTTTGATAGCCCTTTGTTTAATAAAAAATACAGTTTCTACAGGGGTATGCTGTTTTGATAGCCCTTTGTTTAATAAAAAATACAGTTTCTACAGGGGTATGCTGTTTTGATAGCCCCTTGTTTAATAAAAATACAGTTTCTACAGGGGTATGCTGTTTTGATAGCCCCTTGTTTAATAAAAATACAGTTTCTACAGGGGTATGCTGTTTTGATAGCCCCTGATTTAATAAAAATACAGTTTCTACCACTTATTTTCCATGGTTAAACTACAGTTAGCAGAAAAAGAAGCATTAATCATTTAAAAGCAAAACATTAGTTGATGTGTTTAATCTCGGTCAGATGGCGGCAAACGCTAGAACCTCGAGTTAACACCAGATTTAACGTTTTAACTCGACATTACGCGACTTTACGACTCCACTTGCTAAAAATAATATATTGAAAACGTCTGTCAACATTTCTTGTGATTGTACAAGGCATGCAATTAGGTAATGTGTATATAATATGCGATATAATACACCAACACTTACCGCTTGTAATCTTGGGTATGCTGAACTGATGGTTTAAATTTAACGCATGCGCAATTCCACAAATTTCACTGCTGCGCATGCGCATTAACCAAAGGTATCCCATTCTGATGGGTATGATGTTCAGAACACCCGGCAGCAGCAGCAACAACAACAGCAGAGAGAAGAAGCCAGCAGGCAAGTGTTATTTACATAAACTTCTGGTGTACTTACAAACTTTCCAATCCATCGTTTTATGAACCCATAACCTATTTGTACTAGTGTAGAAGTTTGGTATAATTTCGGCAATTATTAGTGGGGTCATTTACGAGATACAAACCTGGGTCCATTAGCCCGTGCGCTAAGCTATTCAGCTGATAACGCTACTCTACGCTAACTCGCCCAATGTTCGACCCAGCTGAAAAAAGCTTCTGGGGGGGTGTTTGGCTCGAGGTCATAGTGCAAAGGACCCTAGGGTGAAATTACTCCGAACCATCCCTTTAAACATATTGGTCTGTTTTTTTTTTTACTCCTGTGTTTGTCTGAGGTTTAAACCTTTTTTTTTGTTCCTACAATACAGTTTCTGATACTACAATACAGTATCAGAAACAGAGTTCAGAATTAGCACCATCTACTAGCCAAATGCTGGTAAAATGTGCAGGTGGCTGGTAGATTTGCTTTACTCACCTGCCAAAATAACAATGATAACATACTGAGCGGCTGGTAGAATTTGAACATTCACTAGCTGCTGGAGAAAATTAATTTTGAACCCTGATCAGAAAACATCAATATCTTAGATTTAGTAGCCTTAAAAAGTATGTTCATTAAAAGACTTGTCAGTCAACGTGGGAGGGATTTGTGTTTTGAATTAATACATGTTAACCATTAATTCAGTGTTCAGTGTAATTCAGTTTTAAAATGTTAAAGTCAGAGTCCAACATGTCGTCCTCAGATGTCTTGTTTTGTCTGACCAACAGAGCAAAACCCAAAGATATTTAGGCAAGGCAAGTTTATTTATATAGTACATTTCAACAAGGCAATTCCAAAGTGCTTTACATAAAACATTAAAAGGACATTTAAATACAATTCAAAACAGTCATTAAAAAGTCAAAGGAATAAAAACAAGTTCATATAAAATAAGACAGGTATAAAATAAAAGTTACAGTGCAGTGAGAGAAATTAATAATTTGATTCAATAAAAGGCAACAGCAAACCTTCATCAGTCTTGATTTAAAAAGGCTGAGTTGCAGTGGACTTGCAGTTATCTGGGGGTGGTGTATGGTGCATAGAAACTGAACGCTGCTTCTCCATGTTTTGTTTTGACTCTGGGGATCAAAAGCAGACCTGTCCCATGGATAGTTCATAATGTAGCAGTAGATAGAAAAATATTTTGGGCCTTAAGCCGTAGTAAACAGTAGTATTTTTGCAATGACATAAAACAAATTAAAGCAGCAATTTGTCACATTGGAGAAACTGGAAACAGGGAATATTTTCTGCCGATCACCTTATTGATACATTGAATAATTGTTTCTCCTAATAAGTCACCCCTAAACCCTCTTACATTTGGGTAATGGATTGTGCCTTTAATGGAGTGCCCTTTTTTGATGCATTACTGAACTTATTGTTTTTTTCTGCTGCTTCTATTTCTTTCATCTTATTGTCATAGTAAGAATTTGTCTTTAACCACCTATATTTAAAAAAAATCATCAGGTTCTTAATGTCAGATCACACTGATGCCTTTTCCACAGGGCACACAGAAACGGTCAGGATCCTTATTGAGCATGGAGCCAGGCCGTGTCTGAGAACAGAGCATGGATGGACTCCTGCCCACAGTGCTGCAGAGTCTGGCCGGCTGGCTGTGCTGCGGCTGCTGCACTCCCTCCATGCACCTATAGACAAGGAGGACTGCTGTGGAGACAAACCAGTGCGGATAGCCGAAATATATGGACACCATGACTGTGTTCGATTCCTAAAAAAGTATACAATGAAGCCCAGTTTTCCAATTCTTCCACCACTGATGTTATTTGATTCTCTGAATATCCTCCTTGATTTTCACACTTGGGTCACTTTAATTAAAGCTTTATTTTAAATACACAGTCCAATAACCTTATACGATGACACTATCGGTTAAATAAGTAAATAGCCCTGTTTTTTGTATGTTGCAGAGCAGAAATTGAGTGCCAGGCCTACCGCAAGATGGCAGCCCAGAAAGGGATTTCAATGGATGATACAGACGAGGAATGGGCAGAACAAGGCAAGGAAAATGAAGAAAACAGGATCTCTAGCAACATTCAGACGTAGGCTTAACTCCCCTTTATACAACAAAGTATGTACAAGAGTTGTACATAGTGTTTCAGTGCTTTAGCACTCAAAAACGTATCTAATAAACAAACATTCCATTGTTGTTAAGTGGACTGTAATTTCAATCACAAGTAATAAACCAAAATAAACAAAAAAAAGTAGTCACATCAGTAGAGTTAATAAAGGAGAACCACGCACTTTAAAAAAAATAAAATTAATCATCTTATTCCTATCAACAGTCCAAAACTATTAGTAAAGATGAACAACTCTCTCCCAAATCCAAAAACTAGTGTGCTAAAACTGAAATTTGTGATGTCATCAAGTATAAAGTCTGGAACATTTCTATTGACAATGAATTGGGAAAGATGTTATAGATGACACTGAGAGCACAAAGGGGAATGTTGTCATACTTGATGACATCACAAGTTTGAGACTTAAACTTTAATTTATACTTATGCGTAAAATCTACGCCGTGGCTACGTACATAGGTACGTGGAGACACAAAACTACTTGGACCCTACGCCGGAGCCTGACGCACACCTCTCGAAAAATGTAACAACACGTCGTTCGGCCGTGGCATGCATTGCATTCCTCCACCCCCCCCCCCCCGACTCATTTCCTGGTTCTCCTTCTCCATAAACAACATGATATCAAGGAGAGGGTTAACTTTTCCTGCTCCAGATTTCCCACCGTGGTAAGAAAGAACAGGGGAGACACTTTGTTTCTCTCACTATGACTCTAGAGTCGGTTTAGCTCCGAAGCTAATCGCCGTCACTCTATCACTCACTCTACCACACACCCCTCCCCCACAACACACACACACATGCCGGCCCTGCTGAGATCAACGCACACACAAACGCACAAGTATAAACTTCAGGCCACTTGCATAAGCTACGGCAACTGCTCTGCGTGGAGCCTCCGCGGGGTCATAAATCAAGCTTTACTTCTCTGGTTTTCTGACTTTTTGGGAGAGTCGATCATGTTCACAAATATTGATTGAACCTTCCTATGTCATGGAAATAGCATATTGGAATTCTTAATTTAGATGGTGTTCCCGTTCAAGGTATTATCTGTGGTTTTATGTGCAAGATGTAGTTTGTTTTGATGTCAGAGTGCACATGTTTGGTATGATGATTTTCACTGCTTCCAAGTGGAGTCTAACTTCGTGGAGCTGTCAGTAGTCGATGCTGGATCCTGGTGAGCAGAGGAGAAGGATGTGTAAATGTATCAATAGTCAGTGTGGCATTTTACATATGAGTAAACCCAGTCAGAGCACACTTACATTTTTCCTGAGACGTTTCAGCAGTGCATTGCGGATCTGTCAAAATTGGATTAAAACATTTTTAGTGATGCTTTACTACCTTGTTTGTGGTTACTAACAGTTCTATTACACATTAAACTTCTTAATAAAGTCTAAACAAATTTAGCTTTTTGCACTCAATGACAAAATAATGGAGTTAATGCACGTGTCTAAAGGAATAGTTTGACTTTTTCACGATGAGTTAGATGAGAAGACCGATACCACTCTCATATATGTTTTGTTAAATATGAAGCTGCCATTTAGCTTAGCTTAGCATAAAGACCATCAGTGATGTTGTGCATGCTCGGACTGGACAATAAACCACATTTATTTGATTACCGGCATTGTGAATGCTTTACTAGGCTAAATTTACTCATTACAGTTTTAAATAGGTCAAATGACTGAAGAACAGCTAAAACAATGTAGATGTTGTCTTATATATTTTTTTCACTATATATAGCGAAAAGACACACATATAGAGGTAGTTACACACTGCAGACACACACACACACACACACACACACACACACACACACACACACACACACACAGAGGCAGTGGCTGCATTGAATTCTGGTCTATTGAGGCTACTGAAGTTCGGTTGATATAATTACAGCATGGTGATTCAAGAAAAAGCCATTCCTCTTTGATTCTTGATGCTTTAAATATTACAAATATCTTCTGCTGAAGTAACACCTTACCAAAAAACATAATTGATCCAAGAAATGAAAGACATTATGACTTAGGTTTGCATTTTCTTTTAAGAAGTAAAACTAACTTACCAGTTTGTCCCCCAGGCACGTGGTTAACAAAATGAACAAACCCTGCAAATGAAATGAGAAGACATTACTGAGCAAAAAATACTTTTACTGGACCAGATGTTTACTTGAAGATCATATTGACCGTACCTGGAATGCATTCAGCAGGGTGAAGATATAATTGACTGCAAAGGCCACGGTTCCAGCTGTAAGGTCAATTAGCATGACAGCAAACCCGAAAATCCAAGTCACACCAAAGATTGGAGTCAGAAGAATAACTGACCTCATGGCAGTTTTGGCAGCCTTTTTTTCATTTTCATTTTCATTGGATTTGTCTGTATTTATAGGGTGATCCAAAAGCTTCACAATTACCACCAGCATGGAGAACACATTGAAGAAGACAATTATACCGACCGGTATGACAAATGTATGGATGGACCCTTTCATAAGTCCAACATAACGCAGCCAACAGGTATCGCCGGAAAAGTACTTGTCTTTAGCACCACCATCATAGCAAACAAACGTGATAACAACAATCAGCAACGGACACACATAGCCCAGGAATAGAAAGAATTTCAGGTAGGCATTTTTGCTGATATGATGGAGCGGAAAAATGGTTTTGTGAAGAAGCATGCTGCTCAGACACAACATCCAAAAGAACATGGACAGGTAACAGAAATGCTTCAACACCACAAAGATCCTGCACCACATTTCTGGAAGATCTTCTGGATTAGAAGATGCTAAAAAACAGCAATCGGCAATAAGCAAACATAGAGAAATGTGTATGTGGGCAGTATGGCGTAAATATGAACTAATGGTCTTAACTACAGCGCTCCAGACAGTTAGTTCTATCACCAGGCTGATAATGAGTGACACGACTGATATAGACAGTCCGACATAGGTCAGCTCATCTAGCCCATTAATGTGTTCAGGATTCCTTGACATTAGAATGGCAAATGAGGACAAATGTATGCAAGCACAAACTCCTTCTGCAGAAGCACCCTGCCATTCACAGCCCTCTTCTGACCATTGTCTTGTGGTGTTGTCCCATGAGACACACTTTATTTTAACATTCCGAGGCCTAGGGTTTTGCAATTGAAAGTAGATTTTAACTTTAACTGATTCCAATGGCTTTCTTTCATTAGTTGTCATTGTTGTTGACACAACGATGCTGTTAGGATCAAAGTCCTGTAAACTGGGCAAATAGTTCTGCAGTTCTTTAAACCCAGCTGTTTTTACACTGCCAGGGTGTTGGCTATCAAGCTCGACAGTGACATTGAACACCTGGTTGCTACACTCTGACCCCTCTGTGCAATTGGATGCCGCTACTTCTATATTTTTTTTGTTGTTGTCATATGTTATGTTCGTCTTCTGAATCAAGTGCTCAACAGAAATCAGATATTTCTCAGCCAGTGTCCCATTATTTTTGTCAGGGTTCGAGAGCCATGATTCCTTAAGAGACTTTTCCAGCAAATTGCTGGATGACTCCAGAAAGTTCTGAAAACAAAGAAGCTTGTTTTAATTGCAGTTTATTCAAATATAACATGTATGCTCAAAGTTAGAATGACTTATACTGGTTGTATTAATTATGAAAAAGGAAATGACATGGAAAATATGTCTATTTGATTGTATTTACACTGAATATTGGCACAACATACTCATTATTGGCATCTTAAAGTGGTAATCCTAAAGATTTTAGTCCTGCTTGATTTCACATGGCTTGATGTAACAGCAAGTGAGGTTTAATACTACAACAAATACTCGTTGAGCAGCTACTTTGTCAAACATACAACACAAGAATAACAGAACAACAAAACCAATACAAATTAATTGGTAATTTTCTCTTTGCCTACATTTTGGTTGAAACCCAATAATAGCGCTCCATAAAGATAATCAAATATTCTGTAATACTTACATTTGTGGCTGGTTCCTTATCTATGCTGATAGGTTTTTCACTCAAACTGAAGAGTACTTGAACTGATGCGTTCATGTTGGCATAAGTGTTGATAGCCTGTGAGTTATTAGTGATGTTCCCAAGGAGGGAAAATACGTCTGCAGCATTTTCATTTGGTGAGCCAAGTCCGACGTCGACGATCTGTAACAGTGATGAATTATGTGTGGTGAATATTTGTGTCAAAATGCAAACATCAGCTACCACCAAAGATATTAATCTCCAAAGAGCTGAGGCTAACTAATGCATGCATCAATGCTTTCTGTAAAAACTATCATTTTGTAACATGCGTTTCAGTAGATTATAGCTTTTGAATAGCATACGTTTTATAATTTTGTTGCTTCAAATTCAACTAATGTTTCGTATGAGTCACTTTTCTATTAAATGATGGAGATCTTGTTTTATAACCTTCAGTTATGAAAGTCATTGTCTTACCAATGCTTTCTGCAGCACAAGGTTCACATTCAGGTTCACACATGCTGCTAACTCTACGCCCCACTTCCCCTTGTCTACGCATTTCCTTTGTCTTTGTCCAGCCGCGTTAGGGCATTTTAAGTATGCAGTGTAGCCAACTTTGGTGTCTCCCCAATCCCTGTCAGCTGCACAGAATGGATCAGACGCTGTTTGGAAGAACCGTTAAAAACAACAAATTTTTACAAAGTCAACTTCAGTAGAACAAGTTTATCTGAAATACTGAATTTCATAGCATTGTATTTTCATGATAGATATATAAAATATATTCCTTATTTTATGTATCATGTATGTAATCATGCCTTTACCTAGATACTATTCTCCATGGGAATCAATTAAGTCTTATCTTGTGATTTTTCCAGAACTTTTGGCCATATCCCACGGCTTTCTTCACTGGCCACAGATATGACCTCTTCTTATCACTAACATTTCATACAACTATGCAAGTTCAATTCACTGAGAAAAAAAAACTTTGGAATACGGTAGAAAGTTCTGCAAAAAGCTGTAAAGTGAAATCTTGATTTTAGAATATTTTCATCATAGATCACTTTTTGGGTTGAAGTGCTCCCAACTCAAGACATTTGCAACATGTGACAAATGGTTGCCAATAATCATTGCTTTGCATTGAAGGGTCACTAACAACCCAGGAAACCACTGCTCTACATAATAAAATAGTCTACTCTAGAGTGGGCAGTAAATTGTACGGAGCCCCAGAAGGGCCACGGCGAGATTTTTTCAGGGGACTACTTTTGCGTTACCTCGCACTAAAAGTTTTGCGTTACATCGCAATATTTTGCGTTCCCTTGCAATATGTTTTGCGTTACCTCACAATACTTTTCTTCTTCCATTCCCGAGACATGGGTCTATTTCCACTCAGCTGTCCAGTGCAACGCCACAATATGGATCAGCTCGTTGAATGCTGGGAATGCTGATATACTGCTCAATGGGCACATTGATATCGGTTTTATAATCAATACCTATTTCTGTCTAAATGTAGACTATTAGACACTATAAACTGTAAATTATTATAAGACACCATTTTATCTAATCTGAAATCAAATACAATGCTATTAGATCCCAAATGTGTTACAGTAGATGCCATGCTACCAAATTGTAGACACCACTTTTACCAACCTGGACATAGCTTAATTAGACAGCAGGCTGTTATTAAAAGAATGCAATGCCATATCAGGCATAGCCTTTAGTCAGACAAAACCATGAGAGCTCAGAGGACAATACATTTTTGTATGTCATTTGTGGCTCATTAGAAGAAAACTGCCAATCACATCAGGTCACATCTGGTCGCCACTTCACACGTCCCTTACAGCCCATGCAGACACCAGACCGTGATGTAGCCTAATTGTTAATGTAAATCTGATGTGATTAAACGGATTTGTACCACACAGTACCAGAATATAGATTATTACAGCTAGAAAATGAACATATAGGCGAGTGAAAGGATTGTAGCCATAGTTGATTGTAACCACAATGCAGTCTGTATTTTCACGTTTTTTTTCCCTGAACTAACGCTTTCTCTTTGTAACACTACTAGGGAGCTGCAGATTCTCTGCGAATTCAGTGCTTGTTCATCGCCACATCATGCGAGCCTCTGACATTGCACATTCTCATTTTATACATTTAAGAAATAGGCTATTGATTATACCCTATATGAGATATGAATGTGCCCACTGAGCAGTAAGTCTATATCAGCACAATTCCCAGCTCAAAGTAGAATGCAACGAGCTGATTGCGCTGGCAGCTGAGTGGAAATAGACACATGGCTCAGAAGGAATGGAAGAAGAAAAGTTTTGCGAGGTAACGCAGATCATATTGCGAGGGAACGCAAAAAAGTAGCGTCCTGAAAAAAATCTCACCGTGACCCTTCCGGGTCTCCTATTTTTCATTCCATTGTCGGTACAGTGTACACCATTCACATTTTTGACACAAAATTTAAATGGCAAAAATGTAATGTATTACCAGCAAATATGGATATATTGTCGGACAAAGCCATTGTTTTCTGACAATGTTTAACTACCATTAAAACAAACCATATATGATGTTGACATCAGTTGTAGCGTTTCTCGTTTCACCGCACGTGTTATTAAAAGTGCATGTTACTTGTAGTTTGGTCCCATTCGGGGGTGGCGTGCAGCTTACAATGGTAGCACCTGTATAAACACCTCCAGAAGGACCTGCAAGGATCACATATGCATGTCAGGTTTTTTCAGTTTGACCAAGGATTTATTGAAATGAATAGGCATACAATTTACTTACCAGAAGCTGTTATGCCTGTAAACAGTCCGTTGCCTGTCCACGTCACAGTATAATTTTCCTGGCTGTTGGTCCCTATGTCACAGTTAACTCTTACGTTCACAAAATCTGAATCTGGTTTGCAGTGTGGAAATGCTGGTGATGTGGTGCTGTCAATGTTTGGCAGGAGGGCTATGTCCATTACAGCACTGGCTATGTGAGTTATGGTGTTTGAGTTTATCTGTTGAGTATAGGTACATGAGTACTCTCCTAAGAAAACAAATGGATAAGACAATCTATGAGAACACAACCTTATCACCTTTTTAAATTGATGTGGCAAACTTGCTAGCTAATTATTTTACATATCCATCAGATACAGAGCAATATTAGCATCGTGTTTCTGTCCACCTGATGAATGTACTGTAAATCCAAAAATCCCCTTTTTAGCTCTGTTTTCTCCACCAACTTCCAAGGGAAATATCTGGCTCTTTGGCTGCTAAGTGTTCTGCTATGTTCACCGGCTGGTCGCTAACCTTTTAGAGCTTTTTGCTCATAACAGAACTGGAAAGAGCAGTGAGAAGAAAAATAGTAATACCACAATGTAAAAATACTAAAAATAAGCCTGCAGAGGTTTGGTAACCTCCTGTGTTTCTAACTCTACATCCCCCCCCAAAAAAAAGTCTTCAGCCCTAACAGACATCACTTGAGGTAACTAGTAAATGAAGGAATGCAGTAAAAAATACATTTCCTTCCAAAATGTGGTCAAGTTGAAGTGTAAAGTAGCATAAAATGGAAATACTAAAAAATGGAAATAAATAAAGTACAAATACCTCAAAGATTGTGCTTAAGTAGATTAACTCATTTGCACACTCACTGCAGGTCAGTGGCAGGCTAAATAGTGTAAAATGTAAATACAGTGGATAGTCAAATATACCTTCCCAACGATCTGATATCTGTGCGTTAAGTCTGACGCTGGTACTCATTGGTTCTGATGTCACC
This sequence comes from Perca flavescens, assembly GCF_004354835.1. Lineage (NCBI taxonomy): Eukaryota > Metazoa > Chordata > Actinopteri > Perciformes > Percidae > Perca > Perca flavescens. Next base: position 24,212,383 of record NC_041350.1, read on the forward strand.
ATTGACTCTGTGCCATTGAATATCTGAAATACTCCGTCCGTTCTTTTCAGCTGCCACAGCGGTGGGCCGTCCAGGACCTCCTGTAATGTGCATGTGAGGATGGGGTGATTCTTGTAGCATACAGAGGGAGGCGTTATGCTTAAACTGATTGAACCTGCGGAAAATAAGAGTTACATCAGTGTAGAATCCAAGGATAAGCTATACATCCACAAAGGATGGTGTACAGTATCTGTGAGCAAGTGTACTTTTCGGTTTAGAGTCTATAACTTCACTTCATCTTTGACATGGGCTCCTACTTTGAAACTGAATATTATTCCCGTTCTTTTCATTGGCAGTTGCCTTCTGGGTGTCACTTAAGAGTGTTGTTGTTAAGTCAAGTTGTCATGTTCATTCAATCCAGATTTAAAATGAATCCTAACAGGTGCATCCCACACTCGGTTAGATATAATTACCTGTAATCTGCAATTTAAGAGTTCCGTTCAGATTTCTGCTAAGGTTTTTTAATGTTTGCATCAGATCTTTTTTGTTCGACCCTGTAAGCAATGGTCATTTTAAACTCTGCAACGATGCTTCCAACCCTTCAGTGAAGACAAAGTACAGATTCCAGTTACATATTGAAAACCAAAAAATAACATTATTTTATTAGGTAAAAAAAAAGAAAGTACTTGTATGTCGTTATTGTTAAGATGTCAAATCCCCTCAAAGTGCTGAACACTGTTTTCATCTGCAAGGCAACAACTCATTTACACATCGGTATACTATTAGCACATGACAGTACCTAAATTAATTGCATGATTATGGCAGCTCTGATCAAATTTTTATGTTTATTCATAAATGTTAGTCTTTACCTCTTTTAACAAATCGTTATTACACTTCTGGAATTCCACTGATTGTTTTTCTTTCAGACAATTGTGATACTGCACTCCTGTTAAAACAATTGATCCACTGACAGCAACTGTGAAGAAAAAAGATCCATGATTAATACACACACACACACACACACACACACACACACACACACACACACACACACACATGCAAATCAGTAAAAAAAAACAAATAAATACCTGTATTGTTCGAAACACACATGGGAGCTGGGATGTTGGTGAAGGTGCAATTCTGGTCGCAACATTTTTGACTAGATTGACAAACTTCATTGCTCCATCTGAAGTATGGCATGCAGCTACACTCTTGGCCAGCCAAGACGTTCCGACATTCTGATTTAAAAAAAAAAAGCAAAATAGTTTAACTCAGGGATTCAGTTTTTTCTTTAATTAAAATCAATTAGAACACGCAATATTGTAAATATTAGAAAAATATTTACCTGTTGTCTTTTTCAGGTCGTTAATCTGGGTGTTGCCAGCCACAAAAGGATTCAGAATCTGAGTTATGTTTGCGATTGCACTTTCCTCTATGGTCAGTTTGACATAATACATTTGTGTTGAGTTGTCTGAAACAATGCAAAACAAACAGACATCCACCCCAATGCAATAGGTTTCAAAATACCACATACACCTTATCTGTTTCAGAACAATGTAATGCTCATTTTGAATCTCAAAATAAAAATCATTTTACCTTCTCCACTAGCCTGAAAAAATAAGAAGAAAATCATTCAATTCAATGCAATTGAATGTTACAATTTTGAACTGTAAGATCTAATGTGGTATGATGCTGGCGTACCTGATAGACGTTGAGTCCCAGGATATAAGGGATTATAAAGGCCCACATCCTGTTTCTGCATATAATCAATAACATAAGAAGTCATTCATATTGGCCTCTGGTCAACAAAGTAATATATAATAAATATAAATATATAAAATATAACGTAGGCCTGCTGTACTGTATATGCTTTTTAAACAGTTTAACACTACAACCCCAGGCATCTTTCCTTGTTTTTTTTTATTTTTTTTTTTTTTTACATGAAGACTAGGCAATGAAAAATTCATTTTAAATCTCTATCCCCTATTCCTTTGTTTTTGTGCCTCTTAACGAGGCCTTGTGTGTCTGCAAACAGTTACAATTGTCAAAGCTACACAGCTACACACGTATATTTCTGTCAAATGGAGAGAGAAGATCAAACTGTGGCCTTCATAGTTACCATTTCATCTTATACATTTTTTAGTCCCCTTTAATTAACTATACAGTAAAACCAGCAGCTTTAGCCTCAACAGCTAATTTCCAGCTGTAGTCCCCGAACAGCTGGCAATAGGCATCCTAAAATACAATGGTTAACATATTAAAATGAGTTACATAACATCTATAATAACAGCAGGCCTAAGCAAAAAGGGTTAAAACATACAAAGTAGTGGCACACAAACAAACAAGCACAGATAATGGCAATGGCATTAAAGCAGTCCATGCAGTTAATACAATACGAAGGAGATAAGAGAAAGGAGAAAAGTCTCAGAGGCCACATTGAAAGCACATACATGACATAACACAATTTTTGGGCTAATTCTCTAAAGTCCGTTAAAGATTATTTTCCAAATAGAAAAAACATTAAAGGCATATGGAGACTCTTTATCTCAGTGTTAATTTTGTTTTAACAATACCTTTTTACACAATGAAACACGTACGTACGCAGTGTACTGAGGTACAGGTGATGGAAACAAAAACTCAAACAGACAAACAGGAACACCAAAATTAGTCAAAAGAAGGAAAGTCTCAGACAAAGACATTTCATACGTTCATTCCGGAAATCATGTAACAAATGACTGCCTAACCGATTTAATTTAATGTAATTTATTGTTTTATAGTATGAACTTACATTAGCCACATTATGAGGTTTACATAAGTAAGTACTCATTCCTCCTCTTCATCTGCAAGCTCCATACCCTTCACAAACAAATGAAATGCTCCCCAAACCTTCTTCAAAAAGTATTGCTTCCCTCTTTGTACATACTGTATATTTATTTTTTCTGAGTAAAAATCTTAACATTTGCCGAACCAAATATGTGACACTTGGTCTGCTGGTCTTTTTCTAAAATATTGCAATTTATTTTTTTAGTGTGCAAGAGACAGATATCTTATCTATCATTATTTGTTCACTTTTGGTGTAATTGTAATTTTTAGGGTGGAGTCTTAAAATAAAAAGAGCTGGGTTCATCAAAAGATCTTTTGAGATAATCTTTTTCTTATTGTTTTTTTTTTTTATTTCCTCTCAAAAAGCTTTGACCTTAGTGCACTGCCACACACAGTGCAAGTGAAATAGAGTCTCCTTTTCCATCATACAAAACATACAAAGATCTGGAATATTACTATTATATTTATTTTATTTAGCTGGTGTGATATATGTTCTCATTGTCAGCATTCATTTTGGTTGCCAATTCTCTACAGAGGGATAATAAAAAATAAAAAGTTGTATTATGTGTGTAGCCCAAAATCACAAATTGGCCTTAAAGGACTGTACAGTCGGGAAAGCATATGACACCCTCTGTCTGTAGAATCTCGACCTAGATAAAGAAAAACTTCTTTTGTTTGAAATTGCGTCATCTTTTTTTTCCATTGATTTTGACTGTGAGCATGTCTGCACAAATGTAGGCACCTTGACAATAATTATGGTTACTGTATTTTAGAATTTACCAATTAACAACAAAAGTTCACTTAAACAGCTAAATAGTTTTATCATGAATTTCTTAAAGAGGATTCACCAGTTTATAATGAGCAAATTGATGTGGTTACCTCCTGTCCCCTAAACACATATTCTGATCCTATCAGACTAAATGGCCTATTACTGTAGATAATAGTGATTTGATTGCACTGAATTTCTGAGATGGAAAAAAAGAAAAGAAGGAATATTGCATTCAGAGTAATATCATTTAATTTCACAGTACATTACCAAAAGTTAGAAAAACACCTAACTCCTAAGTATCTGCATTGCATGTTTCATTGTAACAGCTTGTATGACACAAAATATGTGTTTCGTAGAAAGATTTGACATGTACATTAATGAAAGATAATCAGTAGAGAAAGATCAGCTCACCTGTTTTTCTTGGTTTGCATCAGTGAACCATCACAGCAGCGCCTCACAAAGTTAGAAGACCCAGTCTGTAACAACACACGACAGCAGCACACTGAAGTAGCTGTTTGCTGCAGCAGCTTAAAATGGAAATAAAATAAACAGAAAAGAATTGCATGCAGACATGCAAAGTCAAAAAAGGCTGTTATGGGAATCTAATTTGACTTTCAAAAATGGAGACGAAGTGTTGCTTGTGTAAGTGCAGTGGGACAGTTGACATTTCACAGAAACTTATAGCACATGCAAAACCTGAGGCAAGAAAAGTGCACAAAGATGTTCTATGTTCTATCATTCACAGCCTAGCTAGTATTATTTTACAACATTTTTGTTTGGGGCTTTGATGTAAGCAGTGTACAGTATATAGAGAAGCTTAGTGAAGCAAGACTCCTTGTTCTCATCCCATTTGGATATCTGAGCTCACAGGAAATATCTCAGATGTGTCAGTCAAATTGCATTTATGAGGCACAGATCTATTTATTCAATATATATTATTCACTATATTAGATGATGCTCATCAAATGTTAATTAATGATGCTAAAAAAAAAAAAAAAAAAAAAAAAATCAGGTTCAGTGAAGCATTGGGTCAAAAACTCACATTTGTATACTAGACTTTTTGACCCAATCAAATCCAAACACTGGAAGTACAGTATTATCAAAATGTGTAACATATTGAACGTAACATTGTACTCCCATAAGTAAATTTTATTACATATGCACAACCTGGGTGTGACCATATTATCAACTGCTGTCCGAAGGAGGTTGCTAACTAATCGCAGCTTTATCTCTATAATGTGAGTTATGTTATTGTGGAATATGTAAATGTTGTTCCTTAATGTGACTCTGTGTTAACAACCTGCACTGCCATTTTGGCCACTCGTGTAAAGAGATCATGTATCCTAGGAGAATTCCTAGTTATAAATATATAAACATTATCCCATGATTGAAATAGTAAACGGTCACATGCAAAGCATTTCTAAAAAATAAAAAAAAATATCCTAAAGCATTTAACTTGTAAACGTTCATAAAGTTGGGAGACTGAAAAGTCAAAATCTAAAAGGTGCAGAGGCCAAGATATTAACCCCAAGAATGGTTCATGTTCTAAAAACACTCAGTGGTGAAAGGTGCTATACTTTAGTAAAATTACCACAATATAAAATACTCTTGAATACTCATTGAAGTACTGCATTCAAAATTCTACTTAAAGAATTATCATCAAACGTGTTAAAGCACTCAATATGGAGGTAAAATGAGCTCTATCAGTGTTACATTATTATACAACCATGTTGTATACCGTTGGTTGGTTTAAATTACTGCAAACAATGCATTGTATTTTATTTGCTCATAGGTTTTTAATTTCTTTATCTGAAACATGACTAGTTGCCAAATAAATTCAGTCAAAAGTACAATATTTCCATCTAAAATGTAGTTGTGCAGAAATTTCAAATAGCATAAGAAGTAGCAAAGACTTAGGAATTGTACTATAGTACAGTGCTTGTGTAAATGTACTTAACTTCCTGCAATGCCAAAATCTTTTAAACTTCAACTTTGTAACACAGGCTTTGTTATACATTTCATAGAGTACAATAGTACTTACCATGACTCACACTACTTTCATGTGTAAAATCAGATGAGTGCCCCTTTAAGATAGGGCATTTACTTATTTCTTTGATTAAAATTCTTTTTCAGTTGCAGAAAATTTGAATAAGAGGACAAAACAAGTAAAAACAGTTGTAGATACTCTTTAATCCTTTAGAAATGCTGCAATACAGCCTAAATTCACTTACACATTCTTAAAAAGTGAGGCACTATCATCTCACACAGGTCATCTCATACAGCTGAAGCAGTGTTAAACAATAGTCAAGAATAGAATCAATATCGGTATAAAACATTTCTAGTTGGCATCGACTCAATTTTAATCTATTGCGATTCTGGAAGTATTGATTCGACATAGTATTATTGCGAATTGCTATCTATTCCTTCTTTAACAAAAAAGTTGAATAACACATTTCTAGAGACAATATGTCATGAGACATTCCTTTAAAAAAAAATAAAATAAAATTGTTTTCTAAAAAGAATGCACATCACATGTCAGTCAGTCAGACATTTATTTCATTTGTAAAGAAGCACACAACATGCATTTTCTGCTTTTGCTCCGTTTTGCTGGAAACGGATATGATGTAGTAGCCGAAGTGGTACTGAAAACAGAAAATATTTAGGATGGCTAAAAAAAAAATATATATATAAATAAATATTGATTCTGGAGAAAAGAATACATTTTTAAAATCACCACAAAAATAATTACGAATCATACGCTAACGTTTTTTTCTCCCCCCACCCCTAACTGCTATTGCTGAGGCCTGGGCTCGGCTCGGCCACAAGTTTGATCTGCTGTGCGCTACGTTCACTGTTCCCTGGGACGTGGGTGAGGTGGGGGTATGGAGGAGGGAGAGTTCTGAGCCCAGAGAGTACATGGCAGCTCTGAAGGATTATAGGGAGGTTGGAGGGGTGTGAGAGAGGAGGATGATGATGATGATGGAGAGGAGTGGTAAATGGGCATGTGTTTCCAATTTTTATTTTACAGGCAAGTCATTAAGAACTGCTGGAGCTGCTCCCCCCGCGACCCGACACCGGATAAGCGGACGAAGATGGATGGATGGATGGATGGATGGTCATTAAGAACAAGTTCTTATTTCCAACGGTGGCCTGACAAGCGACAAAGCCACTCAGAGGAAGCAGGGCTAGGATATCAAGTACATTAGACATAGCCTACAGTTTAAAAATGTAAAAATACAATTCAGTGTGTGAATGTGAGCGAATGTGTATCTGATGAGCAGGTTGCACCTTGTATGGCAGCCTCGGCCACCAGTGTATTAATGTGTGTGTGTGTGTGAATGGTGCCTGTACTGTAAAAGCGCTTGGAGTAGTCGTTAAGACCAGAAAAGCGCTATATAAATACTGTCCATTTACTATGATTTATTACTGAAGCGACGCCCCCCTAGTCTTCCAATCCCCTTCCAGTTAAAGCCGCAGCCATTGGCAAGTCGGAGGGACGTCGGAACTGAGGAATGTTTCCGTGACTCTGGGCTGAGTTTTGTATTTCTTATTTATTTGAAATACATTTCCTGTGAACTTTTAACCTCGGATTGTGTTTAACTCGGCTAAGCCTTTTAGTAGAGTCCTGGGCACTTTTTAAGCTATGTTTTAACCTTATTTTAGCCTTTTAATATTGTAAATGTCAATTTGTTTTAAACCACACCATCGCCCCAATACTGCAGCGAAGAGATACTCATTTTCATACAATCAAGTATCAGAAACTGAGGAGGACACGCTGTTGGATGCTGTCCTCCTCTCCTACTCGTTCTTCAATGCCTAACAAATCTATCTCTTTCTCTCCCAGTGTGTCTTTCTGCTTGAAGCCTGAAAATATTGTGAACAAATTAATAACATAACTAATTACACTGGTCGGACTATTTCAGACTTATAACTCTGGTTCAGGCTGGTCCTCATCACGTGCCTTCTTCAGTCGCGGAAAATACTTTTCAATTGAAGCAGCAAACATTCAGTGTAAGAGTAAAAGAAATGACATAACATTATTAATAATAAGTTTATTTGGCTCACAGCTGCTATATAGTGTTTTGACCTCGACAACCCAACTGCATTTTACCGCAAACTTGCGACTAGTTAACTTTCTAAAGCAGGCACAAGAGTCGGCTCGGCACTCCAACATTAACATACCGACAACATTGTATTCAGAATACAAAATATTTTTATTGGACTTTTTAATGTGTGATTGTGTAAAGGTGTTCACGAGATACCAACCTTTCGTGAACTTGTGAATTTCGCCAGCCGTCTTCTCTCGTTTTGATGGAGACAGATGCTGTGTGCACGGAGGGGAGGGGCTGTGTGTGTGTGTGTGTGTGTGTGTGTGTGTGTGTGTGTGTGTATGTGTGAGAGAGCGAGACGCAAGTGACAGAGACACGGAGGAGAGCAGGAAAAGGAAATGCAGCTGAACGAATACACGGTTTTAAATAGCGTAAACAAAAAAAACAAAAAACGCAATATGTGGCGGCCAGTGTTGATTGTGCGGCGCACCACCACAAATTATTCTCTGTGAGAAACACTGCTCCTCAATCTTTAAAATACATTAGCCAAAGAGGGACATACCTCCGCCTTTCGCGCTTTTACACTCAGTGGCACCGTGACGAATGCCAGGGAGGGAGGGGGAGAAGATTACTTGCAACTGCCAGCAGATTTGAAAGCCTGTTTAAAATGGAGTATCACACCTATTTTCTAGGACATGTAACGGAGTCGCCAAGAAAGTAATATTCAGTTAGTTGTCATATACAGTTTCACCGCTAGATGGGAGAAATTCTTACACAATGTAACTAAGTGAAAAATGGGGCTGTGCCAGTTCTCCCCGTGTACATGAGCTGGGATGAATGACAGGAGTAACTCTACCTCCGGTACAGTCGGTGGCGCTCTTTTTGATTACACTGACTGGCCACTAAATTAGTAAAATTAAAAACGTAATGTTTCATTCACACACTTGTCACAGCGTAGGGAAGCACAGTGCTCTGGCCAGATGACGGACACCTTTGTTCAGCTCATTTTCTGTAACCAGTGTTGGGTGTAATTAGCAAGCCAAATGTTTGTCCACAGCAATCGTAGGCCAACACGTCCCAGTTAGAGTGTAAATGCCGAGAACATTCTTTGTAAAACTCTACAATCATTCCTGAAAAATAACTAAGCAGGCCTGCCTTGTTCTAATTTTCTTTAAAACTCGCCATTTTAAGGGCCGTTGTAACCTACGGAGCATGCGCAGACGTGTAACCCGATCTTACCCCGGTTCAGTTGTATACATGCACGAATACCCCAGTTACTGAAGGGGTTATCTAGGTCTGTTTACTGTGTTACGAGAACTCTGATTCTAAGGTCGGGTAAGGTGTTTACATGGCATTTGTGAAACTGGGGTATTGCCTTAACCCAAATAACCGTTTTTTTAAACTGCATGTAACGCACTGAATAATCATACACCTTAAGTTGACAAATACTGCATAAATTAAACTTGTTTCTGTCAAATTAAAACAGGCTTAGCCACACTAAAGCATTTTCTTTAAACAACCCTGTGTTGACTGGACATTATTCAGCTTTGACCTCGTTGCAGCATTTGACAGTGCAAATTTAAATGACATCGTTCATCACAAAGCCAAGGCAACAAAAAAGAGAAATAAAAATACATATTGGTTGAGTCCAAGTGCTAAGCGTAAAGACTTTTTAAACGTTCTCCAGCCAGACATGACACAGCTGTGATATCACACAGTTGTTTCATGCTCCACAAGAGGTGTGTGAGCCTCAGGAAAAAATGTGTCCGTCTCTTCCTGTGATGTCCTGTCCTCTCGTGGGAAGACCAGCCCATTGCTTTCTTTGTTTTGTGATGGCCTTTGTTGTGCTGAGAGCTTAAAGAATAATTAAAAAGATCATTAAAAAAGTGAAAGAATTAAGTGATGTTAACAACTACTCATAACTAGATTTAAATACTACAAGTCTCTGAACTTTAAAAACGGAAGAAGCATGTGATAACTACGAGCTGTAAAGATGCTATTACAGCCATGCTAGCACTTCTGTGATTCAGTACTTAGAGCTTCATGCTAACATGCTGATGTTTAGCAGGTATGGTGTTCATCATGTTGACCATAGTTAAGGATTCTAGCTTTTGCTAATTAGCGCTAAACATGAAGTACAGCTGAGGCTGATGGGAATGTCATCAAAATATTTGTGCAAATGAAATTTTGACCTGATGATGGAGATAAAGGCAAAGACCAGGGATATAAAACTTATTACAAACCATTCTTTAGGGACTTTGAATATCGGTCGCAAATTTGACGGCAAGTCATCAGCAGGACACGGAAGTCATTTGCCCCAGCTGTAACCATCGATTCTATCCAGTCGCACAGCAATCACGGCCCATTCTCACACAACAAGGCAGCCCCGGCCCATTTAAATATGACTCCCTTTTACTGATCCCTGCTTCACCAATGTTGCCATGATTTAATGGCGTGCTTTGAGCCCACGCTTGTCTACTATATTGGTGGTTTTCTGCATTGCACTCCCTGCTTTGGCTTAGCATGCTGCTTGGCTATTCCAGGGAGCATCCTCAGACCGGAGCCATCAGTGCCAAGCATGACTGTATTTCCATGTGTTGCAACAAATGGTTAAACCTATGACGAGAGTGTTCCTGACTGAAAGATATTTCAACATGTCAGCCTCATGATGGTGCAAGAAGAAATGTCAGGAGATCACCAGGGTTATTAGCAAACATGGTCTGGAGACCATGATTATCTGTACAAAATTCCATATTGCCACGCTGCTAACTAAAACTCTTAAAATCCTAACTCGCTGTGAAAAGTCCAGCTGTAGCACAGTGTTCAGTCATTAAACACCTAAAACTACAAGATTATGTTCAGATTTGGCAAGTTTTCACTTGAAACAGTTAAGACATGTTTGATATAAGGTCTTTGTGGCGATATCCTTTTGTGAAGACCACTGCAAACTCTCAACTCAAAACAGATCTTATAATCTGGCTTTAAATGATAGTGTGTTACCAGTTACACTCTTATGTTAAACATTTACTTATGTTTTGTTGCAATAGTGGACGATTGCCCCTAACTTTTGACTGACATTACTACTGACAGGAAGTCAATCTTGGGTTTAGTAATTTCATGGCAGGAATCGTTATATCTGAGGAGGTTTCAAATGTGTTGCTCATCCTGTAATTAAACTTCACTGTTTTACTGACCGTGTGTCCCAGAGGAGTCACGCAGCAGAGCTTCTTTTTGAGGTGTTCAGGCAGAAAGCAAAGCAGTTTCCCTAACAAGGGATAGACTGTGCCTGGTGTTAAATCTTCTTCTTTCATAGGGCCTAAACAGAAAACATATTTTTTTTTGTTTACATTTGAAAGTTAACACTAAAATTGATGGTAAATCATAAAAAGCATGTGTACATGTAAGAACTTGCCCACCTGTGAGGAAGCTGATGATCAGGCCTATTAGAATGACTGTGAAGCAGTTGAATGCACTGTACCACATGTAGGACAAGGAGTAAAATCTCTTCAGTCCAGAGGGTTGGCTAAAGAACAGAGACAGAGATGATTTACTTGCGAAATGACCACAGTCAAAACTAAGCACCGTGCTGCCTGCGTACCTCAGAGTGACATTAAGGAGTGCTGTGTGTATGGCAGTAGTTGTGTTGTCTGACAGCAGGACGGCTCTGCAGGGCGGCAACGGTCTTGTGCTGGAGCTACGAGTGACGATGCTCCCGACGCCAACCCAGAAAGCCAAAGCCAGACCGGCCCCCAGACCTGCCAACGCTCCCTGGTAACAGGAAAACTAAAACTTAACACAGATGCAGGTGGTGGGATGATAATTGATTTAACTATCTAACTAAATTAAGTTGCCAAAAGGTTTATACTGTCACAATAACTGTGTTATGACTGTGGTCATATTTTGTTGGTCTGCTGTGTGTGTGTGTGCCCTGGGTGTGTGCCCTGTGTTTTTTCTTGTCTTTCCATTTCGTATGCAAATAGGTGTGTGCCATTGCCCGGAGGTTATTGGTGGAGAAGTTCAGGCCTGTCCCAGTGATTGGCTGCAGCTGAGGATACTACCCTCATATAAGGAGCCAAGATGGCAGCCGTCAGCGGGCAGCAGGCATTTCCTCATCCCCCTAATCTCCCAACCGGCCACTCTTTTTGTAGTCTTTGGTTTAGATTGGATATTGTTTTTTCGTTTGTTAAATAAGGGTGGACCTCCAGGTGTGTAGATCTTGTTTTCTCATGTTTTTGTTAGTTTAGGGAGGTAAGTCTTTTGTTTTGCCCATTTGTTTGTTAGGTTAGTTTCTAAACTCTCAGTTAGGTAGTTTTGTTTGTTACTTTTATGGTAGGCCACCCTGAAGCAATATACATCTGTTGTATATATATCTTTTTCTATGTAAAATAAATTAATTTGTTGATCTAACCACGTAACGGTTTGTGGCTACTTGGGAGACGGGGAAGATGGGGCCTTTCCATGTTGCGTCCTAGGCACCCCTAGACTGGGGCGTAACAAACTATCCAAACGGTCACAAAATGATTACAGGAATAACCCCCTTGTTCGCACATACAATCTTAAAGACAAAACTGGATGCCAGTCAGTCGAGTTTCTATCCAGATTAAGCGCACATTTTAACTCATTTCCAGAAAACGCACGTGTGTTTTCATCCACTACTGTTTTACTACTGGAAATATTAGTTGGCCACATCGAGATAAATTGGTGGAGCTAATTATCCCCTACAGTGACTGTAAACCACTGCAGATGAAGAAGGCACAATGCAATGATGAGCTGAGAAAGGGTTAAGCTTTATGCAAATATCCTCTGATGCACAACCAACAGTCTCTGTTGTCATCCCCACCCACACAACTCTGGCACAGGGACTAGGCTGAGTGTGAATACAGAGACCGCAGGGACCTAAGTCATTGTTGTATTAGGTTTCAAAAACCAAGTTTGCAGGGTAAATCCATCATAAGGCGGAGGGCCATTTGTCACGCTAGAGGCAACGTCACAAAATAACAGCGGATTCTGAGTATGTAAATGATGTCCTCACTGTGAAACATGAACTACAGACTCAAGAGGAGGCTTTTTCTACATTTAAATCCCTGTGGGAACGAGGGGCAAAATATACACATTTTTCTTTGATTTGTTTTTTGTTGTTTTGAATATTGAACACTTTAAACTGCTCAAGTTTCTAAACAACTAGAACAAAATAGTTGAAAAGGAAAAGTGACATTAGTTGAACGAATAGCTCATATCTACTATAAGATTCCAACAACTTCATTACGTCTGTGTTTTAATCCATGATCGTTTTGACCAAAAATGTGCTATATAAATAAAGACTTGATTTGACTTACAGTGGAGTTGGCCCACGGGAAAAACATCCCGAGACAAAACAGACCAAGAATGGGACCACCAACCATCCCAAAGATCTTCAAAGCCACCTGGAGATCAAACATAACAGTCAGTGCATATTTAATAAGAAATGTCTGTTATTATTTGACCATTGACCACCTATGAGCTTACCTGTAGAACTGAATCTCCCATGAGGTGAGTGATATAGGCCATGGCCAGACACAGCAGCCCGTATGACATAGCTTATAGAGGAGACACAAGTTGAAACTTTAGAATAATTATTATTTTGCAGCTCTGTATCGTGCATTGGCGAGCTTCGGAGAGCTAACCTAAGGCTTTGGACAGCAGGGTTGCTCTTGCCTCGGTCATGGTGGGGAAATGTGGTTTGATGAGGTCTTCCATTGTCACAGTGGCCAAAGAGTTGAAAGCAGAAGAGATGGTGCTGCACAGGAAAAGCAAAATAAATATACTGTACTTACTATTACTGCCATCTTCAAAATACATGAAGTAACAATAAAATGTGAATTCATTATTCAGCTTCTGAACTCATTCTTACTACCAATAAAAAAAAAAAAAAAAGAAAAACTCTTTTACACCCGTAGTTGCAAACGAGCAGGAAGAGAACAGGCAGATTTGAATAAAAGCTTTCTCATAAGCTTCAAACATGAATGCATTGCACATTTTCTTTTTCAGGATAACCAGGACTGTTTGATGAATTGATGGATTTGATGTGAATAACTGCATTCAAGATGTATAATTGATTATAATATAATCAAAACAGTCATGCAATAAATCAGACCTTTATGAGTGTTATAATGTTATGTTGTGATTCAACCGTATGGTCATTTTGGAGGCTATGGCTGTGCAGCTGTTGTATGAGACTGCATTCGTTTTAGCTGGGTGTATACGCAAGTAGAATTAAGATTAAAAGTCTATGATAAAATGCATTTTATTTATAATTCCCGAAGGCGTCATTACAGAACAATAACTAGTTAAATCTGTGTTGTTTGGTTTAACTGACAGAAACTATGGGCTCAAAACAGTCTCATCATAACTAATAAAATACCATAGCTGAATAATAAAGTGCAACAACAAAAATGTATTGAAGTTAACTTTAACTCAAGTCAAACCACGTCACTGACCCCTATAACTTCATCTGGGTCTCATTGAAATGTGAAAAGTTCACTGAACCACTAATAGTTGCCTGTGTTATTGGATTCTTTACCGACTCTTCCCCAGTTATGGTGAAAGGGACACAACCAAACTTTGATGCTCACAAAAAAAAAGAAAAAAGGAAAGGCCTGTACCTGAGAGCTGCACTGAACAAACACGCGATAAACAGTCCAGGTAGTCCAGGCAGACCTTGCAGCATGTCCATCACAAAGTATATCACCATCTGTGGAAAACACAAACCTTTAGTTTGCGTTGTATAACTTTATTAGCCACCGAAAAGAATACAAACCTGATAATGTCTTGGTGACAGCAGATTTACATAATGAGCCTAATGTGTTGGAAGGACTTGCTATAAAATATGCAAATACTCATGCTGCTGTAATTTTACTGTTAAACCTTTGTGCCCTGGAGAGTTTTTACATAACTCTGCATGAAGAATCCCCGTTTCTCGAAACAAGAAGCAGATTTGGTTGATAACAACATTAAAAAGGGGAAATAAAACTAAAACTCACGGCATCCTTTGAAGAGGTGCCCAGCTTGTCAGAGGGATCCTCTCCACAGTAACGTGCAAACATGACCAGTCCCATGACACAACTTAGAGCCAGAGCCAACTGCAGGGAGGGAAACACCATGTAGCAAGACCTGCAGTAAGAGAAAAACGTAGTAAAAGTGGTTTTAAAAGTAAAATATATATATGGTTTGCATTGAACTTTTTAGAGATGGTTTTTAATTCATATTTAAATACGTTTTTTTTTTTTTTTTTTTTTACACAAAAACTGTGACCAAGATATGGAATAAAAATGAGCTCTAGCCAGTACGGTAATGTATTTTTCCCCCGAGTTTCTGTTGCTAAAGTTTGCGTTTTTGTGGGCACACTACTTGTGCAGCAAAAGATTTTGTACAAGAAATATACCTACCTGACATTAGATATTTTGCACAGCAAATGTACTGGTGGAAACTCTACCGTGTTGTAACAGCCAGCATGCAGGGAGGCAGAATGGACCATTCTTTAGCATCACAGTGAAAATCAACAGTCTGCGTACCTGACAGCCTCTTTCTCTGTGCGCGCGCTGAGATATCTTTGGACCTGAGCCTGGTTCACTCCGTACAGAGACAGCATGAGAAATATTCCCCCAACTCCCAGAGTCCAGAAGGTGTGTCTCTCTGTAGGATCTGGGTTAAGGCTGAACACGAGAGAGAAAACACAATATAAAGACAACGCTTTAATACAAATCGGTACTCTTTAAGCCATAGTGCGTAGTTTCTATCTCCCCCATGAGGAATTCTGTAGTAATGCACATCCACATGATACAAGCCTTCCGTGGTCGCAGATTTACAGTCACTGTAATCTAAGGTGTAATAAATATCATGCGTGTATAGGAATTTATCTCCACGTTGATGCAAAAAAAAAAAAAAAAAAAAAGTGGACTCACTACTAAATACATAATAATAATAATAAATAATATAATATAGATAATTTATTTATTTATCAAAATTAGTCAAACCAGAGAAATTTACTTTTGTTGCGTCTTGGGTTTTCCAATAAAAACCTGCTGCCACTTGGTTGCTGATGTACTTGTAATGGCTAGGGCTAAAACTGTATGTCCTTGAACTCAAAAAAATCTTGTTGAGCATAATTAAAATGATCTTACAGTTCTTTATAATTGGTTACATGCATTTGTGTTATTTAGTAATTTTATGTGCTGACCAGATGTTTATTGTACTGTTTATTAATATATAAAGATTTTAAATATATAATACTGTATGTATAGGATATAAAATAAAATAAATACAGGTGGTGGAATGATAATTAAAATAAAATGATACTTTCTGTCCGGTGCAATATATTAAGGTATAGAAAATAGAGGTTTCCATACACCACCAAGGGCTATAATCTACATGAAACCAAAAGGAAAATCAGCATTTCTGTGAATTCGGTCAAGGATTGTTATTGGCATTTACAGAACTGATGCCCATGATGCATCTGTGTACAGATTTCTTCATCCATTCCTGCTCCTGGTCATTCTCCCACAAAAGCTACAGTATGGACTCACTCAAGAGCGGAGATGCGGTTTCCTTCCCGGACTTTCCTCCAGACTTCAGACACTCCTCCAGTCTGCTGCACTCCCACCACGATGACGGCCAGCTGCCCTGCAAACATCACAACGGTCTGGAAGACGTCTGTCCAGATGACAGCCTTCAAACCACCCTGTCAGGAGCAGACATGGGAAATGAATCTAATACATGCCAATATATTCTTGTAGATTTTTCTTTTATAGTAATGCATTCATGCAGAGCCATTTTGACACTTTTCTCAGATAAAATATTCAGCATTTCATTTTTGACAAAGAAAACTATAATTTTATAGAATTTTGGGAGGTATTTTTTTTTAGAGGAATATAAAGTCACTCCTGAGCTGTCAAGAGAGACATATCACCTCATACTAGGCCTGTTAAGATACCAAAAACACAAAAAGAAGAGTTCATTTTATATTTAAATGTTTGACTGTCAAATTAAGCTGCATGGAAATGACTAACCAAACTAACTCACCATTGTTGTGTACAATGTGCACACTAGGCCAGTGGCCAGCACTGCTCCCCATAATTCAAACCCAGTAACTGAAAGAAAACACAGCAACACATTGAACCACAGATCTCATCAATTCAAAGTCACTAGGTGAGAGTAAAATACATCAACTTTTCTTACCTGCATTTAGTGCAAAGGCAGGGGTGTACACACAAAGTCCCATATAGATAACCTGGCAAGTAAGAGACAAATCAGAAAAATGTGCTTTTCAAAAGAACGCCACCACAGTTGCATTTTTCATTTGTTCTAGATCCGAGGAGTAAATGACCAAAATGTCCAGTGTTTCCAGTAACAACTTTTCTTATATTTAGCTCCTATTATACTACTTTCCACTCATAAACAAAAAACCTAACATACGGCATGTACCACACAAAAAACTGTTTCTCCAGTCAATACAACACCTGAGTGGAGTTGATAGACTGTTTGGTGCAGTTACCTCTTGATTAAAATACCTTGTCTAATTGACAGTGCACTACTGCCCCAACTGGCTGGAGGTTGAAACCAAACCAAACAGAAAACATAAAACAAAATGGCTCTTACAAGGCTTTTATTATGGTGATGCACCAATCTTATCCACTGGATTGGTAACGTGGCAATAATTACCATGTTTGGAAAATGGTTGGACATTTTTGGAAATAGGTTTATTTGCTTTCTTGTCGAGAGTGAGATGAAAAGAGTGATATCACTCGTGTCTGTCTGCCAGATATGAATCTGTAAGAGTATGTATGTAAGAGTTTAAATTTTCTCATCCAACTCTTGTAAAGTAAGCAAAGATTTCGTCAAAATGTCAAACTACTCCTTTACGCTGAGTGGGTATTGGTTAGACTTGACTGAACCACAGTTAAATACAGTTTCCTTGTCATGTCTAAATTCTGTGGCTCTATCAGTTGCATATCGTGCATTAAAGATATAAAATCCTAGATGACCTATAATTTTCTGATGTTAAACTCTAACAAAACTGAAGTTTTTGTGCTGGGCCCTAAACACCTACGAACCTCATTATCTAAAGACATAGCTATTCAGGATGGTATTGCCCTGGCCTCCAGCACTACTGTCAGAAATCTAGGGGTTATTTTTTATCAGGATATATCCTTTAACGCCCATCTAAAACAAACCTCAAGAACAGCCTTTTTTCATCTTCGTAACATTGCCAAAATTAGGAATATCCTGTCTCAAAACAATGCTGAAAAACTAGTCCATGCATTTGTTACTTCCAGGCTGGACTATTGTAATTCCCTATTGTTAGGTTGCTCAAATAAGTCCCTTAAGACTCTCCAGCTGATCCAGAATGCCGCAGTGCGTGTTCTCACAAGAACTAAGAAAAGATCATATTTCTCCCATATTAGCTTCTCTGCATTGGCTTCCTGTAAAATACAGGACTGATTTTAAAATCCTTCTCCTGACCTACAAAGCTCTAAATGGTCAAGCACCATCATTTCTAGAAGAGCTCATAATACCTTATTGTCCCACTAGAGCACTGCGCTCCCAGAATGCAGAGAGAGAGAGGTACTGGTGGTACCTAGAGTCTCTAAAAGTAGAATGGGAGCAAGAGCCTTCAGTTATCAGTCTCCTCTCCTATGGAACCAGCTCCCGATCTGGGTTCGGGGGGCAGAAACTGTCACCGCATTTAAGAATGAACTTAAAACTCTCCTATTTGATAAATCTTATAGTTAGGGAGTGAGGAGTTGCAGTGTCCACCTAACTGGCCCACCTGCTTCTCTTCATAATTGTTAGATTAATAATATATAACAAAAGTAGAGGGAGGCAGGCCAGCACAGCCCGATCCGGCAGGGGAGAGTTCAAAGCCTGAACAGGCTACCTCTCCTTATGTCCTGTCTCTCTTAGTTGCTCTGTTATAGTTCTAAACTGCCGGGGGACATCCTTCCTTCCTTTGACACAGTGAGCTGCTCTCTCCTCTCCCTTTCTATTACCATTTGTGTGCATCCTGTCCCAGAAATGCTTGTTACTAATCCTAGCTTCTGGGGAGTTTACTCCCCGGAGTCCTTATGTTTTTTCCCCCAGCGTATTTCCTTGGAGAACGTTGGCACCAAGATCCTGGTTCCAGCTGTCGCCGTGGTCCTGCTGCACTCCCTGCTGAGCTCAGCGGTGCCCTGCGATGTCATGCTGCTTCCTGCTGAACCCTGCTGCTTCCTGCTACGTCCATCCATGCTCGGCTGGGCTACGCTACATCCTGTAACGCCCTGCAGCGCCCTGATATGACATGAACTACTACGACTACCATTTGAAGTAACTGTTCCATTATTAATAATTTGACTATTATCGCCACTGTTCATCATATCCCCAACCGGCCCGTCAGACACCGCCTACCAAGAGCCTGGGTCTGTCCGAGGTTTCTTCCCAAGAGGGAGTTTTTCCTCGCCACTGTCGCACTGCTTGCTCTTGAGGGAATTACTGCAATTGTTGGGGCTTTGTAAATTATAGAGTGTGGTCTAGACCTACTCTATCTGTAAAGTGTATCGAGATAACTCTTGTTATGATTTGATACTATAAATAAAATTGAATTTTAGTCACAGCTGGCAGCCAATACAAAGGAGACATGTTATGCTCATTCTCAGGTTCATACTTGTATTTTGGTTTCTACTAGAAGATGTTTACATGCTTTAATGTTCAGAAAACATTATTCTCATACGGTCTGTCTGAATATACCTGTATAAACTCTCTGTCTGAAACACTGTTTATGCGCCTGTCTCTTTAAGCCCCCCTCATGAAAAAGCCTAGTCTGCTCTGATTGGCTTGTTTGCAAAATATGGCGCACCTTTGGAAAGGTAGTTCTTAAACCGTGGGTGGAGTGTCAGATGGGGGGGCGGTATAATCTAATGAGCCAACATGTGACACAGGAAGGGGAGCCAAATCTGAATGGCTTGTTGAATCCCATTTTTTCTGATCGAGGCAGCCCACAAAAAAACTGACCGGGTTGTCTTATTTCCCAATTTGTTGGTTAGCAGGCATTCCAGATACCCAAATGTATATGCACAAGCACTGAAAACGTGAGCGGTCTCCTTTAAGCTTTTAACAGTGTGGCAATTCCTTGCCTCTTCTTACATAAAAATTATTCCATTTAGTTTTATGAAGTGAGATATGCAGATGTTTAATTTGGGAGAGGAACAGAACTGGTATCAGATAGGTACTCAGAACTTGCAGATAGCCTGAGTTGAAGTATTGGAGTTGTTATTGGGAGAGAAAAAGTGGGATTGGTGCACCCTCACTTTGTTATGTGAAATGTTGCACTCACTGTCTGAAAGATGAAGGTCAAAGTCCCACAGATGCGCACCGCTTTGCTGAAGCGCATTTCAAGATACTGTGAAACAAAACAACATGGGAACTGTAGGTCATGAAGGATACACACCATGTTATGAACTCTTAAATCAAAAACCAAAAACTGCTACAGCATACCTGGTAAGTGCTGGAAAGCCGCAGTCTGTACAACACAGGAATGAAAACATGAGCAGGAATGAAAAGGCCCAGAATATAGGCACAGCCGATAAACCAGTACTGAGTACCGTGAGTGTAGATTTCTGCTGGTACGCCTATGATCGCCACAGCAGACTGGAATGTGGCGATGAGCGACAGGGAAACAGGGAGACACCTCATGCTCCTGTCTGCCATCAAGAACTCCTGGGTGGTGCGCTGACGTCCGCCTGAAAGAGCATGGTATAGCCCGATGCCCATAGAGGCAGCAAGCAGGACTGCAAATATCACATAGTCCGCAACCGCAAAGTGCTTCTGGTAGGACGGGTCCATGTCGATTGTCTTTAAGTCTGGGCTGCAGTCGGAGAAGTTCTCCTGCAGACGCACATTCAGTCAGATGTCCACACTCGTCAGTCAGGAGAGTCCAGGAGCCTTGAAGAAAGAAAACACTGATTAAATGTGTGTGTGTGTGTGTGTGTGTGTGTGTGTGTGTGTGTGTGTGTGTGTGTGTGTGTGTATATTAGCTTTTCGTGGCATTTTGTAGCCTGCTGTATAACTCTATCCAACCATTTTTATCATAAACAAATCACTTCACTTGATTGCTAAAGAAATAAACGTATACCTACACACCCCACGTACTCTCCTCATGTCCTGGATTCCCCTGAGCCGTTTTTGTTCCTTCCAAAAGAAATCGAGAGAAGGTGAAACCACTGCAGTCACCTAACCTGAACTGAAGCTGAAAAGCATTACACGAGACAACGTCCAGTCTGTAAACAAACCGAGGTCACACAACCTTTGTGTCAACTTTCCCCTGCTTGTGCTGATCCAAAAATACTGGTTTGGAAATGGGAAGTTCAGGGGGGGAGGTGCCCTGCTACTCTGCCATCTGCTGCCTTTTAGTGTATACTGCATGATACTGCACCACAAAGACTAGCAGCAGCAGCAGCAAGCAATCTTTGAGGAGTTTGAAGGTCAAGCACAACAAATAGGGGTACATTTGAAAAATGTCCACTATACAGACAGGACAATTGATTTTAAATTCATTTGAATTCAAATGATGCCGTTATTGTGATTTGTGTTTGCCCATATAAATAAGTAAATATTTAATCAATAGTGAAAAATAGCCTTTGCAATTTCCCAGAGCCTAATTTGACAAATGTCTTGTTTTGTCTGATCAACAGCCCAAACCCCCAATATACTCAGCTAATAGTGATATGCAACCAGAAAATCCTCTCATTTGAGAATCTGGAATCAGCTACTTAATAAAATCATCGGATTTTGCTTTTAATTGCGTGATTTTGTATTTGCAACGAATACTTCTGTAACGGTTGTGCACATGACAAATAAATAACCTTGGACCTGATAAATAAACTGGTAGTAGGTACTACAGGAAGGAATATTAATTCAAGTGATTTTGCTTGACTTGAAGAGATAATGGTGCCGATTCATAGTGGGCTGCGTAGGAAAATAAATTTAAAATGTAAAGCTGCTTTACTGGACTGCATATGAAGAAATGCGGAAATTAATATCTCATCTTAGAAAATGTAGTGAGAAAGATACGAACAAAATGAAATAACATGAGACAGACTCACCTTAACACACCCTGTTGTAATCCGGGTTAGACTAACCATGCTGTTTACTGAGACATTCAAGAGCACTACGTTAGTTAAAACAACTTCTTTACGGTTAAAAACAAGAACTGCAGACAATATAATATGCTCATTCTCCATACGATTAACTGTCATGTTTTTATCTCTTTTGTTGTGTTCTCAAAGCGTTAAATTAACCTACCACATGGATAATCTCTCTGCCCATGCTACATGTGGTTGTTTTGAAATCTCTTCCGGGGGTTGAAACTGGGGGCGTGGCTAATGATGACGCAGCCGCCGCCAAAGTCAAAAAGAAAAATCCGCCACTTGTACTGAATATTTTCACCTGTGAAGCAACACAAAATAAAGAAAAAGACTTGCGAATCATGGCTGGAGCGTCTACGAAAGGTAACCTGGATCGTGTAACGCTAGTTTGTCGGTGTTGTATGGCTGAAACCGATGACTGGGAATAGTTTGTTTTGATGATCCGTTAGCTTAATGCTAGCTATTAGCAAACATAGCCACCAGAGTTTATTAGCCTACTAACAACGTTCACCTTTGTCGTTTGAGAGTTCATCCACTAGAAGTGTTTCCCTTTTTCGCAGGTGTTTTGAGTCATCTGAGTCTGCTAGAAGTTCAGGCAAGAAGCCGTAAAACTCCACCTCAGCAGCCGAGTCGTGTGAAGGAGCTGAAGGCTAAAGCTGAAGCGCTGATGACCCAGAGAGACCAGCTCAAGGCAGAGATAGAGACACACAAGGTGACACATTGCTCACAGAAGTCACAGTATTTTCACAGTGTGGCATTAATACTTTTACTTACTCAAAGCATCTGAATACTTCTTGGATCACTTAAGATTTGAAGGACCTAAACAAAACAAAAAAGTCACACTGTGTATCACTCAACTGTATTTATAATGCTGCACTTGTGTTTTCTTGTTGGTGCTGGTTACACCGTGCTGCCACAGAGTCTTCAGAAACTGAGGGCATCTATGGACAAACAGTGCACACATGAAGAAGAAGAGGAGGAGGAAATGGCTATAGACTCTGAGAACTCCCAACTACTGCGGCTGATGGCCAGACATACACAACTGAAAGACCTCCTGCATGCACATGACATCATTGGTACTCATGTCATTCACCCATTTATTATATATTTGGTAGTGAGATGTTTAAATAAATGGCATCCAATTATGTTTATAAAAATGTGTATGTCCCTTACTGTCTATATCTCGGAATATTTATCAATAAGTCTTAATTGTCCCTATTGATGTCATTCAGGTGGGTACAACGTCATAAAGACCCGTAAAGGTAAAGGATTGTGCGTGTCTTTGACAACAGCCTATAACGGCGTCTACTTAGAAAACTACAACCTGGAGATGGACCTGAAGCCCACTCTGAGGATCAGTCGTGATAACATTCCCCCGTTCATTCCATTGAAGAGCCTGGCTGAGCAGAGCAACATGCAGACTGACATAAGAACTCTTCTAGACCCCCTCAGCCAACATCTCAATGCCTTCGCTGCTCGCAAGCAGCAGTTGAAGCTTGTTAAGGTGTGTGTGTGTGTTTTAATAGCGTTATCAATATTAAGAGTTTCAAAAAACCCACCAGATACCAATATGTCAGATGATACATTTTCTAATAATAAAATATACATTTTTGGCCAAGTTCACTCAGATTAGTCTTAGTAGTGACAAAGATAATGCACAGAGGCAGGACATATAATATGACTGAACAGTAGAATTTATTATTAAAGCAGAGAGTAACTGTAAATGTTTTATTTATTTTATACAATAGCTATTGTATGAGGTAGAACAATTAATTGATAAATTTAATCCACAGAAATAATTGGCAACAGTTTCAACCCTTGTGTTGTCAAAAAAAAAAAAGGGTTAATACAGCACCTTAGTGCTGTTTGTACAGCATTTTGGTCATCTTAAACTGTGTTTAAATGTGCTATAAAAATAAACTTTACTTACTTTACAAGAAACCGGGTTTAGAGAGCAATTCTCAACAAAGTAAACCGAAGTACATAATCCTTGTGTTGTCCTTCGGGTCCCACTGACACAAGGGTTAATAATAAACTAATTGATTAAGCAGTTTAAAGCAAAAATACCCCAACTTCCTTGGTTCTATGTTTCCAATGTTAGTATTTGATGGCTTTCATAGTAATCTATAATAGTAAACGTAATATCTTTGGGCATTTTGTACATTTGCAGCCTCTAAAGCCTTTGTCATACAGTTTCTCTTTGCAGTTCTGACAACATACTGGTTATGAAGCAAATATGTATATCAAGATGTATAATATAATTGACCCACAAATATATCAACCTCATAAAACCTGCAGTGATTTTTGCACACATCTGCACAAATGTAGATCAATCAAGAGCCAGAAATTAAATATTTCACTTTCTAATACTTAGAATACTTCTTATAGGAAGAGGAACTATAATAATGGTAGGTTTTTTTTTTTTTCCATTTTTTCTGGTAAAATAACACAATGACCCTGTCGTCCTGCTTGTTTAAAAGGAACTCCATAAGTCTGTGCAAGTGATGGAGAGTAACGCTTTGTGTTCGTTACTGGTGCTGATGTTCACGGTGCCGAGAGAGAAGACCGCTGTGCTCTGCTCACTGGAGTACACGGACCACACCAGATGTCTTCCCACACGAGTCCACTTTGAATGTGAAGGTAGGGAGAGATAGATATAATACAATATATATATATGCCTGTTCACTGTAGACACAATGAATGCTTCATGTGAGCCTACCACTGGTTGCTGGCATTCTTTTTAACATCACACTAGAGCTCACACAATTAGTCAATTAGTCCATTAATATTTGAAAAAAAAAAAAAAACAATCAGCATTTAAGAGAGTAAGAGGATGAATTAAAGAAACCTATTTAGTTTAATAAGGTAGTTCACAATAATAAAATGATAAATTGATTTGCTGAGCCGGACGGAAGGCATGTATAAAATACATTAAAATGTGTCGGTACAGGAATAATCAAACTACATATTCAAAAGGTAGATACTTCTAACAAATGTGCTCGTCCGTTTTATGAACTTACATTTCCTTGTTATATTTGCGTTTTGTTTGTTTTTCTGCAGACAAGGGGCTTCCTGATTCTCCAGAGTGGAAGAAAAACAGCAGCCTTCTCATGGAGACTCCTGTGCATAAAGCTTTGATAACAATGAAGAAGATGGGGGATATTGTGTAATTTATTTCCAAAATATATAATTAAACTTTTCTACATTTTTATTAAACAAAGTATGTACATTCTCATTGTTTATAATAAAACGCTGCTACAGTAGTTATACCTTTTTTTTCTCTTCTTGATGTTGCAAATGTAGAGGTATGAAACTGTAAATAGACTCAAATTCTGAGTTCCTCTACGGAGGTTTCACATGTATTTCCATGTTGCCTTTGTCCTTGAGCATTTCTATAAACGCCGCCACCCTCTTGTGTAAAGTTTCCTTCTGAAACTGTCTCAGCCTCTCCATTTCCTCTTGGGCTTTCTGCTGTTGCCTGGCCAGCTCCTTTTCGGATATTGAGTCAATAGTTGCGATGTTTTTCATCTGCATGAGAGACACGCTGCTCTGGATGTATCCCCTGCGTCTCACTGGGCTCGTGGGTTTGACTGACTGAGGCGGCACTGATGTCGAGCGACTCTGCTCCTCCGGTTCACGTCCTTTGTTGGGATACTGGGATGTGCTGGAGTACGATCGTCTGCCATCAGATGTTTGAAATTTGTGTTCTTCGATTTCTTTCATAGCGATGCTGACTGTCGCTTTAGGCTCAACCACTTTTACCATCACTACCCTTCTCTGTTTATTTATCAGCAACTCTCTTCTTTGTTGAAGCAACTTGCGAGTGTACCGGTACTGTTTGTCCAACATGTTCAGTTTATGCTGGAGATCCCTGTCCTCCTTTTGGTTCAACACTTTGAGATCTCTCTGCAGCACACTAGCTCTTCTGAAGCTTTGATCCATTATATACAAGAGGGCTAGAGAGAGAAATAGTGTTTTTTTAACCAGTGATTTCCCTAATTCACTTATTCTGTTAAAATCAAGGATGTTTTCTTACCTGATTTCTGTTCCGCAGAGTGCTGTGTTGTAAAGGTGTGTTTGCTGCTATGGCTGTCTCAGCGTATGTAATATAATAGCCTATTATATTTGAAGTAAAGTGAATGGGATAGTTGGACGTGTACAGTCACATTGTTTAAAGAGATTACATTTCAAGATGTCCCTTACGAGTGCAGTCACGAGGCTTCCTGCACAAGAACAATGACTCCCTTTGTGCAAGGTACTTCGGGATCATGTTTTGTCTAATTTTATGCAGCTAGTACTTTGGGGAATAATGCTAGGACTTTCTCACATGATTTTTCACTGAAGTTATATTTTAGATGGTGCTGGAATATTTTTAATCATATTTCAAGGATTTTGGCAATACTGAGGTCACAAAATGTTAACTTAGACACAAAATCTTCAAATTTACAATGTTTTTCTTGTTATTTTTAATTAATTGAACTGTTCAGTTGTACTTGTTTAATTTGATCTTCCTACATGGTGTCTATTCTCTGCTGAAAGAACAATTCACAATTGATTACTTGTTCATCTGCAACTATTTTGATAACTAATCATTCAAGCTGTTTTTGAACAACCAAAAAAGTCTGGTTCCAGCTTCTTAAATGTGAATCTCCTTGTTTTCTTTGTCTTCTGTGATAATAATGAAACTCTTTTGGACTGCTGGTTGAACAAAATTAGATATTTGAAGAAGTTGATGTGAGCTCTGGGAACTAATAGGCATTTTGTACTGTTAGCTGATGTTGAATGGAATCAAAGGATAAATGGAAAAAAAATATAAAAAAATGAAAGATATAACATGTTATATCTTTCATTTTTGATATTTTTTTTAATATAGTGGCAGCTGGTGATAATTATTTTTGGGGGGGCACTTATTTTTGGTGGTGGGTGGGGGCAAATAAATACAAAGCAGTACTTTGAAACTGGGCAAAACAACCAACACAACTTTATTTAAACAACTATGTATTTAAAAAGAGCTTTCAAGATTCAAGTTACAAACATAAGATAGTGACTCACTGAGTTTTTTTAACTCACAACAGAGTAACTTGACTCAACTGTAGGGTTATTTTTGTTCCTGTCTTCATTTAACTCGTAGCTTGGGTATGAAACAAATTGCACCCACGACCAGTACTACTTTAAAATAGAGATGGCCCGATTCCACTTTTTTGCTTCCCGATACCGATTCCGATACCTGAACTTGCGTATCGGCCGATACCAAGTACCGATCCGATACCAGAGTGTCATATATTTCATTATGTTTTAACAGCTGTATACTACTATCCCTGTATGGATGTGATTTCTATCTTTGTTGTCGGTCTGGCTCAGGTTAAACTCTTTGTGAAACATGAACAAACACAAACAATGAATGCCACAGAACTTTCTTTTATTCTCCAGTTTGACAGTCAGTTATAACGGAAAAAGAACATAAATAAACTACTTTAATGTAGATTTTCTTTAGGGCTTTATTACGTGGTATCGGATCGGTGCATAAACTCCAGTACTTCCCGATACCGATACCAGCGTTTTTAGGCAGTATCGGAGCCGATACCGGTACTGGTATCGGAACATCTCTACTTTAAAACTTGAGATTATGCAAAATAATCTTTTACCAGAAGTCTAGCATGGCTAAACTAAATGATTCAGTATGGTAATCAAAATCAGTTTGGTAGATAGGCCAATTAGGTTCAAACCCAATGTACTCAAACCACAACTTAAATATCAAAAACCTGACAAAGAAAATAAAAATTTAAAACCAAATTAACCAAAAACTGAGATCTCTTATTTCATAGAGATAACCAGGGGAATACTAAATCAGTCTGTTTTCAACCCTATTTCATTAGTTTGAGTGCACTCAAGTTCCTACCACCACCCTTAGCAGGTAAAACTGTCCATCCTGGCTCCTCAGAGAATAGAGTAGGGAAACGACGTGAAAATCCTGTGAGTAGTGGAGATGATGATGTCGAAGGTCTAGTGAGCGGTAAGAAGATGGTGGTGATGAAGATGAAACCCAGGATGCAGTATGACGGCGGTGACTTGAGCAGCACAGTTCTGTCTCACCAAAAAAACAGCCTGCACAAAACGTTAAGAATAATCACTCAGTTGTCCATCGTAACAGTTCACTTGTGTTTCTCCTCAAGATACAACATATTCTTACATACTACACATTTTAACCACATTTCACTTAAACATTTTAGCTTAAACTCAATGTTATTTGTCCATCTTAATTGACTAGCTTATAGAAAACATAGCAGTCACAACTAAAGGACGGAAAACACACGTGTCTAGCTGAATTAACCAACAGCTAACTTAAAATTTACAACAACAATTTCAATATTAACCATACCCTTTTATCAGGTTCATCAGGTTAGTAGCTAATTTCGACTGTCTTTAAAACACAAATCAAGCAACAATTCTCAAGGTTATCAACACCGATACTAGTAATTTGCTGTTAGCTAGCTAGCAGCTAAGATGACTCACCGGAATATTCAATTCACACGCCGTTTGGACGGGGTCGGCAGCTCCACGACGTTGTATAACTTCTCTTTCACGAATCTCTCCTTGTTTATTGTTGCTAGTTTCCTACTTTAATCAAAGTGGTAAGACAATTTCAGCAACACAAGAGGTACCTGCTGGCGCTACTATTGTGTCCACCTTCTCTCTCCAGTAGCGGCCGGGGGAAGAGTTGAATGACAGGTGTTGAGAACCAATCAGATTGGATAAAATAACATGTCTCCAATTCTGATTCGCCAGGGACGCAGCGAGGTGCGTCCGGAGTAGAATTTCTAAGAAACCAATTAGAGACCAGCTTCAGGTCACATGCTGGCCGAAAGTTTAAAGGTCCAATATGTAATATTTGTACTGTAATAAATCCAAAAATGACACCAATGCCTCATCAGATATTAAGGAAACATGTTAAACTGAAATACTATCTTTTCTGACAACTAATGTCAGTATTTTTTTTTAAATTTACATTCCGTGACGGAATTTATGTTTATGTTTTGATCTGTGTGTTGTTATCAACGGCCCAGTTTGAGAGGCAGGCCGGGTTGCCAGATATACCTGTAAAAACGTAAACCCAGCACGCTACAGCTGTAACGGTAGTACAGCCATAAAAGCAGCAAACAAACGAACAGGATCAACGGAGATAGATTTCTACATGACATAAAAAAAGAAAACCACATGTTTCTAACAGTTGTGTGACCAGAGACGTAACAACCCCCTGGTAAATATTGGAGATGTATTTGAAAGATGGAGACAGCTTAGATCCCAAAAGGATGCAGAGTTGGCTTATTTTCTCCTGAACAGGTAAGCATTAGCTTCAGGCTAATTTATCACAGCTACTAGGGATGGGCATTTTTTGTCATTTCAACATTTGTGTACTCACATTGAATTATATAGCTAGAGTACCCGAGTTGGTTACTCGCAAAAACAATTGGGACAACCAGTAAAGTGATCCCGACTGGTCCTGGCTAACGCCGCCATGCTAACCCTGCTAACTGTTAACGTTACCGGGAGGACCAGGCAAGCAACCCATGGCGGTTTACAGTGTGTAGCCTCTTCAGCAGCTGGAGCCGACAACGGTGAGTTATTTTAAGCCACGAGAGGGGGGCTGTAAATCGGAAAGAGAGGACTGTGAGTTTGCAGTGCGTTTAGCGATTCTAAGCCAATGAAGTGTGTTCCGTCGGCAAGGTAGTGGTATTTTTAGCGTTTCGTATTGTAATTCTAAGCCGAGGAAGTGTGCCTGACTGGCGTGTGGAGAGGACAGTGAGGTTGTTGTGTTTTTAGCGGTTCATACTGTCATTTTAAGCCAAAAAA
Source organism: Perca flavescens (assembly GCF_004354835.1). Lineage (NCBI taxonomy): Eukaryota > Metazoa > Chordata > Actinopteri > Perciformes > Percidae > Perca > Perca flavescens. The sequence continues at coordinate 24,242,010 of NC_041350.1, forward strand.
GTGTGTCTGTCAGTTGGTTACAGAGCTCCGCGTGAGCACGGGCTTTTATGACTGTCAATTTAGCCAGCATCTAACGTTAGCTACTCCGCTGTGCTGTGGAGTAATGTCTGGCTATGTGAGACTAGCATCTAACGTTAGCTACTCCGCTGTGCTGTGGAGTAATGTCTGGCTATGTGAGACTAGCATCTACCGTTAGCTACTCCGCTGTGCTGTGGAGTAATGTCTGGCTATGTGAGACTAGCATCTACCGTTAGCTACTCCGCTGTGCTGTGGAGTAATGTTTGGCTATGTGAGAAAATCGTCTAGCAACATTGTTGTGAATGCTGCGGTCTCAGCCTGGCAACCCCCGTGAACTTCGAGTCTGGGCAGGAGGGGGCGGGGGAAACGACTCTCCAGTATTTTGAATTGGTAGTGCAGTAACTATTTTAACTGCTAGCTGCCAGTATTACATACAATATTACATATTGCACCTTTAAGGACTCACATACACATCCATTTGGCCGGCGTCCCTGCAGCCCTATGCTGCAGCCAAGAAACCGGAGGAAACATATTGAAACGTAGAAATAGTTAACCGATTAAAGCCAGTTTGTATTAAATGCTGAGGCTCTTACTACCAGTTATGAGTAAACTATTTTATTTTTCATTTTTTATTTCACTTTTATATCATTTTTGTATACATTTATATTTATGGAATTTTGATGGGGGCGGCTCCCCAGCGCCCTCTATTGCCACTGCCCAGCAAACATTTGGACGTTTAATCACCGTTGAAAAGACGTCCGTCCGAGACGTCCCGTCATGGTTGAAAAATAGTTCCAAAATGAAAGTTGAACCGACGTCTTTGACGTCACTTGGCCGTGAATTCCACGTCTTTTCTGGCCGTGAATTCCACGTCTTTTCTGCCCGTCCCTGGACTCCAGAATTAGTCTTCTTCTGGATGTTTATAAGGTGTGTTTCTGCATAAGTGTAAGCTATAAGCCTGCATATTAAACAATCATACACCCATTGTGTTAAATCGTGAACGGCGATCTTGACGTTTACACATCTAAACTTGACAAAGGTTATAAAAAGGTCCAAAATCGGTCGAGTCATACCTGAACGTCTATAACACGTTATAATCACGTGTAGATCAAACAACACTTTACTTATACATTTAAGTTCTTAATATAATTAATTGCATCTGAATATAGGGTTAAGGTTTGTTGCATGTAATTATGCATAATTTATAGTTATTACAGTAACTACATGTAACAAGGACACTGTAAAATAAACTGTTCTTATTTTCATTTTAGTAGTTCATTACAAATGATCATAAAGATAACGGGATGAACTACAAAGCCACAAAATTCCAAATCACATTTATTTATTTTACGGTTTATACAATACAGATTCACCCGGGAAACAGGAAAAACGTGTTCATTACAAAACAAATTCAGTTTTAGCTCAATTCCGTTAATTTAGTTCAGTTCAATAACACTCACAACAGTCACAAATATCTCCCTTTGTGTAGCAACTTTTTGCAACATCATTTCCACCAGGAAAGTTATTTGTTATAACCCCACACTCTTCCTGGAGCATGTTTCAAGTGTTCCACCATAGCCGCATCAATTTCTGATTCAGTTGAATTTGGGCTCCACCTCTTCACAGCATCTGAGGGAAGAGAATATTACAATAATAAACAAAACAAATAGTAGGAAAAAAATTACATTGAATTATTGTCGAAATGTTTTTATGGTCCTATAACTAAATAAAAAAAAAAAAATGAAACAAGATTTTGCACCAGTTTCATGAATGAAACTGAGTTAGAAAAAGCTAAAATCAATATATATATCCCTAACCCATTCTATGAAAAAAAATGTAGGATTACTTCACCTTAGAAAAAATAACCAAATAAGGTAAAAAAAAAAATCACGATTAACAGTACAGTGCAGCGTAGCAATTGCATGCAATGTTAAAACATACACTTTCACACCTTTGACTGTAACATTAAACATACTTAATACTATGGTATACCGTTGTATAAGTTCAAATTAACTTTTAGCCTACTAACGTTTGCTAGCTAGCTAATTTTAGCCAAACTCAGTACATTTCAGTTGACAATGTGGGCATCATTTCTTTCGGTTCATTCATGTCAAACAAGTAAAACTCAAGCACGTTAATCTAATTTTACAAAATGTACTTACCCAACAGTAGATTTTTAATAATATTATCGATACAACTCAATTCCTCCTCTCTTCGTGGTTGTTCAACGTTCAAGTTACTGGCTCCGGAGTCTATGGGGAGAACGCGTTAACATCTCGCGAGATAATCTATCCTATCGCGGGATTTTGTTACTACATCTTGGCAGCAGTTTCCATGTCAATGGCAATTACATGTTATATATGTCAATGATTACATCCAACTCCGACATAAATGGTGACCGGATATATTTATGTTTTACATGTATGCATACATTCATTTAAAAACAAAAAACAAAGAATACATCAGGTACAACAGGTTGAAATAATGACTAAAATGCAGTGGCTTTGCAATCACTTAACCACACTGGGCACTGTGTAATTATAATTTATTTAAACAACATAAAGTAAATGTACTTTGTATACAAATCGTGTTTCTTTTTCTCTTTTGCTTGACTAGACGTGTAAAAGACGTCAGTGGACGACTATCCACAGCCTTGACTATAGACGTGTAAAGGACGTCAGTGGACGTCTTCACAACCTTTTAAAAACTTGGCGAATTAAATTAATTATTGCAGTATTAACCATGCAAGGGTTTAGCGCAGCTTTATCACAATTGATTTCATAGAGGGGCATGATGGACTATAAATGCACGTGTAAAGGACGTCACTTAGTGGACGTCCACTTTTCACAACATGGTATATGTTGAAGTACACGTAGCTAAAAGAAAAAAATAACAATTATACATGCAACCTCACAGAACTGTTGACATGTTCAAATGTATCTGAATGCATTTTTAGGAAATGTTCTGTGTAACATCTTTTTACCGATTTATGCCGTCCTACGCGACTATTTTTGGCCAGGGACACAACGTTGCCGTCGGACCAATGTTTGCTGGGTGGTGGCAGCCCCGTTCTCCACACTGCCAGGATCTGACAGAGGATGAATCCCATAATTTCCCTTTTACTTGTTTTGCCAGAAAACAGTCACATTTAAGTACAATGGCCTTAGCAACCTAAGAAAACCAGCTTTTATTGTCCAGTAGACCTATTCCTTTAAAATGCCTCGTCATGTGGAAGACAGACAGCCGGCCCCTTTGCTGGTTTGATCCCTCCCGCGCCAAACCGGAGCAGAGTCTGGATGATGGCACCACAACTACACTTCCCAAAACCTCACACAGTCATCTCAGAGTTGATCAACTGTTGACATCGCTGTCTGGTAAGTTCACGTTATTAATGTTTTATCACAATTTCGGCTAGGTAGCAGATCGATTCACTGTCAAATAAGCAGCTACCGTAAACTATAAACTGCTGCATTTTCTTCTTCTACTGATGGCTTAATGTAACTTAATCAAGCTGTTGTAGTCTATCTACCACTTTAGACACTTTAATCGAAGATTCTTTAGTCTTAAGGGCTGAAAAGTTTTGACATCACAGCGCAGGCGCGTTACGTATCGGCTCATCCCTATGCTCATTCCTGTATAACGTAATGATGGAAGTTCATTGACCCTCCGTCATATCAATACTGAACTACTTTACTATTACAACTGTTTCCTCTTCTCTATTCTTCCGTTTTCCCTCTGCTTCTTCTCCTTAATAGTTTTGTTATTATTTGCACCCATGTTCCCTACGCAGTGAAGCTGGTAGCTATAGCTACATGTTTATGATTTGTACCTGTATGGAAAGCAAAATGGCCCAAATTTTTTTTTTCATGTCCATTCTTTAAAAGGTGTTTTTACCTAGCTAAATTATGAAATAATATATATTATAGAATAATACCAACAAAAACAACACATTTTGTATGACCTCATTTAGCTTTGCAGAACGTTTTGTCTATGTGTGCCCATGCAGATTTGATGAGATTTCACTTAAAGAGGAACTACACTACTACACACAAAATATTTTTTTTATAATTGCATATATTCTTGTCGGTAACACAAGAGATTTTTTCTCTCAAAAATATTAGCTTTTCTCCAGAAATGGCAGAGACAGATATGTCAAGCTATCGGCATGGCAATGACACATGTTTTTGTGACATTTGTGTTCTTGTGGTTTTTAAGATGAAAGAAAAGGTGCAGAAAGATCTTTTTGGGATGGGATCTATAAACAGATGTGCATTTTTCAGTCAATCCCTCCATTTCCCAGGGATCACTTAGTTATAAATAAGGATATAACTTATTTTCTGTAAGAACAGATGCTCTTGATCTGTTCAAGTATGGTTGCTGTTGATAATTCCTGCCTACGTTTGCTTTTCTTAAATTACAGTTGCCACTGCTGCCGCTATAAATGCATCATATCCTGCACACTGGAAGAGTTTTACTCAGAAACACCTACCAGACAGTGAGTGTTTGAAACAGCCAAAATAAAAATTGCTTGTATAAAATGACTATAGGTTATATTGCTTCAGTTGTCAACCAGCTTTAAGCTAACAAGGCAAGCATTTGTTTAATTTTAGTATTTAAACATATTTTTCTATTTTCCCTTTACAGGCCTGGCACAAGTGTTGCTCTAGCTTTGCCAAGATGATGCGTGCAGTGTGTGTTGACGTACCAGGAGGACCAGAGAATTTGCTGCTGCGAACTGTCTCGAGACCTCAGCCCAAAGGTGGAGAAGTCCTGATTAAAGTTCATGCAACTGCCCTCAACAGGGCGGACTTACTGCAGGTATAATGCAATTCTTACAAAGCATAAGATTACTACAGTCTCTGTGCTTAACATATCTATTGTCCTGCTAAATGTGGTTATTTAACTTCATGTGACGACATTTTTATATTTTGAAACAATTACAATTAAGTCAAGTGCAATCCTATTTTTCTGTTTCCACAGAGGCGAGGACTGTACCCTCCTCCTCCAGGTGAGAGTGACATTATAGGCCTGGAGGTGGCTGGCACTGTGGATACTCTGGGCCCAGGGGTGAAAGGAGGTTGGAGGCCAGATGACAGGGTCATGGCCTTGCTCTCTGGAGGAGGATATGCAGAATATGTTTCTGTGCCCGAGGAGCTTCTCATGCCCGTTCCCCCTAATCTCACTCTCTGCCAGGCTGCTGCGATCCCAGAGGCCTGGCTCACTGCTTTTCAGCTACTGGTTTTCATAGGTACAAAAATATGCCATCTCACTGACTATGTTTACATGCACATAATATTCTATTTTTTGACCTTATTCCGAAAAAGACGATGAAGCTGTTTACATGGCTAATGAGAGTGAATATTCCACTAATATTCCCATTTACATGTAGCCGTGCAAAATACGATCGTTTTCAAAGTTTACCAACGGTGGCAGACTTGTTGGACCGTGCGAACACAGCGTCCCTCTTTCACTCCTTCAACCAGCTTCTCGAAAAGGTCAACGTATCTATGTGTGCACATATCCAAAAACTGTTGATATCCAAGTCTTTGATAATATTTAAAAGTAGCTGTGTTTCTCCTTTTTGGGTCTGCAGCCTTGCAAACCGTTGGCTGGTTGATTTGTGTACAGCAACCATAGCAACACACAGAGCTGACCATAAGCCGTAAACAGGCAAGAGGCCGTAAACCCCGATTGAGACGCATATTCCAAATGCGCTGTATGCATGTCCAAAGAATGCCTCTAAAACCCGAATAACACATCTTAATCTGAAAATGCTATATTCTGAAAAAGGCCTTATTCGGAATATCCAACCGGAATATGCTGTTTAGATGACCTGTATCAAATTCAGAATATTGTCATATTCAAAATAATAGTGGAATATTGGTGTGCATGTAAACGTACTCATCTGGTTAACTTAAAACTAATGCAATACATTATCTGAAACTACAAGTTTATCCAAACAATTAAAGATGGTAAAGTATTATTTTCTATTAGTTACCACTTCACTTTATACAACCTTTTCCCTGCCTGTTCCCTCTCTATAATTAACAAGGGGGGAAATATTAAATATATTAAATTCTTGTTGCCACCTGTCTTCTCTGCCACAGCTCAGGTGAAGGAGGGTGAAGTAGTTCTGGCTCATGCTGGAGCCAGCGGAGTGGGAACAGCTGCTGTTCAGCTGGTTCGTCTGTTTGGTGCCGTGCCCGTCGTTACTGCAGGGAGCCCAGAAAAACTCAAGATGGCTGAGGCTCTGGGAGCAGCAGCTGGGTTTAATTACAAAGAAGAGAGCTTTGCACAGGGAGTGCATGACTTTACAGGAGGTGAATTGTGTAGCTGTGTAGACGGTTCACTATGCTGCAGAAGACAGGGCTAATCTTCTGCTAAGCATTAATTGTAATATTTTTTTTATTGTTCTTATTGCAGTGATCCCACACAATATGTCAGTGTTATACACTTTTCATTGGATTTTCTGTGCAGCTGTAACTAATAGTTCTTATTTTTGTTATGGAAATGTACACCAGAGAATATTTGGTGAACAAAGACATGTTTAAAAAGTTGGAATAAAAAAATAGAATAGAGATGGCTACATGTCTAAGCTTTAAGTGATTATTATATATTTTTCTTACTGTCAACAAATCCCATGAAACGCCTAAAACCAACAATGTGTTAGTTTATCTCTAAATACTTGTAACTTCCCTACTGCCACTGTGCCAAAGTCACAAATATATAGTTTAATTTATTTTTTTTAAAAGCTAAGTAGTTCCCTAAAACAGCTGGGCAAACAGGAAGAAATTGTGAATTTGTTGTGGACTATTTTCAGCTGTGGATTAATACACATTTGGTGCTTGAGTATTACCTGCAGAAGGACTGTATTTGGGAATGAGTCAAAATAAACAGCACCAGAGTTCATAATGAAGGAACATTTCGTCCAATATACATCATTATGTGGCTCATTTATGTGTATTCAGTAGTTCTTGAACAACAATGGAGCACTAGGGTAAAGAGGAATAAAATATATCAGACTTTGACTACACAGATACTACTTACTGTTAAAGATCAATTCATTGTTGGTTTTGTTCTTTTCAATAGTCTGACAGTAAGGAAAATACAAATTACCACCAGACATAAAAGGTATACAGAACTCTTGATTATGTTTCAAATAATTAATGTAACATATGGGTATATCACTGATGAGAATTAAAATAAAACCAAATTAAGAGTCAGAGTTAAGAGTCAAATGCAGATTAAATATTCTGCACAACTCAGTTGTGTCACTAATTACTGGGTTTTTTTCACAGGCAAGGGAGCAAACGTCATCCTTGACTGCATTGGTGGGTGTAACTGGGAGCAAAATGTGAGCTCTTTAGCCACCGACGGCAGGTGGGTGCTGTACGGCACCATGGGAGGCAGGGCGGTCGAAGGAGATCTGCTGGGCAAACTGCTCTCTAAGCGAGGCCACTTGCTCTGCAGCCTCCTCCGCTCTCGCAGCCTTCAGGTGAGAATTCATGCTGACTCATGTCGACAGTGCTGAAACATCTCTTGTATTTACATGTCTGTAACTTGCTTTGCATTTTTCTTTTCACAGTACAAAGCAGACCTGGTGAAGGCTTTCTCACACCGAGTGTTACCGTGTTTCTCAGAACAGCCCGCATCCTTGAAGCCAGTGATTGACAGCACGTTCAACCTGGAGGACATCGCAGAAGCTCACAGGCACATGGAGGCCAACAAGAACACGGGGAAGATTGTCATTAATGTGATTCCTCAGAATCAGGATACTCAGTGATGCACAGCTGCAGTAATATTAACAGAAATGTAATTGCTCTGAAGTACATTTGATCTATGTCATTTGAAAACTATTTGTCTAACACAAATATTGATAGTGATTTCAAATATGCCTTAACCACCAATAGTCCAAAGATGATTTTTAATTTTACATTGCTGTCTCTTCTGTAGTGTCATGATTAACCATAACCACTACTGTTTATTATCCATATTGTGTTTTTGCTGGATTAAAGAGACCAACACTGACTCCTCTTCACTGATATCATACAAATACTATAACATATTTTACTAAATATTACAGAACCACACCAGAAAACCATTAAAAGAAACCTGCGGTAAAAGCATAGCTATTCTCCTGTCAAACATAATCAAATGGCACACTGTAGCATGTGCAGTTGTATTATGTCTACAACAATTTTTTTGCAAACAATGCATAACAATTTTAACCAGTAGTATGCTTACAATTCCAAATTTCCCATAAATCATATTTTACCTTCTTTATAAAAGTGTGGTGGTTACTAAAATGCTCCTCCTCAGAGGAGGAACCCTTTACATTTTGGACTTTGAATCTTTGGATTTTAAAGGTGGGACAAATTTCAACTACTGTATAAACTGCTGAATATTCATACTAATTCACCATAATGTATTAGTTTATTTATATTTTTGTATGAATCTACATCTGCAAAGTAACTTAAGGTAAATTAAGTGGAGTCAAAAGTACAACATTGGCTTGAAGAAGTAGAAGTATAAAGTTGCATAAAATAGAAATACTCAAGTACCTCAAAATTGTACGTTACGGTACTTGAGCAAAGTTACATTCCACCACTGGTATTAGCAAAGTAATTACACACATTCAGTAGTGCACAAAACACTTAATATAAATTATATTAATACTTATAAAGTAAACCCTTATTTCGTTATTTATTAAATACATTCAAATTCTGCGTATTTTAAACGCAGCCGCGCACGCAGCAAACTGAACGATGACGTGAAAGGCTTGCTTCCTGTCTTAAGCTTCCTGCTTAGCTCTTTAAAGCTTCCTGCTTAGCTCTTCGCTGTTGAAGTTTTCCTCCATGAGGAGAGACGTTTGTATAGAGGAAACTGAGTACTATCAGCTTCACTACATGGAACAAACTTTAGGACAATCCACGAACACTTTTCGGACTCTATGATTCGGGCAAAAACAACGATATTTATACGTCCAGTACGTAAGATTTAACGTATAACTTCCTCCTCATGCTAAAGTTAGCTAAATCAGTTAGCTTTTTGTCGTGACTAAAACCAAAAGCTCCTTTATTCTAAACCGTCTCTGCTTAAACGTTACCCCGCAGGGTTTAACATTAAGTGAAGTAACGTTAAACGTAATTGAATATTGGAGTTAAGTCCTGTAGCTAAGTAACTCTAGTTATAAAATTAATATTATGGGCGGTGGTGGACTCCCAGCATGCTTTACTTCTCGTTTGTTGTGGTTTATTTACTTCCTCGCCGAGCTTATTAGCCATTAAAAGGTCTTACTCCATTTGTTTGTTTTTTATGTCCCAGCCGCCAAATCCTGAAACATGCAGGACCCAAACAGACCTCAGCGTAAAATGTCAACAGCAGGAGACAGCTTGTACAAACTCCTGGGGCTGGAGAAAGGAGCATCTCCAGAAGAAATAAAGAAGGCATACAGGTATGTTCATAAAGATAAATTCATCAGTTCATTTAGCATTGAGTAAACCCTTGGAATTCATGGCTGTATGTGCGTTGTTTTGTTCTATTCTATAAATGGGTGCAAAAAAGAAATCAAATTTGCACTGCATATTGGTTACACAAGGCTGCAATTTTCAGAGCTTTGGAGTTCATGCAGTACTTGTTAACTATTAACTTGTACTGGATTTGTGCTGTATATATGGAATTTAGACATTTTATTGACCAATCTCATTAGTCTAAATATGTTGTTCGATTTGAGTTGAACATCTATTTTGCTTTAAAAAAAGGTTGTAACTTTTTTTTCCAGAACACCTTCTCGTACCATATATATATTTTTTAACAATATACAGGCATACAAATGACTTATTCTAATAAGATGTTAGAGCATGTTTACTGATTGTAACCATATACGTTTACTGTTAGTTTTTGTACTTTAAAAGGAATGTGAGTCCCCTATGTACAACTCTTGTGGTTAGACTGGTTTGTATTATCTGGTTGTTGTGAATGACGACAATCCTTTTAACATCCACTGGAGTGGCATCAAGGACAGTTGCATAGTCTGACTAAGAGTGGTATTCTCACTTGTTTTCAGGAAACTGGCGTTAAGGCATCACCCCGATAAGAACCCGGACAACCCAGAAGCTGCTGACACATTCAAAGAGATCAACAATGCCAACTCCATCCTCAGTGATGAGAACAAACGGAAGATCTACGACGAGTATGGATCCATGGGCCTCTATGTGGCTGAGCAGTTTGGGGATGAGAGTGTCAAATACTACTTCCTCATGTCCAAGTGCTGGTTCAAGGTGAGGGCCAATGTGGTTTCGAAAGTCTGAAAATTGAGTGAACGTCTGACTGAAAATGTAATCTAGCTTTTTCTATATTTTAACTGCCTTCATTTAGTTAATTTTATTTTGTATTGTTGAGATGTAGTAAATGTCTGCATACAACTATGACATACATACTGACATTGATTCCCTTTCCTTTGTGTTCAGACCCTTGTGGTGTGCTGCTGCTTTTTCACCGGCTGCTGCTGTTGCTGCTGCTGCTGTTTCTGCTGTGGGAAGTGTAAAAAGCCAGCAGACGGGGAAGACTTTACCTATATGGACCCAGAGGACCTCGAGGCAGAGATCAAAGAACAGAATCCAGGTGAGGAACTTTGTTCTTTTGGATTTACTTCAGCTCGTAAAGGATATCTTCCAGCTGCTCACATAAGGGCCATCACATGTTGTCTAGATGGTGCCTGTTACATCAGAGTGCATGTAAAAGTTACACTAAAACTAAAAGCAGTTTTTTCACTTAGTATTTCAAAATCATTTTCTAATGGGGTTTATCGTGGATACTTGCTTTGTTGAAATATACATTCAAATGCAGTATTTGCACTGCAAAAGGCAGCATTCAACATCAGTGGCCCCAAATAACTGAAAATCCTTTAATGAGACAGTCAGTTAACTGCACACAGCACTATCATTATTTATTACATTTATATAGCGCTTTATCATAGACACTCAAAGCGCATTTGGGGGGGGGGGTGGGGACTGCTCTAACACCACTAATGTGTAGCACCCACCTGGGTGATGCACGGCAGCCATACAACGCCTTACGACGCCAGAACGCTCACCACACATCAGCTAACTGCACACAGCACTATCATGTTTCCTGAGCAGTTTGTAATTATTTTACAGCAAAGCTTGTCAAAAGGATAAAAGCTTCATCGGTTTGTATTTCATTAATACATTTCGATCACTTACTTTCTGTGGAAGGATGAGTCGTCACATGACAGGAAAATGCCATTTTGATAAATTGGATGCATCCAGTGTCTAAATTAGGAAGTACTTAATGCCGTTTTCACAAAAGCTTTTTTGTTGTGTGTTTTAACTGAATGGTCTATTGTAATTAATTCAGTCATGGAAATAATACATTGCTGGAGAGTGAATAAAGATGGCTATGTAACTCTGTAATTTTAGGAACAATTTGAAGTTCCTAGATTTTGAACAAAAACCTATTTTTCAGACTTGGTGTTTGGTTAGAGCGCTTTTTATAGTGAAATTAAGCCTGGTAGAGATTTAAAGGAATAGTTTGACATTTACACTTTGTTTCACAGCAGGAGACCATGTAATAGTTATTCAGCCGAGCCCTGGCACTTCAGATAATGGTGTCACCCCATCAGGTAAAGTTCACCTGTCCTTCAGCTGACTGCTGTTCTGAGCTAATTCACTAATATGGCAGAAAATGAAGCAGCATGTCCTCGTGGAGGGATTCATGTTTTGGCACCTTCTAACACCTCTAGCTCCAGGCGTGGAATGTGCGTTTGCCAAATTACATACTAACATTCCTTCAAGTTCTGCAGGATTGCTGTTATTAAGCCATTATTTGTTTATGACCCGTGTCCCCTGTGGCTTATTAATAACTGTGCTTGCTTACACTTGGATGACTGGATAATATTATCAATGAGCACAGAGGGTAAAACAGTGTACTAAAATGCTAACCCTAATTATCAAGAGCAGTGGTTGTCAATCTTGAAGTTAGATCATTTCAAAGGAGCCACACAGTTATAAATTGTTAATTATTAAACTAATCAACCGGTCTTCTGTTAACTGTGGAAATGTTTATCCCTTGTGTGTTGTCCTTCGGGTCCCGTTGACCCGAAGGACAAAACAAGGGTTAATACAGCACCTTAGTGTTCGTTTGAACAGCATTTTGGTCAGCTTAAACTGTATTTAAATGTGTTCTAGAAATGAACTTTACTTACTTAACAAGAGACTTACTTACTTACTCTCAACAAAGTAAACGGAAGTACATAGCCCTTGTTTAGTTTTTCGGGTCACCTGGACCCGAAGGACAACACAAGGGTTATAAGCCAAAAAGATGTCTTATCAGAACTACTGATTTAAGTGACTGCACTAAAAACAATTTTATGGATTTAAGGCTTTTTGTGCAGTTTTTCCCCCCCTTTCTCTTAAGCTAGTTTGTTTTAACATTTGCTCTGCTCTCCTGCTCCTCAATGCTGTATAATATATTAACTAATGTAAGGTTATTGAGAATATGTCTCTGTACTTGTCATAGTAGAACATGGTTCTTTAGTTACTTTTTTCGTTGGAAGAGTTTGTTCACCATTATAAATCCTATACCACAGGCCAGTGCTGGGAGACCTATTGAAATCACTGACTAACAATATATTAGTAGTCATACTCAAGTAAAAGTTCTGCATTCATTTGTATAGAAGTATTAGGAGCAAGATGTACTTATTAGACTGCAAAATGTTGGTGTAATATTACATTATGGGATTAATATTACTGATTCATCAACATGTAAGCAGCATTTTAAATGTGGTCGTGGTTTGCTATGTCTTAACATACATTTTCTTCCATTTGAAACAAACTACTCTGTTTTGCGGTTTATGCTGAGGAATAATTACAAGTATAAGAACGTTAAAACTTCACTTTTTTTTTTCCACACCTGTAGGTGAAAATGCACCCATTGTGATTCAGCCTCATGCAACCAACGGCGCCTTGGGAACCAAGGGAGAGGAGTCCTGAGAAATCCACATCGCCATCAGCGCTGCAATGATCTTTTTGAAAGATGATGAGTATACATGTTGGGTTTGAATGTGGCTGACATGCAGAAAACATTCATCTCCAAGGCGTTTGTTTAAAATTAACTAAGCAGCGATTCGATAGTGCCATATTCGCTCTAGTGCCAGTGGGTTTGTCTTTGATCCAATCTATTTATTTTTTAAACTTTTTTTTTTTTTTAAAAGGTGGTATTGGGACTGCATTTCAGTGACCTGACAAGCCATGCAAATCAAAGCTCTGGAATATTTTTTTCTTCATGTGCACTTTTAACGTCAGTTTAAAATCCTAAGGCTGCCACGACTGTCTGAGATATTTTTAAAATGCAACTTAATAGCAAGGTTCCCGATTATTAAAAGCCAACCACTCGGAGATTTAAGCGTTGAGTCATACTGCACATATTGTAGAAATAAAATAAAGGGCTTATTGAAATGATGTACATTATATTGTGATTAAACCAAACCGTGTATTTAAAATGTTTGGATGTCCACTTGTGTATTCAACAGCTTGTAAATAGCACAATTAGAATAAATAAAGTGATGCTGACAGGCAATACAGGAATTATTCAACATTTTGTGAGAAACGCTTAGTCACTATCCGGCAATTAGATGAGATTTTCACATTTGACAACTTGAAGTTCTTGACAGTTGACAATATAGCACCCCGATTCATAAAGTTGGGTTTGAACAAAAGGCTTTGTTGATTTTGCTTGATTTTTAGACACTTCCATGTAGTTAGATGCCAAATTAGATATAAATCTGGTGTTCATTTTGTATAAATGACTAGGTTTGACTTGAACAGCATTTACAAGGCTGAAATGGGTAGTTTTGAATAACTGATAGGACATGAACCTGGCATTAAATATGAAGCTGGAGCCAGGAGGTGATTAACCTAGATTAGCATAAAGACTGGAAGCAGAAAAAGCTAGCCTGGTTTTAAAAAAAAAAAAAAAAAAAAAAAAAAAAAAGCTTTGATGCTAACTTTCTGTTGTCACTGAAATGTTTTTCAACTTGTTGTAGTTGCAGGCGCACTACAAAAGTACTGGGTAGATAGATACATTATTTGTTAAATAGTTCCAGCACATAACTTCCTTTTTCGAACCACTAATTTTCTGGTGCTCTAGCGCACCAGAAAATGTCACTAATTAACACGTATGTTGTTTGTTTTGAGGTTTTCATAGGCAGAGTTTGTTACCTTTCGAAAGCTAGCTGTTCCTCCCAGTTTCCAGTCTTTATAGTCTAAAGTAATTGTCTCCTGGCTCCAGCTCCATATTAACCTAACACACAGACATCAGAGTGGTGCCATCTTCTCATCCAATGCTCGTAAAGAAAGCGAATAAGCGTATTTCCCAATATATTTAATTAGTTCTTAATAGTACTGTCATATTGGACTGGTACAACATGAATAAATAAATAAGGACCATGTCTACAGAACAGGACATGTTTTACTGGTTGGACAATATAAAATATATAAAGCGAACAGGACACAACTTTTCTTTTGCTTCTGATTCGTTCCGTTTTGTTGTCTATTTCTTCACTTACTGTCGAAATATGCACACACGTGGTACGCTCCATAGGGTTGGTCAGGTAGTGGACCTGTGTCGCTGACGTGCACTAACATGTACAAGTGGCACGGTAACTGGCCAATGAAACATGAGCATTATAGCGTTTCAAGCGGGCTCTAAATCGACCAACTAAGCCACACAGACGGGACGTAGTTCTCCACAAAAAAGAAAATTGTGTACTTATTGCGACACTTTCGTTATATTGTGCAACGTGATATTGAGTCGATGTATCTTGCACCCCTACTAGTACTGCTAGGTATTAGTAGTACTGTTGGTTAGTTCGCTGTACTTGCACAGAAGGTGACCTCAAGAAAAACAAACAAGGGGGTGAATACTTGTTAAGGTACTGATAAAGCTCCCACAAATTGTCAGGTATTTTCTGAAAAACACTCTCCCTACACTTGACGCTTAACCCAACTTCACTCGACATCGAGATGACTTAATGATTCGATTTATTGCAGATGAAATTTCTCAGATGTGTCAAAGACAATAATCTCTGGAGTGTGTGAGATGATTTATTGCCGGTGTGTGCCGTGAAATACGGGAATCATGTTTTCTGTGTAAATTCAGAGGTATATTTTTGATTGGAAGTTTTATGACAAACTGAGTGTATATTAATATAACGCCATAAATGATGTCATCTTTCATGTTTGTATTATATTTTTTAGCTCTGCTGGGTGTAGGAATGTTGGGTTTGTGCATTTGGTACAAACCTAAATAGTATGTGTGCATATGTTTTTAGAATTTTGACGAAACAATCCCAGAAATGTATGTAAAAGTCAGTTTTGTATACTTGACAAAAACTGAACAAAAGTGACTGAAAACATTTTAGTTGGATTGTGTTTTATTTTTTTTCTTCAGGTCTGAATGATTTTGATTAAACGATAAAAAGAAAAATTGTATATTTTATCATCTCAACATCGTTTAGGTATTTTCCCCATTCTTTCAACTTTTCCATGGTTGTTTCTGTAAATTGTATTGTTTATGGATCAAATAAACTGCTGAGACTGGATGTCTGAAAGTTGTCTTGTAATTTGAACAGTTTGCTGTCAGTGACCAGCACGTCTGAGCTCAGTCACCTGCCATTGGCTCCTGTTGTGCTCCACCTCTGAGAGAAAACACATGTCGGAGCAGGTGGCCAGTTGTCAAGCTTCACCTTAACATTAGTTTACCTTAAAACGAGCCTCTGAAGGTATGGAGTTTTCAACGGATTCAGAGAAACATCTGATGGAGACTCATTTGGAGGCTCTTAGATGGTATGTTTTCATTCTTTTTATCCAATCATATAAGCTAAGCACAGATTTAATTTATTTAAATCCCTCAAACTATCTTAAAAAGGTACACTGTGTAGTATTTTATTAGCGAAAATCAATGTCTTCATTCATAAATATGTCCTCATTGGTGTAAAATTCCCGCTGCCAATGATCTGGCTTATCCCCGTAAGCGAAGAATTTCTTATCTGCGTTTACGTTGGACGGGCAAGTCCAAGGAGGCTTCCATGTCGTTCTGCTATTTTGAAAAACTATAAATCGCTGAGAGGGACATAAAGCACTAGCCGACCTGTCTAGCTAATCCACAACGCGTTTTCGTTCAGAGCCAGCGTCACGTGACTGAAACCAGCTGAAACCGAGAAGGAGATCAGTGAGAGGCGCTTGTCGCTGCCCCGGCATATTGCCAAGCCACGGGAGAAGGAATCCTCGTCGCCAAAAAAGCGAAAATTGGAAGACATGTTGTCATGGCTTCTTGGTACGTAACCGCTACCACAGTTGCAACACACATTTGAAAAAGCGAGGCGCTAGAGAGCACTAGTCGTTCGAATGCAAAATACAATTTCACCGCTAGATGGGAGAAATTCCTACCCAGTGTACCTTTAAGGTTTAGTTCTCTCTACTCAGGACGAGTCCTCCAGAGGACAGACGTTCAGACTCTCTGTCTGAGTCCAGTGAAGATGGCTCCAGCATGGACGGCCTGTGGCAGCCCGACCGGCTCTGCCAGGAGACCGACTCGATGTCGGCGGCTGAAAGTGACCACAGACGGTTGGCCAGAAGGAAGCTTTTCATGGCCTGCGCCGTCAGCCTCGTCTTTATGACCGGAGAGGTGATTGGTAAGATGAAAAAAATAAAATAAAAGAATCGTCATAACTTATTGATTTCAACCTCCCACTATTGTATCAGAAACTTTGTGACTGAATGTATCCCGAATTACCCTTAATTCTGTCAATAATTGTAAGTGTGATTATTTGAGCAGCTGGGAAATAAAAAGGGATCCTGGTTGATTTGTAAATAGCTTCAGGACAAAGTCACAAGTACTGTGCTTAATTTGAGGTACTTTGACAGTACTACTATTTTCTGCTCCTTTAATATATCTACACTACTACATTTACAGTGCTTTCCCTAGGTTTGTAGAAGACTTAGGTGCAGATATTAGGCAGAGGGTTTTAGGGTTAAGCTTAAAGCTACATTGTGTAAGAATTTCTCCCATCTAGCGGTGAAATTGTATAGGACAACTAACTGAGTATTACTTTCTAGCCCTTCCTCCTACGGTGGCCGAACCCGAAATTAGCTCTCTCCATCGTTTACACGCAGCTGTTCTAGCCACTCCAATATTAACTTTGGTCTTGTTGCTTTGCCTGTCGCGTTGTCGTTTTAATTCTGAGAGGGCGAAATGCGAAATGCGGAGGTATGTCCCTCTTTGGCTAATGTATTTTAAAGATTGAGGCGCTACATGGCTGCCGTCATTTGAGCGAGTCGCTCCTATGTATTCTGAATGATTCAGAATGTCACATTCTACTCTTACGAGAATACTTTTGATTAGTTGGAAGTAATTACACATGAATGAGCACATCTTTGTGAAAGAACAAAGTTTTTTTTTGCTAAGAATCAACTAAAAAAATTACACAATGTAGCTTTAAAGACAGAACTTGCTAAAGAAGTCCACTGCGGACAAACTACAATCATTAGATCTAAGAAAAGTAAACTTAAAAGATATGATCACTTGTGTAGAGGAGACTACCAAAAGGAACAATATAAAAATATATATATATATATATATATATATATATATATATATATATATATATATATATATATATAAGCCAATTTCACCTAATTGCTAGTCTCACATTTCCAGACCTTCCAAGCAGGGTCTGGCCAAAGATCCTCTATAAATGAGATCTTCTAAACCATCTCTGGTCTGGCTAGTACACACAACATTCCGGGAGGAGAGAAAAACGCCAATCACCATCTAGGCTGCGCTAAGTGCCGGACGGGGCCGTGGTGCCGATGCAAAATAGCCTCGGGAAGGAACTTGTTTTGGTGGAACATGTGTACGTTCAAAAGATGTTTTAGTCGCGCAACAGAAAACTTAGGACAGATGGTCTAGGTAGCTGTCTGGATTTACCCATAGACAGTAAAATTAAATGGACAAAGCGACGCCGTAGACTTCCCACGGAGACCAGTGAAGGATATTAGAAGCACTTTTTTCCAGTGAGCGCTGAGCGTTACTGCGCAGCCTCCAACTGAGTTTGACGAGGTAGATGTGATGTGAGCAACGTGTCTGAAAGTTGGAAGTCTTCTGGTAGCTGTGCCAAGAGAAATCTCAATCATTCCCAATCTTGCAGACGGAGAGTGTAGGTATATGTAAGGAGATAACACAGGCACAGGCTAATTATTGCTAACTAAAATGCTAGTTAACATTAGTAAATAAAACTTAAACAGCTCATGTAAGTCGAAACTGCCTGCAATTCTCCTGTACTATACGGTAATTCCTCTACTGTGCGACAGTAAGTCGCGTGGTTATGACACAATCGTTAGCCTATTTTTACAGAAACGTCTGCTACGGAGCCATAACGTGAGGTACAAGGTAATGGAGCCTTTTATACATCGGGTTTCTTCAGAAATAAACAATCGACAAATTAAGTCTTTAAACGTTTCAGATGTAAAGTTATTCGCTGTCAAAGTGATGCCAAAATGAATGGCAGTCAATGGGATGCTTACGGCAGGTGATGCCTTATTAGCATAAAAATGTCTCCGTAGGAGCTACGCTTTGCGGAGGCTTGCTTACCCCCTTGGATTTACCCTGCAGAGATCTGAGGAGCAGTTAGCCATAGTCCTCATTAATCTGGCCCAAAAGAGGGACATCCGGCGGAATTTCCAGCAGCACTGGAGCAATCCCGGAGGTGGAACGTTGTGCTTATTGCAGATCTATCTGCACCATGGATGTATTAAGAGAACATCTGCACCGTTTTTATATATATAAAAAAAAAAAAAATATATATATATATATATATATATATATATATATATATATATATATATATATATAATTTTTATTTTATTTTTTATTCAAGCTTTTTAGAAACAGTGTCACTGTTAGGTAGCCTACGACTCAAAAAGGCTCTTAAGATGTCTAGGCTAACAATTCATTCCAAGTGTGCTAGCAAAGGGAAGGATGGCTGACAGTGGTTTGAGTGGGGCTTACCTGGAAAACCTGGAACCTGGAAAACCTGGAACCTGGAAAACCTGGAACCGCGACCTCAACCAATTCCGTCAGCAGCTCCACACAAGCGACCAGCCCCGTATTCGGCTCAAGTTTTTGTTACAGTCGTTGGTCGGTAAAGAAAACAAAGCTGGTAATAAAAGGCGTTAGGGCTTCAATGCCACAGTCAAAAGTGCTCAAAAATCTAATGTCTCTTCATGTGTCGCGAGCCACACACAACATCGGTGATATCGCGACAAGAGTCTCTCCTCAGCCCGGCAAGCCCATGGGCCCGCCGAGACTCAATCATCTTATTAACTCTGAGCACCTGCGGTTAATTGATAAGCCCCGCCCACTACCAGCCAGCCAAAACAAAAGGAGGAAGTAGGCTACTGAAGACTACTTTTTATCGATCCCCAGTGGGAACTGCTCACCCTAACAGTCACGATGACATAGTTTATCAACCAGAGAGCACTGACAAGTTTATTTTTACACTGTAAAATGTCACCTTCAGTATGTATTTTGGTTACAATACCACAAATAAAAAAAAATATAAGAGATGTCATGTCTTTACCTGGTACACAACCATCCCCTTAATTCAGTTCACACACACACACACACACACACACACACACACACACACACACACACACACACACACACACACACACACACACACACACACACCTTGTTGTTCTGTGCAGGTGGATACGCTGCTCGCAGTCTGGCCATCATGACAGATGCAGCACATCTTCTGACTGACGTTGGCAGCATCGGGATCAGCATCTTCTCTCTGTGGATCTCATCCAGGCCTCACACACACACCATGACATTTGGGTGGCATCGAGCAGGTGAGATCGATAACAACTGTTGGTTGGACGAGACATTCCTTCTAAAGGAATAGTTTGACATTTCACTTAGTTGCTTTCTTTCTGAGAATGAGACGAGAAGATCAGCATCAAGCTTATATTTGTACATCAAGTACGAGAACGACGACGTTGTAGCGACCATTGGGGACACTTTTTTTTAGACCCAACCCCGGGGAGTTTACATTTTACAGCTACAGGATAACGTATATGCTCAGTCAAGTATTTTTAGATTCAGCATATTTGAATAAATTTGACTTATAAGGCCTATATATATATATATATATATATATATATATATATATATAGTAGTCAGTATTTCCCAATCTCAGAATATTTGTGGCAGTGTGGAGAAGGGATTGAAACATCTTTGAGCTGACAAAGTTTCTATAGTAAAATATAAAAATTGATAGATGAAATATTGAAAATACTACAAACTTGTAAAATGAAAAAAAAAAAAAAAAAAAAAAAAAAAAAAGACTTATTTTTGGTGTCTTTGTCTTTGGTGTCAGAATTTGGGTGCACTTGGATTCATGATCTCAGGGTTTTAATGTTCAAGCTACTGGTTTAATAAGTGCTGTATATTTTAGGATTTTCTTTAGATGATTTAAGTTTTGGTGCTAAATAAAGCTCTTTTCATACCACACTTCTTCAGACTGTCCCTCAGTTAAACTCAGTTTAATATTGAGGTGACTTTGCATATTCTGTCATAGTTTATAAACTGCTTCCTAAATATAATTATTACATTTAATAACAATAAAATACTGATTATGGATGTATGTATTTGCATGTGATTATTTTGCCCTGCTTTTCTTTGAATGTGTCATTTATCAAAGTCTGCTTTTAGAGAATTGTATCATAAATAATATAGCTTATCAGTATTTGTAGCCTTATATAATTGACTCATTTTTTCCTGACTGAGATGTGGTGTTGAGCAGAGATTCTGGGCATGTTGCTGTCAGTTGGGTCTATCTGGGCGGTGACCGCGGCGCTGGTCATAACAGCCATTCAGAGGATCACTGATGGAGACTACGACATCGACAGTCAGATCATGCTCCTAACCTCCGGCTGTGCAGTGGGGGCCAACGTCCTGTGAGTATCAGGGGCTTGTTTGCTTTTTGTTTGGTGCAGATAATAGCAGTGGGGGAATGTAAGTACATGAACTTAAGTACAAATATTGAGGTATTTGTACTTTACTTGTCTTTTCTTGCCACTTTCTACTTCTACTCTGCTACATTTCAGAGATATTGTACTTTTCACTCCACTACATTAGTCTGACAGCTTTAGTTACTTTACAAATTAAGATGTATTGCATTAAACTACCCAACAATATAACGGCCTACAAGTCCAGCTGAAATGATGAGCTGATTAAACACTTAGTTGATTGACAGAACTGTTTGGATCATTTCCAGTTTCTAAAATGTGAGGATTTTTCTGCATTGAGTACTTTTACTTTTAATACTATAAGTACATTTTACTATAAGTACACTTTCCAAAAGTACTTAAGTAAAGAATCTGAATACTGACTTTGTTTGTTTTTTAGGATGGTCCTGATCCTCCATCAGTCTGGAGCCTCACACGGCCACAGCCACAGCTTTCCCAGCAGCCAGCGCCAGGGCCACGGCCGCAATCACGGCAACGGCAGCGTGAAGGCGGCTTTCATCCACGTGGTGGGAGATCTGGTGCAAAGTGTCGGGGTCCTGCTGGCTGCCACCATCATCCACTTCTGGGTCAGTGTCAGCCAAAACACTAAACTAACATTTCTGCAGCAAAATGCTAACATGTCTTCATCTGATACATTTTGTATATACTGATGCTAAGCTAGTTTAATGTTTACCATGTTCACCATCTTAATTTAGCATGTTAGCAACTGCTAATTGGCACTGAACACAAAGTACAGCTGGGGCTGATGGGAATGTTGTTAGTTTTGCAGGTATTTGTTCACAAACCAAAGTATTGGACATAAGGACATTTTGACCAGATGGAGGCGCTAGAGGACAAGTTTAGAGATCACCAAGGTTATTACGATTCATCCTCTGGGGAACATGAATGTCTGTACCAGATTTCATGGAAATCCATCTGGTAGTTATGATATCTCTGGATTAAAGTGCACTCTAGTTTATTTTGAGTCAATCCCACATTCACTTTCCTGCTGCTGTCAATACTCAGAGCACCGAATGTGTATAAATCCGCAGCTGAAAATAGTCAAATTGTTTAGTTCTGTTTGATTATTGTGCCCAGCTGTTTTAGCCTTTAAAAAATGATAAGGTCAGAAAGTATTGAGAGACAGACTAGCACATTGGTGGCTTTGATCTTTTTATGGCATTTGTTGAAAAGAAGAAAGGAAAAAAGCAACCTTAAACATTCAAGCTCTGTTCTGTGGTTTATTATTTGTTCTTAATCCGATTTGTGTATACCTCACAGCCTGAATATAAAGCCGCAGATCCGATTTGCACATTCCTGTTCTCGGTTCTTGTTCTTGGAACAACACTTCCAGTCACAAAGGATGTTTTCAGAATCCTGATGGAGGGTAAACACACTTTCCCACGTCTGTGTACAATGTATCACGTTACACATCATGTGTATGATGTATCATCTTACACGGGTCAGGTTTGTTTTCTGCAGGAGTTCCTCAGGGCGTCCCCTTCAGCACTGTGAGAGAGCTGCTGCTGTCTGTGAGAGGAGTCGTGGGTGTTCACAGTCTGCACATGTGGAGCCTCAACATGACTCACTCTTTACTTTCTGTCCACGTGGCCACAGGTGAAACCAATACTGCTAATCTCGACTTTACACACAGTCTGGGTGTAGGGGACATGGTGCACAGCAGCAAATTAAGCTCCTGAAGTTTAATACCTTTTGTCGACTTCTATTATAACAAAAGAAAGGAATGGGGGAAAAGTACTTCATATTTTGTTCAAAAGGAATTTGAATTTTGATAATTGATATCTCTGGCAGAATTCAATACTGTTATATGGTAACAGTATGTAAGCTATATGGTAATTGACTCCTTTGTTACTTTGTTTTTGTCTTAGCTTACTTCATTTTAAAGAGGACCAATATATGTCTTCCTCCATGGATGCGGTGTGGCATAAAAGAAATCCACTTCTAGCCACTCAAGTGGGGGGTTAAAAATAAAAAACCTAATATGTGCAAGTACAGTATGTAATAAAAATACACCATGTATCGGCACAGTCTGCTTCATAACTTTTCCCCTCTAAGACGACAAGGAGTTGTAAGAGAAACAAGGAGCGCTTCTATTTGTATTCTTTTTCTTCCTACTTATTTCTGTATTAACTGTTTTTAGTATGGTTATATTTGTTGCCTCTCTTTTTTTTTTTTTATCTGCAACTTTTCATGGTGTTATAAATGTACTTATTTCCTCTGGGTTACATTGAACACAGCCTTATCTTCATTGAAATCAGGTCCAGTTAAGCATGAATTAGAACTAAATCCAAGTAAAAACTAAAAACCAGTGGACCAAAATAGAAAATAAATAAACTGTCATTAGTGCTATGGATTAAATGAAGAAAGCCAAAAATAAAATAAATAAAAAAACCACCCTGTTTTTACATCAAGAAAAGTCGAGTCAGCATCCAGCTGTGACTGAGAATAAGATACATCTTAGCGTTATGATGCATGTTTAAGATAATTGTGAGACAATGTTGCGTGTATTTGTGTCCTCAGAAGAAGATGCCGACTCACAGATCGTTCTCAGGAAGGCAACAAAGCTCCTGCGCTCCGAGTTTGGTTTCTCCAGCGTCACAATCCAAGTGGAGCGTTAAAAGGACGACTGCTGACAGCAGCGGGACTGGAGGAGGACTGTGGAGACGGACCACTCGGGCGCTGGTTTACTGCTTAACAGCCTCTGGTCCAACTTTAAATTTCAGGAGTTTGTCTGCAACTGTTTTAATGCAAGGAGCAGATCATTACTGTCTTGCTGTTTATTAATCCTCACTCAGGTTTTCCAGCTTCTAAAAAATGTATTCACAGGGGATTCCTGTAAAGAGCTGTGAGTCTTTGATAAAATATTTATTCATGATGTTACTACGGTCATGTTTGAGCTTTGAATTAAACTCCCAGAGTTGGCTCCTGGCAGTCATTACATTGGCATAATAAATGATTTTTTTATTTATGAAGCAGCAGAATGTCGGGTTTTGATTTGATGATTTATGGGACTATTTATGTCACTATTACATCAGTTCTTAATGCCTGTGTGTAAATGCAGTCAGTAACAAATGTTTTCATGTACATATGACGAGACACATTTACTATTTGTGAAGCAGGTTGATAATATGTGTTCAAATTATTGGTGCTTATTTCTCACGAATTCAGATTATTAATGACGCATATTAAGCTTTCACAAAAGCAGCCTTTCAGTCGGTTCAGGTTCACTGTCATTGGTTTTAAAATAATAATCTGCATTCTCAGAAATGTACAAATCTTTAATGCTGGTTTGTTTTCATCAGAATGCATATATTTCAACCGACAGATGATTTACGGTTTCTCAAACCATACAGACACATAATTGTTCAATCTTCACACATTACCTTAGCCTTGGTCATAAATGAGCAATGGAATATAAAGCATGCATTAAATTGTTCCTAACAGGCAGACATTATCCTGATTCATGTTCTTTTATATACTCATCAGCTTACCTAAAAACACAAAACTACATCTGGATATTATCTGGCCCAGGTTGCACAAAAACATCTTCAGAATGTGGGAGTTAAATTGTTCAACATACCACAAACAAGGCTACAAAGTCCTGCTTATCACAGGCCAGTCTCCAGCTAGTTTGTGGACTCGGGCCGTCCGTCTCTCCAGTAGTTGTGGTAGGCCTCCTGGAACATGTTCTTGCAGGAGATCTTAGCTTGGAGTTTGGAGCAGATGAGGAAGGAGCCGCCCATCTTGCGGTGGAGGGAGTACGTCTCCTCGGGAGGCGGTGTGAGGCGCTCCCTCAGCATCACAGGGATGAGGCTGTGGATGCGCTTGGTGGTGCTCTGACTCCCAAAGTCAAAGGGCTCCTCGGAGGAGAAGGCCTCCCCGAGGATCATCACTGCATCCACGTGGGCCTTCTCCATCGCCTTGTTACGGGAGACAGCTGTTAGTCAACAGGCTTCAAAGCTTTAAAGTAAAAGTTCTACATTTAGGGAAATACGTATTCATTTTCTAGTGAAGAGTTAAATATGGGCAGCCGGTTAGCTTAGCAAAAAGACTCGAAACATCTTATACTATGATTTTTTTTTTTTTTTTTTTTTTTTTAAATGACACTATATAGTATGCCTTTATGACATTTTTTTAATGACTATGACATACTACAACAAAGCATAATTTAGCATGATGATAAATTCCCCCCTCCACTAAACATTTCTACTGTGTTTCTTTATGGACTTGAAGGTCTGGTTGTTCTACTGTTGTTGCAGTTTGTCCTGGTCACCAGTAGAGGGCGAGAAAGACTTAATGCCACTTGAACAGACATTACTAAATGTTGATTCATGTTTCGAAGTGATTGAACACATTGTTGGTTAATCTTTGATTTAAAAGTCTGTAAATGGGAATACATTTCCAAATAAATGTCATTTCATTTTTGGTGGGGGTGGTGACTGCAGGTTTTTCATTCAAACAGATTACAGCACAGCACTACTTTTAATTAAGTATATCCAATTAATGCTACTTTATGCTTCTACTCCACATACATGTGTGAGGTGATATATTGCACTTTTTACTCTTTTTTTTTTTAAATTGCAAGAGTCCTTTTGATTTTACGTACTAAACACATGATCAACTTATTAAATATGACTCGCTGTTATAGTTTAAAAGGCCTCACAGGTGTTTTCAGTCATGTTGCGGAGTCAACGTGAGGTCATCATGTACTTATAAGAATGATAAAGTTGAAAATCCCCCCGCAACAAAACTAACAGAAGAGTCCCTGAATGTTTTTTTTTTGGAATCTCGTTGCACACGATAAAAACCTGTCTGTAAAAAATATTATCTTGTGTGCATAAGATTAAAAAATAAATAAAAAACTAGCATCTTTGTGTCCTTGAAGGCTCCATAATCTAACACTCGCCATTTTGCATAATGGTTACTTTTAAAACTTAACTTTGCTGTCAATACGTATGGACTTTTACTTAAGTAGAATTTTAAATGTAGAACTTTTACTAAACAGTATTTTTACACTGTGGTATTGTTACTTTTAGTTAAATAAATGATCGGAGTATTTGAATCCACCACTGAGTTTAGAGAGGTTAAAAACATTCTCCGGAGACGCGGCGGTGTCCCTTGCTGGGTGCGCGCGGCCCGGGGGATTGGACTCGCAGCTCCGTTCGGTTCGGTTGCCCTGTGCGGATTTGGAGGATGCCGGCATGGTTGAGCCAAATTTGGATTCATTCCTCTCTACGAGGGGACTTCACCTGCTTCATCTTAACATCAGAAGCCTTCTCCCAAAAATAACCGAGATACGTCTCCTCAGTAACAGCAATAAGGTGGGACTTTTTTTGTTTTACTGAGATGGGCTGGATGACTCCATTAAGGATGCCGAAATTGAAATAGAGAACTATTTTTTAATCAGGAGAGACCAAAACCGTAAAGGTGGAGGTGTGTGTGTTTATGTGAGCGCGGACATTGGTTTTAATCGGAGAATGGACTTGAATAATGACCAAATAGAAGCGGGCAGGTTAAACATTCTGTTGCCGAAGAGCAAGCCTATCTTAGTTGGAGCATGCTACAGGCCACCTGACCAGACTATGTTTTATGAACTTCTGGAAGAAGTCTGTTCAAAGTGTATGGACTTTGTTAAATCGGAAGTTATTATGATTGGAGATTTGAATACTGACACTCGAAAGACGGATCTTTCCGGCTATAAGGCATTAATACATTTTTGTCGCTCATTTAGTTTACATCAGCAGATTAAAGAACCAACACGTGTCTGTTCTTCTACTCAAACTATTATTGACCTTGTTCTAGTGTCAGAAAAGACTAGAATAGCAGAAAGTGGGGTAATTAATTATGGATTGAGTGATCATTCTATTGTTTTCTGTACTCGAAAGATAAGCTCTATAAGAATCAGGTCGCTGAAAAGGTATAGCAAAGAAGCACTTGATAACTGCTTGAATCTAATAAACTGGTCTGTTGTGTTGCAATGTATGGATGTTGATAAAGCATGGTGCTCTTTTAAATGTATGTTTTTAGAAGTTGTAGACAAACTAGCTCCATTTAAAGTAGTAAGAATTAAACAGAGGACAGAACCCTGGATAAATGATGACATTCTTGAGGCAATTAGGATGAGAAACAAGTAGTATGACACATTCAGGAGAAATAAGGGTGATCAGAATTGGGCAGAGTACAAAAAGATGAGAAATGAAGTTAGTAGATTAGTGGTGTATGCTAAAAAAAGGCCTATTTCAATGAGAAAATTGTGGAATATAGAAATGATTCACGTAAATTATGGAAGTCCCTCAAGCAGCTTGGCTACAGCAACAGGTTGAAAAAAAAAAAAACAGTAGCATAACTCTTGATCTGGGGAATAAAGTTACAGCAGAAAAGATGACAGTGGCAGATAGTTTTAACAACTACTTCTCATCAGTTGCTAGTAAACTGGTGGAAAAGCTACCTGAGCAGTCAGGGCAGTACGGTGAAAGTCACATCCTTGACTTTTATTCTCAGCAAGCGGTTAAAGCAGATGGCTTTTCTTTTGAAAAGGTGTCAGAGGCAGTTGTACTTAAGAAACTTAAAAATTTAAATAGCTTGAAAGCCACTGGCTTTGACAATATTCCTTCTAGATTTTTAAGAGATGCTGCTGAGGTTATCACCCCATGTATTACTCATATCATTAACATGTCTATATAGCAAGGATATTTCCCCAATGATTTTAAGCTTGCCAGAGTGATTCCACTGTATAAGAAAGGGAGTAAATTAGACCATGGAAACTATAGAACTGTTTCTATTCTGTGTAGTCTGTCAAAGATAATGGAAAAGATTATTTTTGAACAGATTGACAAGTATCTAGTATTACACAATCTACTTTTTGAGTTCCAGTCTGGCTTTCGTAAGTCACATAGATAGATAAAGGGCATTTTTGTGGTATGGTCATGTTAGACCTACAGAAGGCCTTTGATAGCGTTGACCATGGCATTTTGGTACGCAAATTAAAAGCCATTGGTTTTAATGACTTAGCAGTCAGATGGGTGAGGTCTTATTTCAAGGATAGGAAGCAGGTGGTGGACATTGGGGGAACAATGTCTCAACCACTATGCATTGACTGCGGGGTCCCGCAAGGGAGTGTCTTGGGTCCACTTTTACCCCTTCTATATATTAATGACCTTAAGTCTGTATGTTCATGTGAACTTTTTTTATATGCAGATGATTCTGCATTATTGGTTTCTCATAAAGATAAAAACAGTCGAAAGAACTCTTAGTGTAGAATTATTGAATGTCAGTAGGTGGATGTCTGACAATAGGCTATTGCTTCACTTAGGGAAAACGGAAGCCATACTGTTTGGGTCAAAGATAAAACTGAAAAGATCCCCGGGTTTTAAGGTTTTAGTTGGAGATAATGAGATTAATGTAAAGGACTCGGTTACTTACCTAGGTTGTGTGCTGGACTGCCACTTGACTGGAGTGGGCCAAGCGCAAAAGGTACTTGCCAAAGTGAATCAAAGAGTACGTTTCTTGGCAAGAATGTCAAGATTTTTGGACAAGAACGCAATGTTAACTCTGGCAAGTGCTCTAATTCAGCCTTATTTTGACTATGCATGCTGCTCATGGTATAAAGGTGTCTTACAGCATCTGAAACATAGGCTTCAGACTGCCCAAAATAAGGTTGTGAGGCTTATTCTGAACCTCCCCATGCGATCTCATCTTGATACTTCTCATTTTGAGACTATTGGGTGGTTAAAAGTTGAAGATCGAGTCTCTCAGATTCACCTGTGCATGGTACATAGGACTGTGTATGGGGTTTGTCCCCAAATATTTAATCAATTATTTTAACAGAGTAAGAGATGTTCACAGCCACTCCACCAAGGGAAGTTCTACTGATTTTGTACCTCCTAGATTTAAGAGTAATTTAGGTAAAGAGTCCTTTCTGTATGTAGCAACAAGCCTGTGGAACAGGTTGCCAGGAAATCTAAAGATGGTCAGAAGTTTAGGAGGTTTTAAGCAGGCACTGAAAAAATGGCTCAGATGCCAATCGTAGTATGAGGATTTATTACTGTATTGTTTTATGTATCTATTTAATGTATGTATGGTTTGTGATGATTGATGCTTGACCTGCTGCCACTTGCTCACCTCCCCCTTCCCCTTGGGACCACAATGGAAATAAGCCTCAGGGCTTTATTGTGTTATCCTGACTTTTTGTTTTTAATGTATGTTTCATAGTTGTATCGTATTTTATAATGAAATGGGCAAATAAAATCAATCAATCAGTAAACTGCCTCCTAACAGTCGTTCTTTCACCAAAAGTCACTGCGATTACACACCGTTGTTTGTGTTTATTACCTTTGACTCGTATCCTGTGAGGAACTTCATGTCTCTGGATCTCTGCAGGACCCCTTCACTGTTCCTATTTGCAGCTGCATTAATAATCTGATTAAGGAAATGAAAGAAAGAAATCAGTCAATCATCTAATGACATGTTTGCCTGCATGAAAAAGGCATTTTTACTAACATACTGCTGCCTCCATGACAGAGATATATACAGTACGTGTTAAGCTTCTTGTCATACAGTAACATGATTTTCTTTTAATTTGACCAATTTCCTTTTCATGTTAGAACAAGATATTTTTCATGTTATTATGCCAGATGTTCTTTACTACAATGATTGTGTTTTTGTAAGAAACTTCTCGAGTTTATGTTGGATGCAAACATGAAATAATTATTAACCGGTCATTCTGATTTTTTCTATCTAATGTAGACTACAATGCTTGCTCTTATAACAATAATTTGGTATGTAGTATGTATGTAGTCATAATTAGGCAAGAAACTGTACAAATACATTTCTACAGTTTCTCACCTCAATGTAGGTGTCAGTGAAACTCTTATCAAATCCCCGCGTAGCTCCAAAATCCAACAGAGCAACCTGAAGACATGAAACCGAAAAACAGAGTTCAGTGAAGAAAGGGGAAATATCAAATGCACTAACAGTGTGCATATTAAATGAAGTGATCGAGACAAACTGACCTTATGAGCTTGTGGATCAAAGAAGAAGTTGGACCAGTTCGGATCAGTCTGCATGTATCTGAACTCAAAAAGCTCTCTCAAGCACAACCGCAAGATTTGCTCACAAATCTAGCAGACGCAAAGGGGAGAAAGAAAACAGTGATCTGTGTTTATAGTACTGTATTATTATGAACTAATGAACTATGCGTTCAGACATGACAATATTGTGCTGACATGCCTCCGGGGTTTTTAAAAGGTGGCATTGTCTCTACATTTGTCACATCACCTAGAACACCTTCCAAAGCTGTCGACGTCTTGGCAGTGCACAGATGTGAATGTGTACTGTGAGCAGAGCAGAGTCACCGTGTCAGAGCTCCTACCTCATTCCTGAGCTCCTGGGAGAGGTCTTTGGCCTGGTCCAGAGGGAAACCGGGCACCAGCGCTGTGGTGAGGACATGCGGGCCGCACAGCTCGTCAATCACATCAGGCACATAGAAGTAGGGGTGATCCTTCAGCAGCTCTCTGCCACACAAACGGCAAAAACAAAGTTACAAAAAACACGTACAAACACTCCTTCATTCCCACTGCCGTACACATCTTAAATAAAAAGTAATGACCCAATGCCATAAACGTCTTAAATAAAAAGCAATGACCCTCTGCAAATACACATCTTAAATAAAAAGCAATGACCCACTGCCATAACACTATGACACATTGCACACATACAGTATATTGTAATTTTTATCCTGTGTAAATTATTCTTATAAGCTATGGTATGTTTACTGTCGGAGTTTGTTTTTGCACTGTTTGTTGAGGCCACGTCTAAGACGATTTTCTGTCAGACAGACAATAAATAAAATTCTAAATCTGAAAAAAATTTAACCAGACCCCACAAAGCTGTAATAAAAATATCAACAGAAAAATGACCAACGTGGTGCACAGGAGAACATAGCCCTTACCAACTTGACGGCTAAAGTATACGTAGGGCTGGGCGATATGGACAAAATCAAATATCACGATATTTGTGACCAAATACTTTGATATTGATACCGCAACGATATTGTAGTGTTGACTATTGGTGCTTTTAGAAAATATTTACACAATGCGATTTTTGATAAATCATCATCAGTAATGTGGATATAATGACTAAGTGGGTAAAGGCAAATAATAGAACAGTTACAACAGTCTGGCAAGTTCAGAAAATGACATCACTTTACTGTAATGCATCCTTTCAAACCAGGAAAAGACAACACTTATGCCATATTACGATATCCAAAATCTAAGACGAAATCACGATATCGATATAATATCGATATATTGCCCAGCTCTAAGTATAAGATTTGCTCTTAAAAGGAATATTTGGGGAAATATGCTTATTCAGATAAAACAAACCAGATAGAACGTGTAAACTAGTGAGTTTTAGACGTGGTGGCAGGTGCACTATTTTATTTTAACCTTTAACACGGAGCAAGGGTAGCGGTTTCCCCATTTCCCGTCTTTATGCTAAGCTAACTGGCCGCTGGCTGTAGGTTAATATTTTACATACAGACAAGAGAGTGGTGTCAATCATCTCATTTAATTTCCTGCAAGAGAGCAAATAAGTGGTCTCAGGAAAGTATTGCTTTATATTTAAAGGGTTAAAAGCAATAAAAAGACTGTACAGGCTCTGACTAATACACTGTGAAATTAGTCCCAAAGTCAGTCTGTGTCATGAGAACAAGTGTGAAAAACTTACTGGAACTTTTTGGCACACTTGGCCTCTCTTATGTAATCACACTCCAGTGCAAGCTCACGGCTTGTGACCTCAATAAGGTGCTCAGGAAACAGACCTGTAAAAGGGAGGGCAAATGTTAAAAAGCTGAAAATCATGACATTCAAGCTGCTCGTGTGGGAAAGTATATTGACAACAGTGGAGGTACTAACATCAGACAATAGCAGCTGTTATCATAAAAATGATAAAAAGCTCTCCAACAATGTTACCTTCAGGCAGCACGTTGCTTAAACTCAGAGCTGTCATGATATTATTCACGTCGCTGTCGATACTCTTGGCGACTCCAGGGTACTAAAAAAGCACATTTGATTGTGTCATTTTTTGGCTGTATTTTGTAATTGTTTGGCTTCTGTGTTTTATCTAGGGCTGCACAATTTGGGAAAAAAAGTAATCTTGCGATTGCGATATAATGGCATCTTGAGTTTATTTGATAATCTAGGGAAATGCAGATAATATGCTACAATTTTGAAATGTGTATTTTTCAACTTGAAAACACAAAGTTGAATGAGCATAAGAAGAAATACATAAACAAAAAATGTGCAATACTTTTTTTTTTTTATAAATAACAGTATTTTACTAAATAAAAAAAAAGAAGCGGTGTCGGAGCGGAGCTGTGTAAGAGAAAAGCGAGAGGAAAAAAAGATGTAAAGTGAGTTAATAGTTAACAATAAAAACACCTAGCTTCTGAAGGCACAGAGGCATCTTCTGTTGGTAATACTGTCGCTAAAGTGAAGGGTGTTAGAGCGAAGACACTGCAGTGCACACAGCACACCTTTTCGTTTACTTAAATCGGGCAATTTTGCGGTTAGATTTGTATGTACGTTGCGATTAAATAAATCGTGCAACTCTAGTTTTATCTCTGTGAAAACGCTCCTCTCACCTGAATCTTCATGGCGACTTCTCGGCCGTTCCTCAGTCTGGCTAGATGCACCTGACCAATAGACGCCGCTGCAAACGGCTTCTCCTCAAAGTACTCCAGCTGGTCTCTCCAGTTTGGCCCCAGGTCACTGCTGATAGCTTTCTGCAGAGAGAAGAAAAATGGTCTCATCTAGGAACTTGAGTTTAATGAGTTTGTTTTGTTTAGTAGGGCTCTCCATACTGTACCATCATCTGTTTAGGGGGCATGAAGTCGGCACTCTGTCGAACACGCTCGAAGATTTTGGCCAACTGGGGGCTAATAAAGGCGTCATCTGAGAGGAGGGAAAATAAGAGACGAACAGAGTGAAAACTAACTGTAACTGACTAACTACATGCATTGTTTAAAACCTTGTGTGTTATCATTGCATTCAACAGAGTTCAGCATGTGTTTTTGCAGTGCAAGTGACAAATCTTGTTGCCCATTTTGTACAGTGGAAGTAAAAATATAAAAGCATTAGTGTGTATAATGAAAAATCACACCTCAAGGTCCATTTAGTAGATGTTGTATCACATCAGCATAAAGAGTTTTTGAGCACTCAAGACTTCTTGTCCATGTTTGTTTAAACCATGTTGGTATTTTTTTTCTTAACATGCTCATATTTTTTTTTTTTTTTTTTTTTTTTGATTATCTGGAACTGAAACTTTTCAGTAACAAGTAACATTTAATCTGCCAATTCCTTTCTAGAGTAATTAATTAATACGTCACCTTGGGCTTTAGGAAATTGTGACATTTTATAGACCAAATGACTTTTGTCCAAAGCTCAAAGATATTCAATACTTTTCCCTTTACACATGTAAAGTTGATAAGAATGGGTTTTGTTGAGCTCACATCAAACAAAAACAGAAAACTAAGGACATCACATACAGTAACAACACAGACATGAAACAAGTGGCAGAAACATGAAATGACTAGACAACAGTAGAACCTTTATGTATAAAATAAGAAATAAATAATCAAAACAAGACTTCTCATTAGGATGCTATTAGTACCACACACCCACTATAAAGTAAATCATTGTTTAAATACAACACCAATACAGTGTTTAATGGACAATTAATAACAGCAAACTAGTAAATGTTTGGCTTTTTTGCCTGAAACATAACCGTTGCAGATCAAAAGAGGCTAATTCATTAATTGACTAAGTGTTTCAGCTGAAACCATGGAGATTGCTGATGAAGATTATGTGATATGATCCAGAACAGAATAGCTCTGTAAATGAAGACTGAGGTGAGACAGTTCTGTCATCTGCTGTTTCCAAAGTAAAGAATTAACTTTGAAACTCAACATTTTTGTTTTAAGATTTATTTATTTGATTAGGACAATGCACATTAATCAACACTTCTGTAAATGCGCCAGTGTTAGCCAGTCGGCTAATTTTCAACTGTAGTCCTAGTTTACCTTTATTTATTTGCAGGAACGCCCTGATCACATTTACACAGTTACACATTCACACCTGGAAGCTGCCCAGTACAACCACAGTCTGATATGCTGGCCACTGAGCAACTCCACTGGAGCAGTTAGGGTTCAGGGCCTTGCTCAAGGGCACCCAGATTGGGGTCACTCTATCTATTTACATACCTAAAGATACCCGATCATAATAAAACGTCATTTTGTCAATGAATCGTACAAACTAAGCGATATGGATATGAAGTATGTTACATCCAGCTGCCGTCTTTGTTTGAATTAAGAGGCAAATTAATAAATGGCTTTAAAATCCACTTTCACGTGTTTTTGAACAACCTTGTGGGTTTTTCGAAACATTGCCAGATTTATCTTTGAGAAAGATAAATACTTAACTCTGTGACTCAGCTGGAATGATAACGCATGAGAGGTGGGGCTGTGGACATCTAAGAGCATAACAACACTGTAATGTAAGCGCGCTGTTTAAAGTGTCAGTTAAGCCTCGGCTGCCGACAACAGCTAGACCAGAATGGCACTTACTGTGTTGGGCTGGCTCAAGGTTTATTTTAGGTGATGACATTTCCCTCTTTGTGAAGGGATCTAGTTTGTTAGCCAGCGAGTCTGAATAAGAAACATGATGAAGTCTTGTTGGGAAGCTGGAGCCCCAGTTTACTGTCTGTGTCTGGTCCCTGGTGAAAGCTGAACCTTTATGTGTACATGTACATGATTTAGCAATGTGTGTGTATTTCTATATACATGTGTGTGACATTTTTGATAACACTCACCTTGAATACTGAGCATCTGTCCAATTTTTAGAGCAGCACCTCGGACTTTGCAAAGTGTCCGGACGATTCTTTGAGCGTTGGCTTCAGTGAGGAAGGCACTCGAGTCCAGAATGGATTTTTTATCCCCTAAAAAAATAAAAAAATAAAAAAAAATAAAAACATTATCACATACATTTCATCTACAGATAAGATTGTTACTAGTTATATTTTTGATATTTGTCGATTGCAGTACTGGTACTGTGGTGTGGTAATGTACACCACTATCTATAGCACAGGCACTTTTATCAATTATTTTACTAACTACATTTTGTTTTTAATTTAAATATACTTATCTAAATACAATCTGTTACTGTATGTGAAACATAGGAAATTTAAAAAGGCATTACCTTTTACATTTATAACATTTGATATGCAAGTTGTTGGTAGGGTCGAGTGGTAAAACTATATACAACATAAGACAACATCAATTTGTCATACCACTTATCCCATGCTATCTATACCTTTAATATATCTCGGTGGATTAAGCCCATTGTGGACTATGTTGTCAATCAATGAGCAGCTCCATGGCAATATTGGATTTTTATATGAGAAACCTTTTTATTTAATTTACTGGATTAACCTAAAAACAGACATACTGGTTTTATTTATTCAATTCAAAAGTTGAGAAAGCATTTTACTCATATCACCACCCCTCGGTGGGTGACAGTCATCACACTGTTGCTGGTACAAACTTTTCTTACTGAAAATTGCCTATTTTAATATAAATGTTTATATATTGTGGATAATGTGTTTGATTAACTGATTTCTACATCTTAAATAAATGTGAACTTCACAGTAAATAAAAAAAATGGAGAAAAGTTGTTTACATTTAATTAAATGTTCATTATCTTACATTTGAAGCTAAACTGTCCTTTCGTTTAAATATCATGCAAGATAAAATCGGGTAACTTTAGAGTAGCGACTACAGCCTTAACATACAGTAAACTGTCACAATGCTCACCTTTATAGTGAGGATATGATCATTAAAACCAAAAACCTCTCGTCACCTTGCTGTTGTGGTTTTAAACTCTTCTTGGCCACTTCAGCGATCGCCCCAATGCCGAGTCCAACCGCCAGACCTGCAGACAAGAAATGAATATAAAACATGATTCACTAACTTTCTTTACATTGACAATAACAGAAAAGTTAAGTTTGCATTATAAATCAGGAAATTATTTTGTATAGATGCCCACAGAGTTACCTTTACCAATGCCCTACTCTACATCCGACAACAGCAGCAACTAAAAAGGACGTGACAACAGCGATCAGTTACCAGAGGCCAGTCTGATTCCTCAGGGCAACACTCAGAGTCTTTGAGAGTTCAGGCGCAATTTAGGGCCAAGAAAGAAGCGGAAAAAACAACTGATCCTGACATAGCGCCCTTTCATTTCCTCATTCATTCATTCAGTCTGTATCAGGCGCATTTTAACGCAGTTTGTTATCGGCATGAATAAAAAAAACAGGGTTGGTTTATTAACTGTGTTAGGCAGACTATAAAACGTTTTTTTTTTCTCCCTCAAAACATTGCATGTCCTATTGTCGACGATCCCGTCGATTAAGAAGCTGTATTACTTTGCAAGGTGTTAAACATACGTCGGGAGATGATATTGAGGCCCCGACGCATTTTAATTTCCAGATAACTTCCTACATGAGCTGTATTGTTTTTCTTCCCAGTCTATGCAGTTATATAGCCTACATAACCTTATCCGTCCTCATATCACTAACGTCACCCATTGTGGACATGCTCTACATCCCAGCAGATTATTGGTGTCACATTATTTTTTTTTTGGAAACGGCAGTTTTCTTTACAACATTGGTGATGCGGAGCATGTTAGTAAAGCCACTGTATAGCAAAGCGCCGTCAGAAGAATGTGACTCGCTCTGAAGCGTGTTTTAAACGTTTTTGTAGTGTTCCCTGGACACAAACCAGTAAGAGCCATTAAAAAGGAGTTCCACAGTATTGCAGGTGAATAATGTAACCTTTTGAAATAAAAGATTATGGATTATAATTCTGTCAATGAGGAATGGGATTAGTAGGCCTAGGACTTTCTCGCCCGCAGGATTGCCCTTAAATTAAATAGATTATAGGTTCAATACCATTTCAGCAGTAATTTTAGGCTATACTTATGATTAAATATGATATTAATACACTATATTGGAATATAGGCATTTACTCTAGCAGCAATTTTCTCCCACGCAAATTCTTTCTCTTTTTGCAGCAGCCGCTGTATTGCTTTTTTAACAAAATATATGTTCAAACAGAAGAATATGTTTGTGTCTTCAGAAGCATTGACTTCATACTGAATCACAACAACTCTGCTGTGTTGACATCCTGCAAAGCGCCTTGTAAGTTTCCCATGAGACCTTGCTGCTCTGAAGAAGTGCCAGCGTTGCCCATGTCATTTGCACAACTTGTTTGCACAACTCGTGTCAAAAATAGTTGGAAGTTAGCTAAGAATTATGATTACTGAAATTATACTGAGTCAATAAATACAGCAAATTTAAATTCCGGGTCATTTCATTTGTTTAGTTCTAAAAACAACAAGTGAGCGCGACATTAAGTTAGTTCAGAAACATAAACAGAAGAGCTCCAACTAATGATTTTTATTATTGATTGATCTGCTGCCTATTTGCTCATTTAAACGTTTAGTCTATAAAATGAATGAAAAAAGAAATAATCACATTTATGAATCTGAAATCAATTCATATTTGGCATTTTTTTTGCTTAAATGCTCTAACTGGTCAGCTAGAGGCCACCCCAGGATTCATTTTCAAATCAATCAACTAATTGATTAATCGCTTCAGCTCTCTCAGAGAAGAGGACGTACACATGGACATTAATAACACTGGTTTTAAAGTGTTCCAAAGAAATCTGCTTTGCAAATGTTTTGAGGAAGGAAATCATTTCAACACACTTTTTAAACTTCAAGGATACACACAATGTGTTTCTGGTAAAAAGCACTGAATGTCAACAAAATGTTAGTTTGTTAACAAGGACAAATTCCACAGGGCACCTTAAAAATTAAAAAGTTTTAAAAATAAAGTGCGCTCTAAAAACTCAACTTAAGAGGGTCAGTAAAAAAACTGTATAAAAATGTAACCAGTTACAAATTCTACACTTTGATACCCCTGCCTGTAAAGCAACTTTTCGGTGGTTATATTAAAATGTTTAGCCGAGATCACACCTTTACAGCACCTGGCAGCCACCCAGTATTTTAACACTGGCAGCAGAGCCCTGCCGCTGGAGAAACTGAGGGTCAAACGCCTTGCTGAAGTGTACATACATTGGTAGAAGTTTGAAATGTTTCCATTTCCTACCGTTTCTGGTCTAAGGACTGCTGTAATATTAATGCCACTTTTCTTTCGTAACATGACCAGTGTACCAGTAAACACACCTACCTCCAAAATTGACCAGCCTTCCTATCCGTGTGACAGGCACCTTCCTCTCTCTGGCTCTCTCACTGAGCTGAAATACAAGAAGAGAGCTAAACTTGAAGAGCAAAAGACACATAAAACGATCCTCTGCAATGTTGAAACAATAACCACAACATTGAAATAATTATTCAAACACTGATAAATAAAAATTGTTAAGAGTGGGTACCACTTGCTTATGTTGCTTGATGTTTGTTTTCTTGGGGTTTTTATCAACGTCCTCTGATGTCAGATGCCCCACAGTGGAGTTGTCCTGGTTAAATAACCTCGTATGTCCAGAGAACAGTTGGTGTGACCAGTCCCTGTGGTACTTCAGACCTTTAGTGCTGGGTCTCCCAATGCAGGTTGTCTGTCCGCCGCTGACACTTCCAATGAAACAGGTACTGAAACAAGCTCCCATAGTGGAATACCTGTGGAGCTGTGCTGCTGTGGCTCTGCGGACGCAGAACTCTTGCCGTTTGTTGAACGTCTCCTAGATGACAAAACATGTTCCACATGAAGAAGTAGTTCCAACATTTTAGGAAATATGCTTATTGGCTTTCTTGCCGACAGTTGGCTGAGATTATTGATGCCACTCAAAGATGAAGCTACAGCAGCTGGTTAGCTCAGCTTAGCGAAAACACTGGACACCAGGGGAAACCGCTAGCCTGAGTCGGTCTGATTTGATTCAGGAGCAGCCATCAGTAAAACATGGAAAAGATACTTGCCTAAAGATGAAGCTAGGTGATTTTATTTGTTGCATTTTAATTTAACACCAATTGTCACAAGATGTTTAATGGGAAAAGAAAAAATGCTGAGCTACACAAACTTGAATCCATATATATATATATATATAAAAAAGGTGCCCTGCCACACGTATTTCATTACTTTGTGGTAATGTCTGAAGTTCTTAAAACGAAAATAATGTTATGTCCGCAACACTGCTTTAAACTCCCATATTTAATATAAAAATGCAACGTTTCGACCCAACTGGGTCTTCTTCAGGCAAATAGTGAACACATTTGATGAAGGGATATATGTAGGGCTCACATTCAGCTGACACACCATCTGTCTTCAATTAGCCTGATTAGGTGTGAGCTGCCCAAAAAAAGCCCTGTCTGAAGTTCTAACATGGACTCTAACATTTTTTGCCATTCTAGCGTGGTATAGAAAGCCTACAGTAAGACTCATCTCGATTTCTGCCAGTTCTCATTAATATTCAACAAGCTAAGCTGTTTGAATCTGATTGGCTAACAGCTAGCCAGAGAGCCTGGCTGTCAGAATCCTTTACCCAGCCCAACTGGGCAAGCTAACGAATAGTAATGAGCTCAGGCAATATGAGGTCAGACTGACCAGCTTTTGTAATTGCCCTGATTTCACCGCTTATTTCTTTTCAGTGGCTAGAACTGACAGAGGAGGTAGCAGTTCATTTTCACATTCACAACATAAACACATATGGACCTAACATATTTCACAAAATGCAAGTAAAAACGGTTTGTATGGCAGGGCACCTTTAAGGGTCACGAGCCTAGAAGGTAGAAAAACACTGGTCCATATGTTGGTTTAGAGGCTTTCCTTCCCAGCAGC
This sequence comes from Perca flavescens, assembly GCF_004354835.1. NCBI lineage: Eukaryota > Metazoa > Chordata > Actinopteri > Perciformes > Percidae > Perca > Perca flavescens. Next base: position 24,282,047 of record NC_041350.1, read on the forward strand.
GCTGTTGGAAACACTGCACACACACACGGTCATTGTTTTTAGATGTTTATGTCCATAAACGACCCCAATCAGCAACTGTGCACTATGCCCCACAACCTTCATTACTGTTGGGTGATGATGACCTTGTCGGTGTTGATGACCTCATAAAGATGGTGGCAGAAACAAACTCAGGAGCTATCTGGGTTGCATGTTTGTGAAACTCTATCTGGCTCTGCTACGGCCAAATCACGGCTGACTTGCTCACCCTTGCTGATCCAGCGCTGTGATGGAAGTTTACCAGCCTCTGGTTCCCGGTGCAGTGCAGGCCGCCTGGTGGGGCTTTGCTGGCCGCCTGCTTCATCCAGGTCAGACCCCTCCAGACCACCGTGTCACCTGTCATGGTGTTGATGTTCAGACCTAGAGAAGCCAGGAATAACAGGGTCTCTGCAACAGGTTGCTTTTAGGCTGTGTGGTGGGATGGAAGAATGTAGTCAGTCAATGTCTGATCATCGGTTTATGTCTTTTCTTTTTATATTTTTTATTTATTCAGAATTTATCATCGGTTTATGTCTCCACGTTTGTGGAATGAAGCATGACTCCATATCCACAAAATGCCTGTAAAAACAACTTAATCACATAGTGATTAAAAGTGCAATATTAACTTGGCTTGCTGTGTGATAAGAGAGCAGAAGGACAAAAGCATACACACTGAAAGTTTTAAAGCAAACGTGATATATACATAACAAGTTAAATGATTTTCTCAATGAAAATGTATTAAAAGTGACACGTGGAAATTTCACTTCTACTCACAAACAGAAGTCCTCTCAGCTCCGTGGGCATGCAATTAGCCTGGGAACTGCAGGGCGAGCCACCTCGATTTGATTTGACACACTTTCTTCCAAACACCTCAACCCCGACCAGCGAGACAGCATATGGCGCGCGACACGCTGAAGGACACGCACAGTTCCCCCGAGGCGAACCCGGGGGGGGAGTTGAACTAACACGGGCCAATGAGGCAAAGTTCAGCTGCTAGCTCCGGGTATCAACAAATCTCCGCACTGGTCGGACAAACTGTCAGTCGCTCCTCAGCGAGAGTCCGACCATGGAACGTGACGACTGACGTGCACGCTCAGGGCAGTACGTGACCTGCACGCATGCTGCGTTCACGAGCAATCAGAAAAATCCAGAGTTTTTGCAATGATCAGTTTACTTTAGTTGAAATTATAATGCGCGTTTAAGTTAAAAAAAAAAAGTTTGCAGCGCAATGACTCAAGTAAAAGTCAAAGTTCAAAATTTAAAGTATTGGGCAAGGCGTTATGAAATAGCAAAATTAAAACTAAGACAAAACCTATGTTAATAAATGCATGTAACAAAAATATAAATGTTCTTACAAACAAAATAGTTTAAAAGTAAAAAAAAATAGTATTAATAAACGTACAGATGAGTCATATAGAGAACAACTTAAAAATGTGGACTAAACTGTTTAATTGTATGACTGATTATATTCCTTCTTTAATATTTACTGTAACCTTGCATTTATGCCATTAAGAACAAACGTGCAGTTCTTTGTAAAACCTATGTAAAATGTAAACAAAAAAAAGTGAATACACTAGTATAGTTAAGTACACCATTACTTAAAAAACATGACTTACTGTTTCTACATCTCCTGTGTTACTTCACAGCGCTTTTTGAGAGCTGATAGATATATTTAAAACAACACTTGCCAGTAGTTGATAGATGGGGCTGTCAATGTGTTTGATGTTGGGAATTGACAAGGAGTGTGCGTTTCCACATAGTATTTAACTATTGGCAGATTGAAAAAGCCCCTAAACCCTTCCATCAAAACAACTTAAAGTTTTTTAGCTGCAGTGAAACATCTAAAGTACTAAACAGTAGGGTGAAACTTAGTGCTAAAAAGTAAGATTTTATGAGGAGCACTGGAAGGCAGCAATACCCCATGCACCTGTGAACTGCCACTGATCCGGGCCATTAGAGTTTGGCTATAGCAGCTGATGTTAAGTGAATGATGAATCCCCATTTCATTAAGAGCAGCAACATTGAAATTAATTATAGCACAAGTGACCAGTGAAAATACTAACTTAATGATATCACTGCTCTGCTTAGATCTATTAATGGGAAATACAAAAAACAACAGAGTGGCACATTATGATTATTCACTTTACAATAACATGAATGTTTAAATGAGTGGCCATGATGCATGCCAACTGTTGTTTCTGTTGCATGACAAGGTGTTCATAAAATGTTGGAAGTTTCAGAAGCATCATGCACATGAAAAATATCCAACTTGTGTGGTAAATTGTTATCTCATCTTCCTTTATTTAATAACAAATGGCGATAAATAAATGACTTTAAGCACACAAGTCCACACATAGTTTTTTTTTTGCTTTTAATTTGTGGCTCTGAAATTGATTTACACTTTATCAGGGTCTGATAGCAGACTTTAGCTTTGGGAAGAGTCGGAGAGCGTTCTGTGTTGTCACCTCCATCACCTCCTGCAGCGACACTCCTTTGATCTTACTGATGTACTCGGCAGAGATACAGATGTTTTTGGGCTCATTTCTCACCTGCAATCAGGACACAAAACAAGAAGGATGAGTAGGTAAATAAAACTTAAGGTATTTTAATGATAAATGCATATGAAATAACAGATTTTAGTTGTATGTGTCACAATAAGTATGTAAAAAAAAACAACAAGGAGATATCGCATTATCCTCCTAAAAAATATGAAATATAAAAATAAATAAATACTTTACCTGCTTTTCTGGACCGAGAGCAGGTGAATCAGTTTCTAGACAGATGTTCTCTAATGGCAACTGTTTCACAAGTTTCTGCTTCTTGGTGGAAAATACACAATCAATCATTAACATTCAATGTGATAAAATCAACCAAGTAAACATGTTAGTCTGTCTAAAGAGATCGTGTCAGTAATTTAGTTGTGTACACTATAAAAGCTCACATATAAAAAGTGTGTGTGTCTATAAAATCAAATTGTTCCTATTATTTACACACATAAATGACAAATGAGATGATATGTATGTGTAAGTGTGTTAGTGTTACTAAGGGGAACATTTTAAAAAGGTTGGGTTGTTATAATACAGTGTAAATGTAACATTATCAGGTGCTCTGATGTACCTGTTCACTGCGTATGATGGATGGTGGGATAGAAAAGAAATATCCAGCCTTCACTCCCTCCATGGCAACAGACGGTTTCCCATCAAAAGCGTGAAGAAGGGCTTTTTCAACACCTAGTGAAATTTCAGAGGGATTGCGGTTTACTTCTAGTCTGGCTATTACCAGACCAAGCTCAATCTTAAGACTCAACATTAGTCTGGGGAGTCTGCTCTGTATTTTCTACTGCACAAGAGGCGTGGTCAACGGGCATAGTTCAAATGACTCTGTACGCAATTGGATAGTCCTTAAACCAATCAGCTGAGCTCCATTCTTTTGGCCACCTAGCTGGTAAATTAGGCTTTTACCAATGCCGGTCGGTAGTAAGGCAAACACATCCTTCTTTTGTGGGAATTGTTCCAGGGCAAGTTTCTGTTCCGTTTTCAGAGAAAACTTGCCTTTGAAATCTTTTAAAACAGCAGCGACAGCGGCATCAACGGCAGCAGCAAAAACTGTCCTGTCCTGTTAGTAGTGTCCTGAAGAGTGTCCCGGGACAGTCAGACACTGTCCTGTATACTGTTCTGTGACTCCCAGACACTGTCCTGTATACTGTATACTGTCCTGTGACTCCCAGACACTCCATGACCTGACTGTCCCGGGACAGTCATGGGAGTCACAGGACAGTGTCTCTGTCCCGGGACAGTCATGGAGTCACAGGACAGTGTCTGGGAGTCACAGGACAGTGTACAGGACAGTGTACAGTGTATAACTGTCCTGGGACAGTCATGGGAGTCACAGGACAGTGTACAGGACACTACTAACAGGACAGGACAGTTTTTGCTGCCACTGCTTTTCATCAACGGGTTGCTGCGCTTTGGTGGCCGCCATGTTGAATGTAAACAAAAAGCTGCTTGCCGTTGCTTCTCTATTGCCATCGTGTTAAACCCGCCAATAGTGTGCCAGGTGGATAAGCCAGTTTGTGATTGGTCCCCGCAGATTTGTAACAGAGGCAGGATAGAAACATTTACAGGTTTCCAGCCTGAGCTGCAGGGCAAAATCAAATCGCCGGCAGATCGGGCTGGGTTTACCCAGTCTAGTTTACTTCTAAAATACTCAAGTAAACAGAAGGAAATCTAAACTTCGCTGTTTAGTGTTTACCTTGCTCCTTCAGAAGGTGGATGGTGGGTCTTCCTGCAGACCGTGAATGAACATTTCTAGAAATAAAACAAACATAAAAAATATTATAAAAATCTGCTGGTTAAGGTACAGCATATGTCTTCAATGTTATTTGCACATACGAAGCTCAAGCTAAAAAACAAAAAGCCCAATATATCATCAAATTCAGGGAACGCCACAAATACCGGTTTATTAAAATGTCAATGATTGTGTGTGCGTGGATTTCATAAATTCAAATATTATCAGGAAAAAAGGTGCCTGCACACTGATTAGATGCTCCCGAAAAAAGGTCTATTGAGTACATCTACAGTACTACAGTACGACTCACAGAGGGAGATCCAGTTCCTTGGCTATCTGTGCCTGACGAATGAGAACCTGCCTTTGGCTCTCTTTGTCACTCTCACCACTGACATATCTGGGTGTAAAATCCAAACCAACCTAAAGTAATGGGAAACGTTAACTGTTAACATGAATGCAAAAGAAAGCCAGGAGAGAAAACGGTAATTCACTAGTCACTTCAGAGATACTGAATTATTACCTCCCCAATGGCCACAAGGTGGTCTTTGTATTTCTCTATTATGGGTAGAGCAGCATCTAAATCCTGCAGAAAAGTCAGAAAAAAAAACATTCTTTATTCCTTCGCTATAACATGACAACTGCAGGCATTTATTTGCCGCATTACCACATTTGTTTGCGGTACTCATAGCATTACAAAATTACATTAAAAAAAATAAAAAATCAGCAGCAACACTTTCCACACGTTTTTCCACCATCAATGTCCCTGTTACTCTGGAGCAGTTTTCATTGGAGCTACTTTAGTTCCTACAGAAAGTATTGACAGTGTCTTCTGTTGATCATCCAGAGTAATAAGGACATTGTTTATGGAAAGAGATGTTGCTGTATTTTAAAGCTGTGAGCACAACAAAATTATATTCAAGTAAATGTTATTTATAAAGCCCAAAATCATAAATTTGCCTCCAAGGGCTTTACAGTCTGTCAATTTAACTATTAGTTTGCATTACCCTAGTCTCACTTTGCCAGACCATCCTCCACATTACCCTCTATTCATACAAAGAACTGGTTCACATCAGCCTGGGGGCCTGTTTGTTTCCCCACCTGTTATTCCCCTCATTTCCTATCATCTTTCTACTGTCGTTATTAAATAAAGGCAAAATATTTTATAAAAAAACATGTAATAAATAGTATATATAGCCTACAACCTAGACCAAAATAACAATAGTAAAATTACGAAATCAAAATGTTTATGTAAATAAAGTGCACACATATATGAAGAAAATGGATTAGAGGATAGCACTCTGGTAGGACGTCAGGGAAATTTCTCAAACCAAAACTACCTGCCTGGCTAGCTACTACTACAGGTGAGTTAGGAAATGTGTCTTGCTACCTGGAGAGAAGCCCCCCTCTGTTGCTCTGGGGAAACTTCTTGAACAGGGTGGACTCCAAGGCAGGGAAAAATAAAACCTGGAAACCTATAGGAAAAGTATAAATGTCAGTACAAAGAGACAACACGTTAAATTAAAAAGTTGTCACTCTAATACTAGTTATATAGCTACTTACCTCTGTGACAACTCAATAATCTTGTCAAATTCCCCAGCATGCTCGGCCACGGCTAATACTGCTAACAATCCAGCCTGGGAAATGATAAAGCAAAAGTTTAAACACACATAACTATTCTGGACAATGCTTCTTAGAGGACACGGCTCACCGTTTTTGAATTCTCAATCACCTCCTCTATGTCCTGACAAAGAAAAGAGGGAAAGTCAACGCTTAATGAGTTATTTCAGAGATAAAATATGCACTTGTACCCTTTAAAACGCGAGCATACCTTGTCAAAATCCCCCGCAGAGATATGACAGTGACAGTCAACGTAGCCATGCATGTGGAGTAGCGTTCAAAATCAAAACATCAACTTCTTCCGCAAAGCGAGACGGACCGCGCATGCGTAGACTCGTGGGAGCGCGAGATGTAGAACGCAGGGTTGCCCGGGGAAGCGGGGTTCCATTAAATCTGTTTGGTTTAACATCACCGGTGCACCAACGGTCAGCAGATTAAGCACCCCAAATGTTTTCAAGAAGCTGTGTTCTACGTTAGAGGTTTAATGTTCCTGTTTTTTGGTTATGACTTTATCGCTTAATCATTTCACCATCAACGTGATGCTATATCTTGCGATAGTCACCTCGTCCTCCAGATCGTTTCGCCACACTAGGTGATTTTGACCTAAAATGGGAGGTTTAACTGTTTCTTTCCTTTTATCGATGCTGTTGATCAGCACCTGCAGAGCAAAATACGAACCTAACTGGAAATCCATCGACTCCAGACCGCTGCCAGAGTGGTACGATCAGGCCAAGTTTGGCATCTTCATACACTGGGGAGTTTTCTCTGTTCCGAGCTTCGGCAGTGAGTGGTTCTGGTGAGTTTTGCTTAAAATCTGAGGTTCAAATCTGATCATCTACTGATGAAAATCATGTGGTATGTCAGAAAGCTCCAGAATAGCAACTATAAATGGTCCTTGTAGTGAGATACTCAACTTTTAAGTTAACAGGGCGATAAGACCTTGAAGTGCTCAGAAAAAGTGGAAATATACAATTGCATGAACACTGGGCAAACCACTGCTGATTAAGGTCATGCAATAGGCTCAAAAGCTCCAGAACAGCTAATGGACTTTGAACCTAAATAATAGGGGTTATTGTAGGTTTATGATAGCATGTCCATGTTTAAGGCTCAAGGGTATTATACAGCGTATTATAGCATGCTTATGATATGTTAATTCATTTTAACATGTTATTAATGTATTGTTTACCTTCATTGAGTGGCTCATTTTCCTTCAGCCTGTTTTGTGTTTGTTTTCTGCTTCAGGTGGTACTGGCAGAAGCAAAAACTAAAGCCGTATGTTGACTTCATGCAGAGGAATTATCCTCCAGACTTCAAGTATCAAGACTTTGCATCACAGTTCACTGCTGAGTTCTTTGATGCCAAAGAGTGGACGGACATCTTTGTCTCATCAGGTGCAAAGTACATCATCCTAACCACAAAACACCATGAAGGTACAGGACATGATCCACATCCTGTCTCTCAGTATTTATTCTTGTTTATACTTTATCGTCACAAAAAGAACATTTCAAAGTGCTAAAACAAGGGCATAATTCCACATTCCACATATGCAATGCTGCATCCTTTCAGCCATGCAGAAAATGTATTGTTTAATTTTTTAGGTTTCACACTATGGGGCTCAAAAAACTCCTGGAACTGGAATGCAGTGGATGTTGGACCAAAGAGAGATCTGGTAGATGAAGTGGCGAGTGCTCTCCGTGCTAACAGTGACCTGCGTTTAGGGCTGTATCACTCTCTCTTTGAGTGGTTTAATCCGCTCTTTGAACAGGACGCTGCCAATGTCTTCACTACACAATACTTTCCAACCAGTAAAACTCTGCCCGAGCTTTATGAGCTCATTGTCAAGTACAAACCAGAGGTACTTTGGTCTGATGGGGATGGTGACGCACCTGACAAGTACTGGAATAGCACAGGTTTCTTAGCCTGGCTCTATAACGACAGGTAATTGTTGAATGACTTTATACAGTAAGTGTGTGTTTTATAAATTGTATCCTTTACGCAGCCAGTGTGATATTGACCTCTATTTCTTCACAGTCCTGTGCGAGACACAGTGGTGACGAATGATCGCTGGGGCTCTGGCTCCATCTGCACCCACGGTGGATATTACACCTGTGCTGATCGCTACCAGCCAGGACACCTGCTCAAACACAAGTGGGAAAACTGCATGACCATCGACACAAAGTCCTGGGGTTACAGACGCAACGCTCCTCTCCGGGACTACCTCACCATAGAGCAGCTTGTAGCAGTGAGAATTCAATATATCATTTACCTGTATTTTTTATTAGGTTGAACAAACATGATTACGCATGATTTAATGGCTTATATATATTGAGGATTTAGTGGAGTATGTTGAATTCATTTTTCCTCTTAAAGATATTGCTCATTATGATCAATGACATGACTGAAAATGGCACAAAATGCACATCAAAATCTTCCCGAGCTCAAGTTCACATATTTAAATTAGTTTTTTTGTGTGAACAGTCCAAATGCCAAAAGATATTCAGTTTACTTTAAAAGACAAAGAAAATCTGCAAATATTTACATAGTAGAAGCTGTAACCAGTTCATTTTTGGTTAAAAATGGCTTAAATGCTTCATTGACAATGAAAATTGGTTTTTAGTCCTATTTGCTCTGAGGGAACAGCGCCCTGACTATGAAGTAATCTTTGTGCAGCAATAAAGTATTTTCTATAAAATCCAACCTGCTGTTTTTAGACATTGGTGGAGACTGTGTCCTGTGGGGGAAACCTGCTGATGAACATCGGCCCGACACACGATGGAAGGATCGCTCCCATCTTTGAGGAGCGTCTGAGGCAGGTGGGTCAGTGGTTGAAGATCAACGGGGAGTCCATCTACAACACAACAGCATGGCGGGCTCAGAACGACACCGTCACTCCCAACATCTGGTGGGTTTCTCATGTGTGTTTGTATAATATGTTTGGATTAAATGTATCAAAATCAGATCAAAGATACTTTTTTAAGGAAATTTATAGCATTATGACATTTATTTTTTTTTTTTACATAAAAATCCCCAAATCCTTGTACAGAATGTAATTTTTCCAAACATTGCCTGGTAAAATGTATGCTACTCAAGTGAGTGAGTAAGTGGCGTTTGATTCTATTGATGATGCTGATATAGGTATTTATTGTGTGGGATTGTTGGTAGTACGATGTTGCCGAGCAACCTGGCTGCTGCATCTTCGCTAACTTTTACATTTTAAGAAGCACATTAGAAATAAGACTTACATTTTGTCATCTTTGACATTCTTTTTAGCTGTATGTGATTTAATGTCCTCCTTCACATGATGTCAATCAAACTAAAGTGTAATAAGATAATAATAATAATAATAATAATAATAATAAAGACGATCAGATACTGTTTAAGCTCATACAGAAATATATTTATTAATAATTAGTATATCTTGACAGGTACACTTTCAGACCAAAGGAAAAGAGCATCTTTGCTATTTTACTGGAGTGGCCCAATAATGGATCTGTGATTCTGAATGAACCTGTGGCTACACAAGGACAGACTCAGGTAAGACTAGCGCTTTAGTCAAGCTATTAGCTTATTGCCAAAATATAAGAATCGGCATATATGACGACTGCTGTGTAAGAAGAAACTGCAGGACCGAAAGATATGTTTGAGGTAATCTAGAAACCTCCATTTCATACTTTGTCCACCAATAAGTTTATTTTTCAACTGAAAAATGTCCCACTCAGTATGTAACTTGGTCAAAATTCTAAAAAATTAAAATAAATAAAAAATAGGTTTAAGGGATCCTTATAATCCAAAAATACTTGTAGGTTCTATGTTTATTTTAAAAAATGAGTATCAGCTAAGATTAGCCTTTGATTTAAATGGATATTTGAAGGTAGCTACTTATGATTTTACTGTAAACTGAAGTCACCAATAACATATATTTGTTTGCAGATAGTCAATATCTGTTAGATGAGAGAATTTTCATGCCATATATTACATATTTCTAGGTCAGTAACACTCACTGTACGATTTAGCACTAAGAAGCATGCCACCTGTTTAAATAAAGAATTACATGAGCATAGGGATACAACTAACAATTATTTTATTATTAATTTATCTAGTAATTTTTATTATCAATTTATCTATAAATTGTTTTCTCAATTAATTGATTCATAGTTGTGAATGTCAGAAAGTAGTGAAAAGGGTCTGCCAGTATTTGACAGAGACACAGAGTAACTGCTTAAAAAATATTTAAATAACTTTTAAAATAGTTGACAATTGACTAATCAGATAATTGACTAATTGTTTCAGATCTAATATCATAAACTGAATACATGAATAAATAAAATCTGCAAAGAAAACAACAACAAATGTATTGCTGGTTTGACAGACTGTGGTGTAGCTGTGGTCAGACAGGAACCTCCATCATATTAGCAGAGAAAGAAATGACTGGCCACTATGTAATTAAAGACTCAATATATCGATCTAGCTGGTCCAACCCTGCTGGAATGTCCAATAACTGCACTGCATCCTGGGATATGAGGGTTAACTCATTGTTCACAGAGCAGTTCTCTCTTTTTTTCTCTCTTTCTGTCAACGTTGTTCATGTGTTGCTTTTAAAAAAGGTGGTGCTTCTTGGCCACGGGTCTGTGCAGTGGGAACCTGTGAAGCCCAGCGGGCTGCGGGTTCTGCTGCCCCAGCTCTCCTTCAGCCAGATGCCATGCCAGTGGGCCTGGACACTGAGGCTGGCTGGGGCCACTTAGAGGGAACCCAGAGGAACAGACAGAAGAAGCTGGACCCAGCGTTTTATTTCATTTCAATCAGGAGAGACTTAATTTAAGAGTCAAATAAGTTGAATTATTATGGTGCACAACCAGGCTGATATGTTAGAGTCTTTGGTGGTTAGACTTCATTGCAATGTTAAATTATAAGGTGTATAGAGGCCATGGATATACAGGAAAATTCACCTGATGGAGTCTAGACACTGGTGGTGGTGATTAAGGAAGAGCCTGAAGATCTGAATGGATGTTTATATGAAGCAGGGCTTCTGATGATGGAGGAACCCCTGGCTGCTGGGAATGATCAGAACTGGAGGTGAATGGGTTGGAGGAGGGACGCATCTATTTTTCCTGAAATGACAACTGACAGCAACAGAGAGTAGAACAGATTTAAAGTTTTGTATTTAACAATGCGATAGCTCACGGAGATTGTGGCAAAAACTGGTTGGTTACTGAAAGAGTGAACGCCCAGAGTCAGCTGATGAGGTTGAGAGAGAGAGAGAGAATGTGAAGCATAGAAGTCTTTCTGAATGAACTTTGCAGAGCTTCATATGTTTAAATCACTGAACACGACCCATAAAATGTACTATACTGTCTGTGGGTTGCACATATAAAAAAATATTTTTGAAATACTTTACAATAATACATGATCATTGTTTTGATGTGGGTAACTTTTATCATTAAAGTCTTATGTTCTAGTTTCAGTGGTGACACTCACACACACTGAACTGTATTTAAGTAAAATTTTACGGAGAGGTACTTCAGTATTTCTATTTTATGCCAATTTTAACTTCTACTCCACAACATTTTTGAAGCCAGTATTGTACTTTTTACTCCACTACATTTATTTGATAACTTTAGTTACTAGTTACTTTGCAGATTCAGATTACAAAATATCAATCAACTACTTCATATTATGTTTTTTTTAAAGGTTAAGCTACCCAGCAGTATACAGCTCCACCTTTACCAGCTGCAACATTAAAGTGATGAACACATTAATGCATCACAAATTATAATCCAGTAGTAGAATTTAAATTCTTCTGAAATGGCCATTCTGCATAATGAATACTTTTACTTTTGGTATATTAAATATATTTTGATCGATTTGATGCTAATACTGTTGTACTTTTACTTCAGTAATTTACTTTAAATGCATGACTTTTACTTGTAACAGAGTATTTTTACACTGTGGTATTACTAATTTCTGAGTACTTCCACCACTATCTAGCTCAGAGTTTCTTAACTTTGGGGCATAAAAGTCATTTCTAGGTTGACATATAGCCTATTACCATTAATTAACGTCTGACCTCTGTTGTCAAAATTGTGATATATCAACATATGAAGTGTTTCAACTTGTGATTTTGTTTTGCATTGATTATTTTTAATGCCTACATGTTTGTATATGATTTTCATGCAGTCAGTCAGATCACTGTGGGGGAGAATATTTGTGAAGGAGTGTCTTCAAGCACCATGTTTTTATAATTAATATTTGCATGTGAAAAAAGAGCATATTCCTGAAATAAATCACTTTTTCAACTTGACTTTTGCACTCCTCGATTACCTCAGTGATTGTGTGCTGTTAGCGCCCCCTGCTGCTCACATCTGTAATAACAGCGCGGCCTTGTGGGACATTTTTAATGCACGCTGACGGCGCAAAACTGATCCCTACACCCGTGCTGCACACAGTCCACCCAGGAACACAATATTCCCTGTCGTGCATCAGAAGAGTGTCGGTGGAATGACATGATCTGCCCGTTGCACAGTGACCGGTAAGCCTCTGTTCCCCGCTGCTTCACACCGCGGCCATGGTGGGTTTTAAAGCCGTTATTATGTGCTTCCTCGTCCGCCGATCTACACTAAAAAGCGGTGTCCGTCTCTGGCGGTGTAGCCTATTTGTCACCTAAGATGGTGAGCCCGGTGCAGGGCAGGTCTCACTGTTGTGTATGCTTTCTGTTGCACGCCTTAAATATGGGAGGTCCCTGTTCTGTAAATGTTCCATGACGTGCAGATGGGGGGTTTGCAAGGGGTTCTCACGTCCGTGCATTTCCCCCTTCCGCAGCAGGCTATCCCCAGCCTGGGACCTGCACATGACAGCTGATCCCCCTAAATAATAACAACAACCGAAAGGTGTGAGGATGCAAATCATGTGAGGACAAATGCACAGTGGATTGGACATACAGTAGAGCTGCCACATTTAAGGGAAAGTTAGCGATATTCCCTATTCTTAACATATAGTTTACCGGTGTTCTAGGACTGCACAATTAATCGCAATTTTATAAAAATTGCAATATGGACTAGTGCAATATCCAATATCCAGCGCAATATTTGTTAGAGGCAAAATATTCAAACCATTCTGAATGAAGTATTGTGGGTGCGGCAGAGACGTCCCAGCCTACAAATCCTCTCCTACAGACTAAAGAAAAAAATCGTTGTTTGGTACAGATCCTCGCATAAATCACACTATAATCATTTACATTTTTTTTATTATATAATAATATTATATTAATATTTTTTAATGAAAATATTAATGATACAAAAAGGATCATTCCCTCCAATGTCGTGAATTATATCGCAATATCAGTCAAATGAATTGCATTTTGATATTTTCCTCATATTGTGCAGCCCTAATGTGTTCCATGTTCATGTTTGTAAAATGAAAATCAGCAGACAGCTAAAGCTTAAAGCTAAAATATCATATCACATGAAGCTTTGACCTATGAAGGTTAATTAATTAATAAATTAATCCACAGTTATTTAAAAAAAATTCTGATTCCAGCTTCTTAACTGTGAATATGTTCTAGTTTCTTCACTCCTCTGTGACAGTAATCTGAATATCTTTGAGTTGTGGACAAAACAAGACCAAACATCTAATCGATTAATAGAGAAAATAATCAATCAACAATGAAAATAGTTATAGTATAGTTAGTTGCAGCCCTAGTTACTGTATGTTGCCCAAATTAATACTTTTTAGGAAATTTTAATTAAACTAACAAACTAAAACATTTTCTTTTAATGTAATCTGTTGAGAATTTTCTTGATTTATCTTTTGCACTATTAAATCAAAAAATAGGAATTTCCAAAAGCCAAAGGTCAAAAGGTGATATGTTCAAATTGCTTGTTTTGTGTGACCAAGAGTCTTAAACCCAAAGATATTTAGTTTAATATCATAGAAGGCTAATCAAATATTTTATTTTCAGGATTAATTGTTTGGATTGGTCCAAAACCCCAAAATACAGTAGTATTTTCTAGTTCTAGTATAATACTTATTGTAGGAGTTAAACAGAGTGCATTGCATTCAACATCAATTTCAAATTTAATTTGCAAACTTTTATCATATTCTGATATATACTGTACATAGGCTACACTTAAATAAGGGCAGCATTTATTTTTTCATAGACCCAGAGATTATTTGATTTTATGCTAATTTATACTTTATGTAGCTCTATTTTAATTCCCATCAGCACAAGAAGTATAAGGTGTCACACCATACAATCACATATGGACGCAGTGTGCGGCTGAAGCCCGTTTTCTCCACTCATTTCTGCAGTCTTGGTGCTGTAATCTGTGGTGGTAATTATACATGTAGACAGGAACCGGGGAAAAAAACTTGCTACAGACGTTGGCATGGTTGCCATGGAAACACACAATCATGTCAAGATTATTTTCAGGTACTGCTGTGATAATGGCATAAAGTATGCCACCGGTTTGAGAGAGCTGATGGATAAATGAAACCACGGTCAATTGATCAAGAACAGACGTTTTGGCTGAATGAATTAATGATGCATCAAGTGAGGAGTGAAGACTCAAAGGATTTAGGTTTTATATCATATTTATTGGCGTTTGTATCAGCTGTTTGTTCAACCTGCAGTGTTCAGTGTCCCCTGTAAAAGATATCTCAGTCAGCCATATGACAGCCACTACAGCCAGCAGGGAGGAAAACCTCATTCTTTCCATTCATAAACATTCCCTCCCTCTCTCTCTCAGTGTTGTCCCCTCTGTCTCCCCCCTCCTCCCATCTGTTTTACCACTAATATCATTAGAGGCCTGCTAGTAGTCAAGTGCCTGTGCGGCATTCAATCACATGCAGATTTGAGGCGGTCAGCAGAGGCGCGATGTAGCTTTAGATAGTGGAAATAGCGAGCAGTGTGGAACATCCTGGGGGACAGACCATTATATTTATAGAGATGGGCGACTTGACCTTCACTGCACATTGAGTATCAGCCATTTTAGTGCCGCTCCTCTAGATACTGAATACAGCATAATGGATCTCAGCTGCAGTGCAGTGCAGTTAGTTAGCTTCAACTTCATCTTTGGTTTGTTAGAAGCTAATAATAGCTCTCTGCAATTCCATACTGTGGACGAACTCTGTCAATACGCAGTCTCTCTGCATTCACTGCTTTTTTGGCACACAGCGAGTTGCAGCTTTCTAAAGGAAATGCACTGTGAAATTACAGTTTTTGCCTTGCAGGAAATAGAGGCTTGCCATTTGGGTAGGATTTTTGAACTCAGAGGTGAAGTTCATGTATGTCGTACCATAAGTTTAAAGCCTTTGTTCTGCTGTGTAAGCTTTATGTTGAGAAAGACCTGTGGTAAATATGCCTTTGCCAAAGGACTCTATTCATAGAGGCACCCAGTTGTTCTCACCCAATGGCACAGAGTGAAACTGAGGAGGATGGTCAAAGCGGGTGAAGTATTTATAGATGTGTAAATTATATTGTGATGAAAGGCCAAAGATTTTACACAAATGCCTGAGGCAGAGTAATCCTAAATTCATTCAAATCAGAGGAAATACTCGGTTTGTTTTATTACAGAGCAGCTTCTAAACAAATTATGATAGAAATAGATTTTGGCAGGTATCCAACCATCACTTAAAATTTAAATTCAAGTCAAACTCAGAGGTTTGTCATGTGTTCTACCTCTGGCTTTTCCAGGTGCTGCTCAGGCAGACTCTTTTAATTCATAGCAGTCTATAGCAGTGCAATCTAAAATCACATGAAGTTTCACATTAAAAATCTTAATCTGCAAATTAACTACACCAGTCAAATACATATATCCACAATATTTCCCTATGAAATGTTGTGGAGTGGAGCTAAACGTACAAGGTAATACAAAAGGAAATACAAGTATGTCAAAATTGTACTAATAACAGTATTTAAGTAAATGTACTTATAGTAGCAGTGGTGGTAAAAGTCCTCATATCCTAAGTAAAAATACTCATACATTGTTGTATAACTGCATTACTCAGCCAGTTTGCTGACTTTAATGACGCTTTCCTACTTCTTGTACAACTGTTAAGCTACATTTTAGCATTTACCACCCAAATATTGGTGTTCAGCAAAAGTTACATCTTGCGTCAATATATAAGCAGCAATCTAAAGTGGAGCTTTTTTTAACTACTTTATAAGGTACACTGTTGAGGTAGTTCAATCTTTAACAATGTATCATATTTTGTGCGCTAATGATACAGTTTGTACGGTGTAAAAATATCTGAAAAGTAACTGTTAAGATTTAAAATAAAGTGGAGTAAAAATTATGTTTCTCTCTGAAATGTAGTGGAGTACAAAGTAACACAATATGAAAAGATTCAAACAAAGTACAAATACCTTTTAAAACTGTACTTTATCACAGTATTTGCATAAATGTACTAAGTTGTTTCCAAATCTGTTAGTTGCCTCTCGGGTCATTTTACCTTGGAGCGCTGTCCACAGAAATGTGTGAATTAACTTGTTGATCCAAAAGCATCAGGGGCTTCATACTGTATAAAAAAGAAGAAATTACATAAGTAGATGTAAAAAGTATATAGTAAAGTAAACAAAATAAACAACTGTCAATTAGTCTCACTTTTAAATAAAACAACTGCATTTACTTGAGGGTTTTCAGTTGTAAATAAAAGTATTACTAAACAATAAAATAATAATAGATTCAATAATGTGTGGCTTTGGGCTTATAAAAATAGAATCATTACAGCGTGACATTTTTGGTAGTCATGTAACGAGGAAGTATTTACTGAGAAGAAGTTAATGTAGAGGCTGTAATGGCACCATGTCACACTGAACTCATACATCTGATTCACAGGATGAGGTTTGCAGCTGCACATAATCTGCAGTATTGTCCTAGTTTTTTGCAGTGTTAATGACACCCTCATCACGACTCTCTCCATTCACAAAGCAAATCCTGTCGTGACGGGAGAGAACTGGCTCCGAACAGGCTGTGGGTGTCTCAGGATTCGGAGAACATGTCTAATTTTTGCAGCATCCTCACAGTCAGCCACATGCCGTCTTTTCATTGAGTTCCTCTCCATATACAAACTGAATAGAATCAAGCTGTAGGAAATGTAAATTCAGAGCGGCTGCACTATGTGATTAGTGTCTTTCAAAGCGCTTGTCACATTTGCATTTCTCCTCTGCTCTGCTTATATTCACACACTCTGTCCAACTGAATTATATAGATCATAATGTGTGTACCTGAATGAATTTGTGTCTTCATTCAGATCACACAATATCAGGCTAAAATGAATGATTGAATCTGGGGATGAATGGACTCCGGCTATCAAAGAAAGGTGATGTTTAGCTCTTTGCATCAAGATATCTGACTCCCCACTTTGTGTGTAGTGTGAGGCAGCTGCCGCTCTGCTTTGAAACACAGTGAGAGAGAGGAAAAGCGTCCTTAAACGTGGGCTGTTGTGTAATCCCTCCCAGGGCCCCTTTGCTATTTTTGTGCCTGGGTCCGCACGTCACGGTTGGGTATTTTCTCTGGTGACTAGCTCGCATCAATAGATCTTCTAATGTACACCCAGTCAGCCAGCAGCTTCATGACTGATGGGACTTTACCTTGCTAATTTATTTCATTATTGTTACCCAGACATGAGGAGAATGGAGAAAAGGACTATGCAGCATGAGGAATGTCACATGTGACTGTCGATATGGGACAGGGGACTATTCAAATGTCAGGTTTGTGTGAGGATTATATTTGATATCTGAATGTCAGCTGCTGTATGAGCCGAGGCTTTTCCCCCCATCAGACCGTGTGCTTCATGTCATTCTGATCACAGTAAGAGCTGTTGATTGATTCTGCATGCCATGTTGCTGTTAAGAGTACCACAGAGGGTTTTACCATCCAGCTTCTCAGAAGCCGGTCATCTTATGATATTTATGGATTTGTTGTCAGCGTGAGGCTTCATGCCCGTTCCCTTTAATGGCCAACTTAGCCTCTAATGATGTAATGCAGTGGCATAACGGTGCTCTCCATAGCCAGCATTTGTTTGCTCATTGTCCTCTCTCGTGTGTGGAAAGCAGTAAGGGATGTGCCCCACGAATGTCTGCTGTTCATACAAATCTCTCCGTGAAGTCATTTCTCTGTCCATGCGGACATACTGTACCACAGTCAGCCCACAATCGTCCTGAAACACACCTACTGCCACCCACCTGCCTCCTGTTGTTGCACGTCATTGCTGCTGTGTCATATATTTTTGTATAGGTTTAGTGCTTGTTGCCGGGAGCAAGAGAAATTTGCAGTGAAATGGTACAGTGTACCAGCAGTACCACTGTACTGCTGGTTTTATAAATAAATAAATAAAAAGTCGGAATCTGTTGAGAGACTTGTCGATGAGACTCTGAATACATCGGCTTCGTTCCCTCTCTGGTGTGCTTAGTTCAAAGGTATGCATTGTTTCTGAGGGTCTTATCTGGCTGTCACTCTGCACCCATATTCCCCTTCCCTCCACTCGGAGCTCACCGAGGATGGAAAACTAAGCAATGAGGTCAGACCGACCTTGAAGGGGAGCTCCCTACCCAGGCCTCTAAATATTGTTACCCCAAGGCACCTCACTTAGTTTACCTCTTTAAACCTCCCTGCTGAAACATAGATTGTTACAATCTGAGGCAGCCCTAGCCAGCCTTCATTATCTTTTCTCTATCCTGCTCTGGAATAGAAGAAGCCCTCAATTCTGTCCGAAAGCAGAGCTACTGAACCATAAACAGCCACAACAGGCAATGGGGCATTTGCACACAAAAAAACCACACACAAAGTGGAGATTATTATCCTTACAACTGTTTTCAAGCATCTCTTAGCATCTCGAGAGTCACCTTGGATTCCTATCCTCTGGTTAATGCCTGAGGAGTGTGTGGTGCGCTAACAAAGAAAGAGAGGGAGTGAGAGAGAAAGACAGAGAGGAGAGTCGGTGGATGTCCTAATTAAGGGGAACTCAGAGGGTTTGAACCAGATAATCTTACATAACCTCGTTAGGGAGGACACAGCACTTGATACTGAGAAGATGAAATGACGTGCCCTCAGAGACCCATCCATCCCCATGGTATGACATGTAAGTGTAGCGGTGAAAGCAATTCACTTTAACCGGTGGGGATGATGAGGTTTCTTGCTGGAGTCCGGCTTGTTTATGAACAGGACAGTTAGTGGTCCCGTGCAGTTAAGTGTGGAGACGATGGAACTAGTGACAGGGTTTGAATCCCACGAGAGACAAGGAGCCTGAACATGTTATAATGTTATCCTGGCATTGGATAAAAGAGTTATGCACAACATTTTGGTGTTTTATGTAGATATTGGATCAAAAGGGGTGCAGGTAGACTCATCATCACGCTTCGTTGACCATGATCTACAGTAACAGCGTCACCTGTGTGTGCTGGAATGCATCGAAACACATACCATGCTCATACTTTTTTTTTCTGACACTCCCCCATCTTACGCAAAGTTTTTTTTTTTGCAAAAGCCTACAATTGTTGACAAAAACACAAGAAGTTAAATTAAAAAATTAAAAGTCAAATCTGGGACATAGGATGAAGAAATTATCTGGGTAATACATTATGGATATTTCACATCTCTCATACCTGTAGTTTTTCAAAATATATGAAAAACAATTTCACATGAATTTCTATTCAGCTCACTCACACACACACACACACACACACACACACACACACACACACACACACACACACACACACACACACACACACACACACAAAGTAAACATATACAACCAATAATGACACACATGGTACAGTAAAAGCATGTGCCTTAAATACCTACACACATGTTCACAGGGGCATCTGCCAGGCATGATGTACCTAGGTTTTTTAGAAGCTGATAAAGAGAAAATAATGTGTTTCAATTCCTGCTGGGATGGAGCTCATTATAAATTGTATACTCTCATATTTTATTAGGATTTCTGGGAAACAGCCTTGAATAGCTCTCACTCTCAAGGAGGGGATTTGAACTCTAACTGAGTTATCTAACTTGATAAACCTCAGCTCTTGTACATCTTTATATGGTCCTAGTTTAGGTTATTGTCATACATTTGTCTAATTGTAATTTCTGTCTGATTTCTTTCAGGTGACCCTTCCCTGCAATCAATTCACATGTATGTCAATATCACTACAGTCACATAACAGATAGTGTCCTTGAAAATCGATCCCAAAGAAAGTTGGATTCATGGAGTCACTTGAAACTACTGCAGGGGTGAAAAGCTCTACTGAGGGTCAGGACAGAAATGTTGCACAGCAAAAATGCACCTCGGAAGCAGCACAGACTAGGAGGAGTCCATCAGTCGAATTGGAAAGCAAGGGGTGGCACGAACAACTGAAAGAAGGTCAGAGCAGAGACACATGTGGTTTCAAAGAAATGTCTGACTCAGGGAAATCACTGCAATTAGAAGATCAGCATTCCCAAACCCAGTCCACAAGCCATCAAGACTATGAGAGGTCTTCGTATCCACCACAGTCCACAAAACAGTTTCCCCGTGGCAGACAGAAAGCTGTAGGTCACTCAGTTTCTTCACAGTCCCCGGGACCTGCATCTCACAGGAAGTCCACCAGTTCACCTGAAGTCCAACAACAGTGTTCCCATTCAGGGATGGATCAGCTGTCAGAGGCTATGTGTAAGGTGGAGCAGAAACCACAAAAGCCTGGGAAGTATGTTTGTGATTACTGTGGAAGGGCATGTGCCAAACCCAGCGTGCTTAAGAAACATATTCGCTCGCACACCGGGGAACGGCCCTATCCGTGTGTCCCCTGCGGATTCTCCTTCAAAACCAAGAGTAATTTATACAAACACAGAAAGTCCCATGCTCACTCAGTCAAAGCTGGAACAGTGCCACTATCAGAACTTGGGTCTTACAATGCCAACACTGACCAGGGGTCTTTTGAAGGGGAAGGCGAGTTATTCTCTGATGCTGAGCAAAGCACGGACACGGACGAGGACACTCTTAACGACCCACTGCTGCTGCTGGACTCTCCAGTGGAGGGATCAGATAACACTGCTGTAAAAGTACTAAATCTCATTGCTCAGAAAAAGGGAGCCACGTCAATGTCAGCTCAGGATGGTTCCTCCCAGCCCCAAGAAATGAGTGCACCTCCTGCCACTGACGAGGCTAACCGTGCAATTCAATCTTGCACAATCAAACAGAGGCTTGCACTTCGGCTGTCTGAAAAAAGAAGCAGCGACTCTGACAACAATCTGTCCCTCCCAAGTCAGTCTAGCAAGGGCAGCACGGACTCCGGCTACTTCTCGCGCTCCGAGAGTACCGAGCACCAGACTGGTCCTCCGAACACTAACGCAAAGTCCTATCAAGAAATTATGTTCGGGAAGTGCTACAGGCCAAGCCCTAAACAGACGGCAGTTTTTATGGCTTGTAGCACAGATTCAAGTGAATATACCGTGAGACACTCGGAGAAAGGTGTTTCCCGCGTTTTCACCCAAGAAAAAGACAGCGTTGAGTCGATCAAAATAAACACAAAGTCATTCACGAGGGAAGAGGTAAATGAACCACAGTTAGACGCCGGCTCTGATGTGGGGACTCTGATAAGAAGCAACTCAATGCCAACATCCTCAGTAGTTTGTCTAACTATGCCTCAAGCCCTTAGAGGCAGCCACTCTTTTGATGAGAGAACAAGCACCGGGGGCATGAGGAGACTCAGGCGGCAAGCTGCTTTCGAACTCTCTGCACATGATAGCCACGCAGACGCAGACAGCCACGGAAAGATTAGCGAGAGTGGCATTTCACCTTCAGGATTTGAAATGGAAAATTACCACTCAATGGCAACTAGTATGAGCCATCACAGACATGCAATGGAACTGGCAACACGAAAGCGCCGGAAAGAGAAGAGGGAAGAGGAAGATTTGCCAGTTCAATATGAAGGCCTTCATGAACAGTGTGAAGAAATGCTTGATTCAAGTAAGGACTATGATTCAAAACAAGCTGCAGTGGGCATTATGGCATTAGGAAAAGGACATTCAAGTATGCTAATGCAGATGGACAGGTGTGACATGGAAATATCAGTGAGCCCTGAAATGTCTGGTCGGAAAACTTTAGGGAATGTAATTTCTGTTATCCAACACACAAACTCGATAAACAGGCCTTACTCTGAACAGTCAGAATCATACAAGTATCAAGGGCAGAGACAGGATAGTAATTCTTCATTTCAAGCTATAGAGGCAAGTGATTCATATGAGTTGGAAAGGAGTGATAGTAAGCTATCATTTCAAATGGGGCCCAAACTTGTACGGCAGCCCAACATACAAGTCCCAGAAATTAGGGTCACGGTAGAGCCTGACAGTCCAGAAAAAGCTCCAGAGGTGCAGGTGAAGGAGCCAGAGAAGCATGTGGAGGAGTTTCAGTGGCCTCAAAGGAGTGAAACTTTAGCACAATTCCCTCCAGAAAAGCTCCCTCCAAAGAAGAAAAGGCTGCGCTTAGCGGATATCGAGCACTCCTCTGGTGAATCTAGTTTTGAGTCCGCCTGCACCAGTCTCTCCCGCAGCCCGAGCCAAGACAGCAACTTATCTTATAGCTCCACCTTCTCCTTTGACAGGGAGGAGAGTTTGAAGTCCGTCTCTCCAGCCAGGCAGGATGAATTTGGCAAACCACTGGAGCTCTTAGCAGTGCCAGGGAGTGGGCACTCCCTCTCTGTGCTCAACCAGCGTCAACAACATGAAATGAGACGCTCCTCCTCAGAGCAGGCGCCGTGTAACTTGCACAAGGGGTTCCCAGAGGTACGCAGCATATCATTTGACTATGGCAGCCTTTCTCCTACATCCAAAGTTAGACACGTGGACATCAGCTCTGGCCACTCGGCTGTGAGGGAGAGAAGGAGGGGAAACTTGGTGCGACAGGAGTCATTGAATATGGACGCTGAGGTAATACAAGTCCCATCACAAGTGTTTCCGCAGTACCTCAGCAGCACCTCCCCTCCATTCACAGCAGTTGCTGTTCTGCCGCAGACTCTGCCAATATTCTCCACCGGGAATACATTTCCCCAGCTGTCACATCCAAGCCTTTTAGTTCCTGTAAGAATACAGACTTATGTGCCATCCTATGGCAGTATCACATACACTTCAGTATCACAGATTTTCGACAATCAGTATGACAGTGTTAGCTCCACTACGTCCACTTCTCAGAATCAGAGTTCACGTTTGTCTGGAAATCTTGATTCTCATAATGCATTAGCTTTTACCAGACCACCTTCGAAGCACACCCTCAATGTTGAAGCCCTTGATTTGTCATCAGCTAAGCTCAAGACAGGCATCCCTCTCTCTCTGACCTCCAGAACTATCTCAACCACTAACGCCTCCAGTGGTGGCACTAACAAACGGATGCTTTCCCCTGCTAGCAGCCTGGACCTTTTCATGGAGGTCAAGCAGCAAAAACGTGTGAAAGAGGAAAGAATGTTTGGACAGATTGTAGAGGAGCTGGGTGCTGTGGAGTTGGGAAAATGTAATTTGAGCGAAGAGAAGGGGCACAGGTCAGAGATCCAGGGTGCATCCACACCTCATGCTCAGGATGACTCGCGTAGGAGGAAATTCATCACACTTCAACAAAAAGTGACAGAAGCCACTGACCACGAAGTTGAATCAGCAATGGAAAGTAGCTCCCTGGAAACCAGCTCACCTCCCTACTCTATGATATCAGTGAGCGAAGTGAAAGAAGTTGGCATGGAGAAACGAGTGCAGATGGATATGGTGGCACAGCTGATTCCCAGTAAATACACCCTGATCTCAGACACCGAGCATTCAAGACTGTTATCTCAGTTTCCAAGTCTTCGCACGACGACAGGAGTGAGCTGGTGTTATCTCAACTACACCAAGCCGAGCTGCTCTCACAGCGACGCCCCTTTCTCCTCCGTGTACGCCACCTGGTGTGTGAGTTCCCACAACCCGAACCCTCTTGAGCTGAGTACCAATACTGCTCTGGCTCTACTGCAGTCCAAACAGAGGGGAGACAAGGTAATATACACCGTGGCCGCCATGTGTCAGCCTGGCACAGGGAAATTGGTGTCATCCCTCATCCTGTGGAGGCAGACCATGGAACAGGTGAGAAAATGATCCCATCTCTGCAGCTTTTCTATGCTTACAGTATGCATATGTATAAAACGCACCATAAGAGCAAAGCCCCCATTGATAACATATTGAAATGGTCTTGCCTAGTATCACTATTACTTGAAGTAAATACCTATAATCAAGCAGCACTTGGCAGTTTTCTACATTGGTTGCCCATCATTTCCGCAAGAGAGAAAGAAGTGTTTGAAATGTAGAAAGTTTAAAATTACCTTATTACCCAGAATTTGGCTAACTGCACACTTCAGATCTTTTGGCAGAAGGTTCAGTCACTATTGGCAAGTTTCTGGATATCATTTTCCTGCTGCCAGCTATGATGTTATAAGCTTTAATTTATCACTTGCTCTGCATTTACCCTTTGCAAAAAAAGATGTCTTGGCAGTGAAAATACCAAGCACTGAAATAATATATTATATTTAAGAAAATAACGTGTGTCTTGGCAAAGGGATGCTCTTGGATTTAGGCAGATCAAATTGTTCAGCAAATCAAGATCAGATATAATATTATGACATAAAAATCATGCCACGCATAGCTTTCAGCAAAAAAAAACAACAACATGAAAATTAACCAAATTTAAATTATCTGTACCGGGCAGCAGCAGCACCATAATTTATGTTTGCAAAACATGCTGTGTAACGCCATGTGTGACATACAATATTGGAAGTATCACATTATGTTGTCGATCCGGTGTCCACTTGAAATGGCTGTTAACAAAATGTTTGTTCATCTGATTCAGCTGCAGAGGAAACCGGAGCCCAAAGAGGTGGACATCACCTACGGGAAGAAGGTGAAAGACATCAGCTGCAGAGTGAAAACTGCCAAGGAGGAGTGGAAAGAGAGGGAGGCTTCCACCACCCAAACAGTGCCAACACGCATTAAGATCTTTGAGGGAGGGTCAGTCAAGATATTAGTTATCATAACACTTGCCAGTTCTGCTGACAGCAAATGCAGCAGCTATATTAGGATGTTAATGCATACACTATCTGTCCGTCAATGGTCTTTTTGCCTTTTCAGGACTGTTTAATGTATTTATTCTTTAGAAGACTGTGTCTTTCTTTCAGGTACAAGTCCAATGAAGACTATGTGTATGTCAGAGGTCGAGGCCGGGGGAAATACATTTGTGAGGAGTGTGGCATTCGCTGTAAGAAACCGAGCATGCTTAAAAAACACATCAGGACCCACACAGATGTGAGACCGTACATCTGCAGGGTCTGCAACTTTGCTTTTAAAACTAAAGGTGAGCATTCTTTAAGCTTATATAATGAAATTAATATTGACTTTATAGATGATACAAAAGACTCACTATTTATTATGATTTTTGTTTAAAACAAATGGAAGTCTATCAGTCTTTATTTCGATTATTAAAAATGTGAGAAAATCTGCAACAAAAAAATACAAAAATGTGTGTGCATATCAGATTTTAAAGAAAACATTAGCAGCAGCAGTAAACATTCTAGTTCTTGCTGCTATTTAGAGCCACTATTGTGCAAACTCAGCAATTGCATTCATTTCTGTCATCACTTTTTTTCATTTCTGGGAGAATTGTCCACTTGTAGTAGGAAAAAACTAATTTGTGGGGACATAGAATTTGGGTTAAAATCTGTAAAAAAACAAACAAATATGCTCCTTTTAGAATAAATGCGGCTATTCTTTTACTGAATAATGGTAACTTACTATGTTTTCTTTTTTACAGGAAACCTGACTAAACATATGAAGTCAAAGGCACACATGAAGAAATGTCTTGAACTGGGAGTGTCAGTATCAATGGATGACACGGAGATACAGGAACATGGTAAGATACTGACATGTATTATATTCTTGCACATGCATGACTTATAGCGAAATAAATCCAACTAAACTTATCCATTTGTCTTTTACAGTGGACGACAGCCAACAAGAGTCCAAGGTAGTGGTCACAACCAAACACCAGTTCTCAGACGCGGACGACTCCGACGGCATGGACGAAGAAGTTGACGAAATCGACGAAGACGATGATGAGGATGATGAATACGAGGGTGACTCCACTCCAAAGCTGCGTTCGAGAAGCACGAGTCCTCAGCCGTGTGGAGTTACTTCTCTGTCAGTCACAGCCACTGCCGCTACCCACGGCTATTCCCTCACCTCTCTGCCTGGCACCGATGTCCGCCAACAGTCCTCTGGCAGGCGGACGGGCTCGGACCATCGCCCCGTCCTTGCAACAGACCAGAGAGAGAAGTCCATGGACGAAGACTCTCTGACTATGCTGTCTCCAGACCAGGCCAGCTTCCTATTTGACCCCTACTCTTCTTGTCTGCTCTCTCCTGGTTGGGAGTCTCCCATCAGGGAGCCCTCCCCTTCACGTCTGCGTTACCCATCCCCGAGGCGAGAGCTCTCCCCGCGAGGTCGCTCCTCTCCCAGATGGGATACCTCCCCGCTGAGGCCTGGCTCGCCTGGCTTCACACCCATTCAGCACCTCTCCCCGGGCTCAATCGAACGACCCGTGTCTCCTGGAACAGAGCTGTCTGGAAAGCGAGAATCCTCAGTCAGAGGCCGGCAGAGAGTCGTGCTGAGGGCTGTTTCACCACGGAGAGGCTCGCACCAACACAAAGGCTGTGGTGATAAAACCAGACACCAGGCAAAGATGGAGATGGCTCATCAAGGAGTCTTTGATATGGAGATGGTATGCATCATTAACAGTCTGCACCCAGTTCAACTACACCTCTGCGAAATAGGGTTGGATACACAAATTATGTCTCACTCGTTAACATTGCGAGATAGGTCATGGCCTTGGCAGAGGTCTGCGCTCTCCGAATGCCCTTCTCGTCGGTTTTGGTCTTTTCATTGCCTTATCGCTTATTCGTCGTGGTGAGCGTATGTGTTCTCCAAGTGCTGTCTGAACGCTCCATTTCTCATATATCTGCATTTTTGCTAACTGTAATATATTTTCACGTGAGAAATGATCTTGGCGATGTTAAACTGCTCCTAACGCTGCCAATATGTTGTTTCAGGATCAAAGGAGCAGCTTGGCTTCCAGTCTGCCCGGTGCTGCCAGTTCCCATCACCAGAACATCCTCAGCCACCTCCCTCTTCACTCCCAGCAGCAGGCGCACAGTTTGCTCCCCGTCGTTCCTGTCGGAGGGCTCCAGATGTTACACTCCCCGCCTTCCTCCAGCACTGATGTCACCCTCTCCTCGGCTCCAAGCCCCCAGAGCAGCGAGGGCCAGCGTTGCAGCAGCAGGGAGGGATCTGTCCACGGGCCTGAGTCTGGAAGAGAGGACATCAGAGTCCAGAACCAGCTGTCGTCCCATCAGGCCGCTCAGGAGACAAGCCTTGACCCCGGGGGCGTCACGGACAGCAGACAGGAGGAGAATGTCCAGACCTGCTTGAAAGCCATCGCGTCGTTGAAGATTACCACAGAGGACCCTCACTGAAACCTCCTTTGTCTGTCTCCTTGATTTGATCCAGGAATAGACCCCTCCCCACCCCCCACCCCTGCTACAGCTGCAACCTTGTCGTCCTCAGCCCTTTAGGCACATAACCTCATCTTTATCCTATTAGAGGCAATATAATAACACTTTCTCTGGTCTTGCACATACTCTAGACAGCTCCTTTTAAATCTGAGTGGAGATTCAAACCTTCACAGTGAAGAAGAAACCCACCCTGTCTGATGTGCTCTTCTCTCCAGAGACTTTTTTAAAATGATTGGACGAGCAGCGGGAAGTCTTGCAAGGTGGAGAATCATTCTTGGGTGCAGGTGCAATATGGAAAGATATTATGCTAATATGCCTTTGTTTGACATAGTAGTTTGCGTACAATTGCACATAAATTATATTTATGGATTCTGTACAAATGTCTTTAACATATACTCCTTCTTAGATGCATACAAACAGTGTATTTTACTGTATGTGTACTTTGAAAATAGACTGTTGTTTAATGTAACCATATCAAGGTGTGATGCAGTAGTGCAGTAAATAAAGACTATTTATAAGGGGAAAAGTATGTGTATTATGAAACAGTCTGACCAAATTTGAAGTAGACGCTTCTTGTGCAGTTTGGTGCTTCTAATCAAGCGGCAAGGGTCTGTGCCTTTATTTTGCTTTTCATCATTTTTGTTATGAGGAGGTTGTTGTTGAATAAGGAAAAATGTCGAGGTACTCTTTATTCAGAAGTGTCAGCGCTGTCAGAGAGTTCGCTCAAAGAAAAGCTTTTTCTTTCTTGTTACGTCAGTTCTGCTGACAGACGGATGCAGCTTGATTTATGTGAAACAATCTTAAAAAATGTTTCTTATGTTGCATTTTTCTAAATGTTGTGGTTTTTATCTTGGTAAAAATGCATGGGATTTGCTATTGCACAAAAATAGAGGAAGTTAATATGTAATTATGAATACTGTAAGATGTATTTATATATTAGAACGTGAGCACTTATTGATACTGGTAAATATTTGACTACTATTTATATGGTATATCTGTACTTATGCAGCAGTGATGCAATTATGCAGTGAGCCACGCTGGCATTGCTTTCAATCTCATGTATTTGCTTTGATTAAACAGCGTTATTTCTCTCTCTTATACAGATGACCATAAGAACTTTATGAGTTTTGACAATGCACTTTCATCCTTTCATCTTTGATGTTTAACTGACGTGGTCAGTGAAAATAAGGGAGTAAAACATGTTATGTTCTCTTGTGGTTTTTGAAACATTCCAGTCGTTTTTTCACGTTTCTCATTTTGTGAAACATGTTGCACACAAATTCAAGGGGCTATGATGATCAGTCAATAGTATGTTTTCTTGCTTTCAAGTGTAACTGGATAAATCAATATCACTTTACTGTAATACTAAAGTAATGATGTTAACAGCGTGAGTTGGTTGACTATTGCTGTGCTTCAGCTCAAAAGTAATCATTCAACAAATGCATTACTTCTCTGTATATATACATGCGTGCATTTCTATGATTTAAACTATTTTTGCAGTGTTGAATTCTGAAAACTTTTTATGTGGATTGTTTATATCTCTTTAAGAGGGAAAAAGTCTGCAGTTGACGTAACAGATGTTTAATGAGGGCGAAAATAGCACAGTGTTGATCGCTAACACCGTGTGTCTCATCTTTTAAAAAAAGAAGTGTATTCATATCTTCAGTATGTTATGTTACCAGTTTGAGAATGGATTTCAAAATCAGAAAACACTTTGTTCACTCATGTTTACATAAAAAAGGTGCACTGCTTTAATTTTGTGTTTCCCGTTTCTGAAGATGTATGTAGCTTTGATTTCATGTAATTTTATTTGTCGTGATAAACGGTGCAGAATGCTCATAAAATGTGAAGGGAAAGTGAAGCCTTCTATTTGCTTTGGCATACAGTATGTATTCAGATTGTGTTTTTATTGTGTATTCATATTAATTGAACTGCTTTGTGCCTCTCATGTCTATGAAATTCCCTGTAAAACACAGAGGACAAATCATTTTACCTCTTCGCTAAGATCTTTTGAGGAAGAAAAAAAACCCTCAGTAGCCAATCTGTTGTTTAGCTATTTGCATCAAAACTGGTTAGTCAGGACGGAGTGCCTCTTTTATGCTATGGGGACTTTATTGTTTGGTGCTCTACTTTTTCAGATTAAATTCAAAATTGTTTTAAAAGAATATACTTCTAACCCAAGGATGTGTGTTGCAGTTTATTTCATTTTTTTTAAACCTTATTATTCAAAATGGCTTCCATACCTTTCCTCCTGCATAAGTCATGATTGTGTAAATTAGAGCGCACAAGGAATCAGATGAAATCATTCACATTTTATCTTGAGGCGGAGTGTGAACAAAAAAAAGTCTCTCCAGAGTGAAAAATTGGAGAGACTCCTACCAGTGACATCCTCTGGTGAAAGATGATTACTGCAGTCATAACATGGAACCAGAATAATAAATGAATGCTTCCAAAAATAGTTCTCACCTTGTGGATAATATTCAACCACTTTCAGGTTGCATCAAATTCAGCAAAGCCCATACTGCATGTGTGAAGCATATATTAAGTGAGGAAAATGACTGTGATCTTAAATCCATCTATTCTCTGGGTTTGGGAGGAGGTCTGTACTATTTCGAGCCAATCAGTGAAACTGTTTTTTTTTTTTTTCTCTCTC
This sequence comes from Perca flavescens, assembly GCF_004354835.1. Taxonomy (NCBI): domain Eukaryota; kingdom Metazoa; phylum Chordata; class Actinopteri; order Perciformes; family Percidae; genus Perca; species Perca flavescens. Next base: position 24,312,169 of record NC_041350.1, read on the forward strand.
TCTCTCTCTCTCTCTCTCTCTCCTGCTCAGTGACTATGGCTGTCAGGCCCATTTGTTAGAATAATTATGTGGCTGTTAACAGCATCCTAGCTTAAAATAAAATCAGTACTGCAATGATTTAAAGCAGCAGAGGCATAAAATGGCTGCTGAAAAGGCATTTTGATTGCATACATACACACAGCTACTGTGTGTGGGTTCTTGCTTAGATTTAAATCAGAGGAGCGCTATGAGGTGTCCTGGATAGAAACAGTACCTCTGTCCTCCCTCTGTGCTCAGAGTGAGCTGCATGTGCTCCTCTGGTTTATTTTGAGGTGGTCTTATCACAGCTGTTGTATTTGTGGTGGCAGCCTGTCCCAAGCCCCTCGACACTCTTCCTTTCCCCACTCTGTCCTGGTAAGACCCTGTTTGCTCGTTACCCTGCTTCTTTAGGGACATTTACACTTACACTGCATACAAAATAACCTTACATTCTGTGCTTCTGTGCTCTTCCTATTCTTAAAAGGTACTAATAACTATTTGTTTGAATTTGATGGCTATATGAAGCTTTGTTGAAACTGAGAAGGAGTAAGACTCAGTTGAGGCTTGCCTGTGTCATTTTTTAACAGAATGGAAAGAGATTCATTTAGTTTGAGCAAAACATTATTTCTACTTAATATTTGTTTAAATTATCTGACTATTGTTTCTTTGGACAGGGAAAAAAAAATCTATAGTTCCCTTTATTACAGTCACTGAATTTTCATTTGGATATCTGCCTCCTATAGATATCTATATTGACTATAGATGAGGTCACTTATGTAATACCGATGTTTTTCAGAGTTGGAAATTGGCAGCTTTTGTACACACAGCCACTGACATTGACATCAATAAGAGTGGATTGGAAATAAATAAATAACTTGCCCATATAAAGAAGTCCCTAAAAATAGCCTGTGGGGTCTGGGACAGGTGCTATGTGCTCTGCTTGTGAAAGCAGTGTGAAGGCTGCACTAATTTTATGCACGTAAACAGGCTCTGGCTGTGAGCCTTAACAACATAAGACAGACACAATCACTGTGGTACAATAATACGCTTTGCAATCTCTTTAATTGACTGAAATTGAAACTCGCAGAGCCAAAAAAAGACAACATTGTTTTGCCTGTTTTGATATTAAAGATCATATGCTGCCAAGACAAAGAAAATACTGTATGTTCGTAGTAGGTGAAATTATTTAAAAAACAAGCATCTAACGTTTCTCACTGAGCTCATTCAGCACATAATATACAGCTGTTTCTTTGTGCCTTGCTAAAAGGCACCATTGTGGTACCTGCTGAGGGAGATAGTAATCATTTATTATTATTATGGATTTCATTATGGAACACTATTAGTACTATGTTGATTAATCATTTGGTCTAAACAATATACCCATTATAAATCTCCACAGTCCAATGTGATGTCTTCAAATGCCCTAATTTGTCTGGCCAATAATCCAAAACCCAAAGATATTCAGTTAACTATCACATATCACAAAGAAAAGCAGAAAATCCTCACGGATTTTTCGCGAGATTAAAACGTGACAAGCTTTCTCGTCGAGGTAAAAAGTGTCTTGCGATATCAGTACACAAGTGCAGAGCAGCAGCCTCGAAATTAGCATAGAAAATCCCCCGCCCGTTCTCCAAAGTTGACTCCGAGTTTACTTTTGCAGACCGCTAACAGAAGAAAAAAGCTACTTGTAAAACCCAGCATTAGAGAGTACCGCTGCTCTCTCTACTCCGTCCGCAACATGCAGTTCACTGTGGCGCTATCTCGCGCAGACCACTCTCTTTCTCTGTTAAAATGAGTCGGGAAGCTGACAGCAAACCCTAACTTTACTTTTAATGGTATTAAACAAAGAGAAATGTTCTCCCTATAACAGTCATGAATCGATAATAGAGTAAGCAACTTCCTTGTTTACTGCTGCAATTAATAAAATACAGAGGAGGAAAAAAGGGGATCTGTCTTCACAAAAATTATCTGTTGAGTGTTTGATGGTAATTTATTTGTGCTTTAGAACTTAATCAATGTGAAACAATGGTAAAATAAGCTTTTTTTTCTCTCTGTCTACTGTACAATGACAAATTAAAGTACAAAACATTTGGTCTCAACTACTGCCACAAAAACGCTGAGTGAAGAGACTCTCTCGCCACTGTACATATGGAATAAGTAACAGTGTAACTGTTAGTTATACAGGAAAAAGTCAGTGAGTTTGTGGCAAAACCATTCAGTGCTGGTTTTTCATTTTGTGACTTTCGATTGAATAAAGGACTATTTTTCCAGTCTTTTCTGTAAAATAGTGTTAAAATCTCGTCTCGATCTCGTGAACCCAATCTCGTGTCTAGTCTCGTGAGCTGGGTGTCTCGTCCCACCCCTAGTAAATCCTCACATTTGAGAAGCTGGAACCAGCAAATACTTTAAATTACTGCTTGAAAAAAAAATTAAACAATTATCATCATCAAAAAAGTAGCTTTTTAGGTCTACTTCACGGTTTCATTAGAAAAAGCACAGGTGTAAATAATAAAAATGAATGATTCAGGGTTTCAGGGCCCTGGTATTGTCCATGCTGGCTCACTGGCATGGCTTACTGGGCCACTTAAATAGAACAGAGTCATCTAACACCGGTGCTTTTGCTGCTATGAGAAATCAAAGACCCTGTTTACGCTTGGTTTTAAAATGTGTTTCGGTGATCCAAACACAAGTGGATAGTAGAAACACATCGCACATTAGCAGTTTAACCGGTACAGCTGCTAATATGGCTATCAGCAGAATCCAACACATCTCCTTCCATAGGGCAAAACAATGGTCAAACTCATCGTAAAATTGGGCAAGTTATAGAGTGTTGGCGCACTGACACCAAAACAACCACCACATCATGCGTTAGTGATGTATTTTTCTGTTACACTATAAAAGAAATGCAGTCAAATGTGTCCCAGACCACCTGGGCAAGTGGTTTGAGTGATAGGATCACAATGCTTGTTGTGGTCGTTTTGTATTTTAGCGCTGTCCATTTGTGATCCAATTGCCCATGGACGCATTTTAAAACCAAGTGTAAACATGGCAAAAATGTCCACTGTGAAAAAGGCCTATTGCAAAGCTTTTTCATACAGCCTGAAATGAGTAGATCTTCTTTCAGTTAAACAGAAGTTGATTGAGTTAAGTATTATTCAAAATTAGCCTTCAAAAAGCACGAATGAAAATGACATTTGATTGACAGTGGTTGGTCGGACTTGGTCATATAAATCGATGAAATGAATCGAAAAAAATCAGGCAGGATGATTCCCGGTGGAGCTAAGTGACGTTACTCAGAAAAGTCAGACTTGGATAACAATGTCAGGATGAGATTAATATCACTTCTTCCTCAGGTTCATTACCGAAACCAACTGTTTCCCTCTCAGTTGTTGCGCAGAAAAATGGAGGCTTGTCCTGCACCCATGGGTCCCAAGGCGTCGCCAGCCGAGGGTCAGCACATTGACCTGACAGAGGACCTGGCCCAGCAGCTGGAGGACATCATTAGCACCTACCAGGCTGAGCAGATTCCCGCTGAGCCAGAGGACACAGAGGAGGTCACAGCTGTCAAAGAGGCCGACACCCGCAAGGACCAGAAACTGGAGAAGAAGATGCTCAAAAACCTAGGTGTCTTGTTTTTTCTCAAAAATGTTTTATTGATTTTTAGCCGAGGTGGGTTTCATTCAGCTCAGTCAGCAAAAGTCCAAGTTGCACTGAAACTGATAGGTGTGTAAGCAGAGCTGTAATGCGTGTAAGTGCATCCATCTGCAACAGATGAGCAGGTATAAAGTTGTATATCCACATGCTTTTTATAGTTGGCGATAGATTTCTCATAATCCCTATACCAAAATAATTTCTATTGACGAATAACTTTAGATGTACATATCATTGTGTTATAATCCTCATGCTCTGAGGTAATCAAAATGAATTAAACTTGGCTTGTGACTGACGAGGTTTTTAATTTCTGATGTTAAATTCTCTGTGGCTGTTCAGGGAAGGAAGCCATGCTGCTGATGCAAAGTTTGAACAAACTCAACACTCCAGAACAGAAACTGGAAGCCATCATCAAGAAACATGCTGAGCTGGTAAGAGGATGAATATAGAAAACTGTAAAGAGAACATATACAAGTGGTATATTTTCCCTTGTGGGCATGCGTCTGGACGTTTCGGTGTATTTCTGCAGTTGGAGGAGCATCGGAGCGACCAGAAGCAGCTTAAGGTTCTGCAGAAGAAATTGCTCCAGGTGATGAAGGAGAAGGACCAGCTGCAGAGCGAGCATAGCCGGGCCGTGCTGGCTCGCAGTAAACTGGAGGGTCTCTGCCGAGAGCTGCAGAGGCACAACAAGACCTTAAAGGTACTTCAGCTACCGTCATTCTTTTCAAGTATTGTGTAAGAATAACTAAACACCAAATCTCTTACAAGCATGGTATCAAATCTGAGCTGCTGAAATTGCTAGTGGGCATTCACGCAGGTTTTTCCATTCATTTTGAATAGGGGTAGTGTGTTCAGACAGCAGCGGGCTTTTACATGCACAAAAACGCAGCGGGCCTGCGGCGAAAAGTTGAGACCAACTCAACTTTTGGAGAAACGCAACCCTACGTCACGCTGCTGTGGCCAATCATGTAACCGCCGATCAGACTTGTCAGTGTGTTTTGAGGCGGTGTGAGAGTCCCGTACAGGAAACAGGAAACATCACTGCCTAAATAGCTGCCCCAAGAAAGTTTTAAAAAACGAAACACAAGCTCTGAACTTCCCAGGAGTTTGTGTAACAGCTGAATATTTGCTTAACAACAAAGCACAGTCGATCAGTCTCGCTGTTCTCTTTTCTTTCTCTCTTTCTCCGTGAAATGAAGCTGCCTTTAAGTGCGGTCGGAAATGTTGAGACCTATAAACGATCTGACAGAAAACAGTAGTTGTAAAATATAAAGTCTACTTGTGGTACATTGGGGAGTTACAGGACGTCACAGAAATAAAATCAGAGGACAAGCTAAAGATGCCTAGCTCTGTATCACTGTGAAAATTGCAAATGTATCATACAAGGTTGTTTTGAGCTTAAATATCCATGCCTGAAATGCAGGAAGAGACCCTGCAGAGGTGCAGAGAGGACGACCTGAAGAGGAAAGAGATCACCACCCATTTCCAGGGGACGCTTAGTGATATTCAGGCCCAAATCGAGGAACACAGCGGCCGCAACACCAAGCTGTGCCAGGAGAACAGCGCTCTGGCAGAGAAACTCAAGGGGCTCATTACACAATACGACCAGCGAGAGGCGGTATGGATCCTGCCACTTACTGAGCACACCTGGGTTCAATACAGAGGCACAAAAAGTTTGATCTACATGCAAACCTACCTGACACCACCTGAACTGCACTGATCTAAGACCTCACACATCGGGGCCTCTGTGCCAGTTTCAAGCACATCAATTATTTGCACATTACACCCAGGTCTTGCATTTATTAGTTACAGTATTTCAGTTTTATGCAGCCAAAGACTCCCTGAGCAAGAAATGAAACAGCTTTCTCTCATAAATTCACCTAACTGTCTTCCAGAACCTGGAAAAGGTCTTCAAACACAGGGACCTGAAAGAAAAGCTGCTGGAAACCAAACTCAAGCAGGCCAACGTGATACTGAATGAGACGGAGGAGAAGCACAAGCTGGAAAAAGAGCTTGTACGTTTTTGTGTATCAGATTTGTCGAGTGCTTCAAGCATTTTTAATCACACTTTTGCAATTCTAATCCCCTAATGCTCATTTTCATGGACCATTTTATTAAATTTCACAGCTGCTAAAACAGGCGGCGGAGTATAAAATAAAAGTGAAGGTCATGAAGGAGCAAGAAAAAGATATGAAGATCCAGGTACAGTGACAGGGCACCATGAGCAAAATGTACTTGTTTTTCTACTTCTCTAGATGCACATACTGTATAATGTATTTCTCACTTTTTCTCCTCAGCTTGATATGTACTCCAAAAAGTTTGATGAATTCCAAGGCACCGTATCTCAGAGTAACAGTGTCTATACTGGCTTCAAACAGGACATGGACAAAGTAAGATCGCTTGCAAAGAATCTTTGAAGTCGGTTTCAGGATATTGGTTAGATTACATTGTTTATCTGGGAATAAATATGATTAAAAACAGGAATAAGAGAAAACAATCCCATGGGATTTACACTAAATCTGACAGACTGTATATTCCTACACTCTATTGTGACAGTTATTTTTAGATGTGGCTTTGATTGTGTACTGGGTAACGTGATTTTTTTGTGTGATGTAGATGGCCAAGAAAATGAAAAAGATGGATAAAGAGTGCCAGTCATGGAAGACTCGCTTTGATGGCTGCAACAAGAGTCTCCTTGACATGGTGGCAGATGTAAGAAACATATTTTCCTCTGTCATTTATAGCCCAATACAAGGGTTTGGTTGTTGGTGTATTTTTACTAGACAAAGACAAAGGTGCCCTCACTTTAAAAAAATACTATTCATGCATTTTAATCCTTTACAGAAAGCAATCAAGGAAAAGGAGTTTGAGCTCATCATGACCAAGAACCAGAAGCTTGAGAATCTGTGCAGGGCTTTGCAAGAGGAGAGGAAGAGTCTTTACGAGAAGGCGCAGGAAGCTGGAAGTCAACCAGACATCAACCCTACTAAACCAACAGAGAAGTGCCCTGAGGAGCTGGAGACCCCTAAAGTCCCTAAAGAGGATGACCCTGCACAGAATACTGCAGCTCCTGCCGCTGCTGCAGCTGCCGGGACACCGACAGCCAAAACTCCCCTGACCAAGGAGCTGGCTAAGCTGAAGGCTGAGCAGAGCCGCCTGAAGGAGATTACCAGCTCTTTCACAATCTCTCATGTTATATCCACAGAAAAAGTAGTTAGCCAATCACAAGGACTCTCTGAGGGTGTCCAGGAGCCAGAAGAGAACCACATAGAGGAGAGCAATGGCAAACACCTCCAGGAAGTTGAGAAGGATGGATGCCAAGAACAGAAAGATTTGGAAATGGAGTCAGTTGATTAATGCTGAAACTAATGTGGAAAATCTGCCTCATGTGAGCTTCATAGCAATAAAAAGTAAAAGACTGGCTTTGTGTTCAGTATCTGATCCCGATATGTCAATATATATATATTAGTATATTATACTGTATATATATACTGTTAGTAGCTGCAACAGGCTAACTACAACTCAGCAGTGTGCATTTTCTAACACTGCTTAGAAAACGCTTGTCCTGATTGATCATCAATACAAAAGATTACCAACAGTGTTCTAAATATCTGTTTCTTTGATAAAAAAGTCAAAAAGGTACAAGACTGTGTACATACAGACAATATAATAAGTTAACTATGACTCCCAAGTAGGCATGGGCCGGTTATCGGTTTCAAGGTATACCGCGGTTTGAAAAACTCACAGTTTCAAAATCTACAACAAATTTTACACAGACATTTCAAAAATAATACATTTTAAAGCTGTAATTGAGATACCGCAATACCGTGATATTTTTGCTGAAGGTTATCATACCGTAAGAATCGTATATCGGCCCATGCCTACTCCCAAGGTGCATTTCAGCAAGAGACATCCAATCAGAGCATAAAAATCTGTTCAAGTGCGGCCTCTAACTCACCTGCTAGAGCGCGCGCCCCACGAGGCTCAGTCCTTGCCAGCGACCCGGATTTGAATCTGACCCAAGGTCAATTGCTGCATGTCATCCCCTCTATCTCTCTCATTTCCTGTCTCTCTTCAGCTGTTCTAAATAAAAGAAAAAGCCCTAAAAAAATATCTTTATAAATATGTTCAATTTTGGAATAATTCAGACACTACGCTGTGTTTTGTTCACAACTGCAACAACGAAGAATTTTAAAATTTGTGCATCTGACTGACTTCTCCATAGAAACAGCGGCCAAGGCTTATGGGTATTGTAGTATTTAGAGCCATCCCCCATTACAAGCTGATGGACAAAAGAAGATTCCTACTGTGTTTCTATGTTATATATTATAATAACATTGGGAATAGCATTTTAAGAATACAGAAGACTTACAGAACCAGCTGCTCCTCCTCCTACTTTGCACCTTTATTCGCAATTCTGGATGAGGTTAAAGCTTTTAGTTGTAGTTATTTTACCCACAACATAAGTGAAAACTGCATTTTCACAATTTACTAAAACAAGCTAGAAGACATTTGGGGGCGTCTAGCAATTTAGTATTGCATTTCTAAAAAGTTGGGAGACTTACAGGCAACTGATGTTTTTTCTCTAAAAAGACTGGATCCTACATTTCCCATAATACAACCAATAGCTTCTTCTTGTTAGACCCTCCCTATCTGGTTCTTTCAAACTTCAGCTAAAAAAATTGTGTCTGTTGTCAACTGAGTAATTTTCTCAGACCTGACAAAGCTCCTTCCAGAACCACAGAAGATACTGTAGTATACAACCATTCTCACAAGCAGTAGTACTTACTGTATGTCTAGTAAACTGATATTCATGTGTAGAATCAGTGGAGTGTCCCTTTAAAATGGGCTCAAACTGAAAATCTTTTGTTTCCCCATTTCCCCAAAGTGGACTTCGAGAGAAGGTAGAGATTGTTCACTCCGGTGCACTGATAAGAAGCTGCATATCTTATGAAACTATTACAAAACAAAGAAAGTGGCTGATAGAGCAGACCCGACTGCAGTGAAAGCTCTCACACCTTTTGTTGAAAATAGAAAAGCGCTGCTGGACCTCACCGAGAAGCAGAGCAGAGAAGGTAGGCAGCATTTTGAGGGGCCAGACAAGTGCACATAAAAATAGACATGCAGACAGCATGTTCTGCAGTTGGCAGGCGATTTATGGTCGTACCATGAGTGGGGGTAAGCAGGAGGCCTGTCAATCATTAGACGTAAAGAAGGAACCCAAACAGACTTTCAGACATTAACTTCATTTGCTTTGTCTCACACAGGCTTTCTCCAGGAATTCATCAGGCAGAAAATACGCATAGAGCAAAAACAGTCACTGCTGGGTCTGATTGAAGCTGGTGCAGATTTGTAAAGAAGGCTATGGGTTGTACACAGTATTTGAACAACCTATAAAATACAATGTCTATTAAAATAAAAAAGTAAATGCAGCTTCATAGCAGCACAACTTCAGCTTTGCACTTTTAGACAGGCAGAGATGAGTTGTTTACTTCTATTTTTTGTTTTTGTTTTGTTTGTCTTTAAAGAGAAAAAAGGATGCAGAGCACCTCTGGAGAAAAAACAATCAGTAAGAGCTATAACTAAAACACAATGCCAAAAGAACTAGAGAGGATGTTGACTCACTGAGGTCACCAAACCGGCTGTAACTGACACCCTGACGTAGAAAACATCTGCTGAGAGACCCATGATTGTGCAACAGTAAACCTTGCTGTGCATTTATTAACTTAATTCTTAAAATATAGACATTATCTCTCCAGTGTTTGGTGTTTACCTGATTCTTCTCCAGATCTTTAAGGTGGAGACGGCCGAGTAGACAGGAGAACTGACAGATTAACACCAGCAGGGTGTTGTTTCCCAAGATATTTCTCCAATCTCACTGTTCTGCAAGACACACAGAAACAGTAAAATATTTAAGTGCAAAATAGGCCACACCAACACAGAGGTTTTGGCAGATAATGTCATTTTTAATTAGCACAGGGTTTAGTTTAATGACTTATAAATGCGTAAAAACCTGTTTTGGCATCAATGAGAGATGTATCTGGTGAAGTATATTTTGACTGATGGTTCCCATCCAGTATTTTAGCACTCAGTTGTAACTCATCATCCAAACGCTGCAGAAAGGCATCCCACTGCACCTGTGTTACATCGGCCACAGTCATAAAAAAATTAAATGCCACGATGCGAATGTCAGTAACTCACTTCTAGTTGCTGATAGTCCTGCACAGCATCCTGTAAAGCAGCAACGCTGGAGAAATCACACAACAAAGTGAAGTTATTAAATGAAGTTAAAAGTTAAATGCACAGCAAGGTTCACTGTTGCACAATGACATCAATGTCACCATGGACTTTAGGTTTGTGATGGTCATTTTTCACTATTTTCTGACATTTTATACAGTGTCTCCTTTAGGATTTTTTTTTTTAGCAGTGGGGGCAGGTCCGCACTCCCCCCCCCCACCTTCTCAGAAAATCACGACAGAAAGGTTATCTAACTAGTTACAGACCTGTCAGAGAATTTCTTCCTTGTAACAGTGTTTGGTAAAAGCCACAGGACTATTGTTTCTGAGGTATGTATATTTTCTTTTTAACTTCTAACCAAATTATTTACATTCTTTGCCCATACCCAGAGAAGATTATAAGTGCAACACCAACAACAATGACTCACAATTAACAGGTTGCTAATGATACAAGGAACCAATACTTAGCAGTGTCAAACCAACAACAACAAGAAATCCAAAATCTTTTGAGTAGGCCTTTAATAGAAAAAAGACGATAAAGCAGAAAAGCTTTTATGACACAACAGGAAGAAGGTGTCAAGAGGGGGGAAGATGGCAGCAAAGGTGCGAGAAAAGGTGACAATCAATCTGTGAATCTGAAAAGAATATGTTTGTAAATCTAGATTTACCATTAGCCTAGGCAGGTGCAGCAGACAAGTCATGATGCTATAATCCTTAAATAAAAGAGTCTTTCTTGTTAGGGCTGCACAATATATTGTTTTTTGATTGTCATTGCAATTTCAACTGGTGCAATATACACATTGCAGAAGGCTGCAACATATCACAATAGATACAGAGCAGATTTTTTGTGTTAGTTGAATGTAACTGTCAGTTTTTTTTAGTGGTGCCTTTTATATTAAATTTCAACAAGCAGTTTGTTGTATTGTAGAAGAATACTGAAAGCAGCAGAAATGCAGAACTGAGTGCATTTTAGTATCTGTTTATGTATCGTGAGTAATATCGTTATTGCGATATTCAACAACATTATCGCATATTGCATATTTTTCTCATATCGTGCAGCCCTATTTCTTGTGTATTTGTGCTTTCTGACAGGGAGAAAGACAGATAAAAGGATGCAGAGGGCTTTAGTATATGACTGAAGCCTTTGAAACCTGGAACATTATTGGATTACTTTTTACATGTGCTATGTTAACAATACACATGATGACCCAGCAAAACCAACAATGAATCAATCCTACTAACAAGTAGAGATGTCCCAAGCTGATCCTCAGGATCAGTATCATTAGCATAGAGCATTGTACAAAACATTCAGCTAGCAGCATCTAGTTTTTTTAAGGCCATCATCCTACTCCCACTATAGATGAGGCTACATTTAAATGGCCATAACTCAGTGGTCCCAGAGAGGATTATTCATCCTTCAAAAATCATGGCCACATCAGTCAGATTCATATGCTGTTTAAATATGTCTAAAATTGTTTTTCTTTTCTAAAAAATTATGTAACCTTGACAGAGGTTAACTCTGTGAGTTCTTTCTACTTAAAATAAATAAATAATAATAAAATAAACAAACGTGCTAACGGGCTGTAGCCATGTACCTGTTTCTCAAATGGATCATCACGGCAGAAACAATCATATGTTCCTCATACAGAGAGGCGTCTTCTCTGCATTTTCCAACATCCAGACAACAATACCATACCCTTGATTGTTCAGTTTTTTTTTTTTTTTTATGGTTTTGTTAAGGCCTTTGTTCCATTGTAGGTTTACCCAGAAAGCTTCAGAGCAGTCAACAAAAGCTGCCCTACATTCATAGTGCTAACTGAATGGGAAGACATGTAACCATAAATTGTGTTGAAAATCACTGGTATGCATGAGAAGTGGGATTCCCTCAAGCGTAAATATCCGTGTCGCTGCGAAAAAGGAGGATGGAAATCTCTCATGGTGACTGTGACCCTATCTGCTTCCCATGATGACTTCTGCAGCATGGCTAAAATATACTTTAATAGTTTAATACATGTCAAAAGTTGCACCAGTATAAACCCTTGAGAAAACCCTTGTGAAAACCCTTGCTCCTGGAAATGATATGACGATTAAAAAGAAAATGACAGATTAAATCTGGTAGTGGACTTTAAGGATGGGAATCATTTGGGACGGATTATAATTCGGGAACTGTTTGCCTCACATAACGAAGATCCACTGACCCGTTAAATGAGGACAGAGGGGTGTGGGGGCTTGGGGAGGGGATGTGGATGTCGGGATGAAGTAAGCAATTATGTTTAAAGAACTCACTGCAGAGTTCAATGTGTTTATAGCTAACAGGAATAGATTGAAGAAGGGGTGGGGTCCTAGATACAATACCCAGGACAGATACAAACTTTTCTGTCACAGGATATTCCTCTCTGTCTCTACAGTAGCCAGTCAGATAGAAACTTTGAGGTTAATTGGTGAAAAATGCCGGAGGAGGAAGAACGAGAGGAATTAGCCAAAGTCATCAGACAGTGGAACAACAACAGACTGGACTTGTTTGAAATAAGCCAACCTGATAAGGTAAGTTGCCTGCAGACATCCGGCAGGGTTCATACACCATTATACATTCTCGGTTTACGTTTTTGTATTCACCTTTATTCTCTGTACAACTGTCAGTGCCACAGTTTTGGATGTAACGTTGTATTTTTAAAACACACACATGCACACGCACACACACATGCACACGCACACACACACGCACACGCACACACACACACACACACACACACACACACACACACACACACACACACACACACACACACACAACCAAGCACATTAACCCACTGTATTTATGTACTGTACTTTAGTATGCAGTAGGTTTAAAGTAATGGGATGTTACTTTTCTATTTTGTGAGATTTTATACTTTAACTTCTAATCGAATACCTTATATATTTTATATTTTAAAAAAGTGCCTGTCAGATGCATACATATATACACACACACACACATACATATATATATATATATAAATATAAAATAGATCACAAAGTTACTATGTCACTTTGCTCCAACACATAAGAAAGCACTACGGTTAATTTAAAACTAATAGTTGCTATAGAAAGCAAACATTCCATTTGCTAAAGTACACATTTTGAGCGCATTGTATGCTGGTTGTGTACTTTTAAAGAGTAACTTGAAGTCCAACTGAACTCTGTTTTTAGTCATCCCTTTTTTCAGTCAAAAATAGGGTGCCAGTGTCTGCGTTTGATTGACAGCATCTGGCAGGCAGCCAGAGTAAAGTAACGATGTTACCTGGTACACTACAGAATTACAGGGCAACTCCACGTTCACTATCTAGCTCCACCACAACACTGACATAGAAATACAGACATCTAAAGCTGCAGCAATTAGTCGATTACAAAATAATGGTAAGTTGCAGCCCTACGGAAATCAACTCTCAGCAGTGTGGACAGTATGGAGTAATAAGTCATTATGCAACTGAGAGTACTAATAGAAATACTACCGTAATAACTTAGAAATACTACAACTCACACTAGTAAGGTTGGAGATAACAGTGTTGATCAGTGTAATGTAATGCAATGGTGAAATGTACATCTTCCCTACCACTCTGATCTGATATCCAGCTCATCTTGTTGTAATATGTTTCCCTTTAAGCCCCCACTGCAAAGCTCATAACACAAATGTTCTCTCGTGGTATCAACTGCATTCCTGATTTTAAGTTCAGATTTTATTTTATTTGATTTAATACAAGGATGGCAAGCCAAGTAGAAAAAGGCCAGACATCAGCCGGCAAGGTTTAATTGATTCTAATTCATATTAGCTGGTATCATGTAAGAGTCTGATAGCACATGTGCAATGGGAAGGTTTTTCAGGGACATCTTGAAAGCTTTTTAAATTCCTAAAATCCAAAGCAACATTTTACAAAAAGGGGAGATTGGCCTTTCTATTCTCTAAGCCTATTCAACAATATATGGTTTCACCATACATAATGAAAGGAATAGAAAACACTGGACTGGACACAATTAAAAACTAAATCGGTTTTCTGGCAGAACTTGGAGTTTCATGGGGTGATGCGCTTCTACTTTGAGGACCGTGTTGGAGGAAATGTGGCCACAAAGTGCCTGCGTGTTTGCAGCAACTCTTCTACTCACGAGGTTATCGAAACTCTGTCAGAGAAGTTCAGGCCTGATATGAAAATGCTGACTACTAGATATTCCCTGTATGAGATCCACGCCAATAAAGGTAATCACTCGACTCGTACTGTATATTGTAGACGAGGACATGTTATTATTGTTATTTGTTTAGAGCTGAAACAATAATATCTTCAACAGAACAGAAAATAAATTCGCAATAATTTTGAAAATCCATTCATCTTTTGAAAATCCATTCATCTTTTGAAAATCCATTACTAGATTTTTCATGCAAAACAATTGCTGGTTTTAGCCTCTCAAATATGAAGATGTCCTGATTTACTATGGTAGTTTGTACTAGACAAAACAAAGAATTGATTGAGGTATTCTGATATTCTGAAGATGAATTGATACCAAAAAGAACATCTCTAATTTGGTGTTGTATCAGTTGATTTAAGAACATGCTCTGACCATTTTTCTGTGTTTTGGTACGTGCAATAAGAGCGTAAACTGGATCTGGCCGAGAGACCTTTGGTTGTACAATTAAACTGGAACACAGACAACAGAGAAGGACGTTTTGTGCTCAAGAAAGACAGGGAGAGTTTGGAGGTACCACTCAAACCAATAATTCAGTCTGCAGCTTCACTCTCTCTTCACACAATCTCACACCTACAGTATATTCTTTTTTCATGTGTGTTGAACAATAAAGGAAAACTGTCACGAGAAGGAAAAAGGAGGCGTGATCCAAAGCTTTAAGAGGACACTGTCAAGGAAAGAAAAGAAGAAAGAGAAGAACAAAACTAAAGGAACCGACAAGGTTTCAGAGGATGAGAATGGGTAAAATGTTTCATTGTTCACAATCACACATCAGATTTTCCAGACTGCTGGCTTCAGGCTTGCCTAACTGTCAGAATGACATATACCCTTTTATACAAATATCCAGGTCAACTGAAAAGCTACTAAATAACAACAGCATTTCTGTGTCTAACCATGAGACAAAAAGGAGCTGCACAGAAAAGGAAAAGCAACAGAGGCCGGCTGCCCCGGGTAAGTAATCTGAACATTGTAGAAAAATAGAAGTCAGACTGAACAGTGCAGTCTCATGAATAAGACCATGTACTTTCCATTCATTCAATAGAGGCAAATTTAACTTCCAATCAATAAGGACTATATTAATAATGTAAACAGGACGGCTAATGACTTCTCTTTGCTAAAATACAGCAGTAAAGCACACAGAAAATCTCTATCCAGATGTTTCAGATCAACCTGGATTACCAATTGGAATTCAATTCTGTGATAACTGTGAGTATGAAACAAAAAAAGGTTTTCATCTGCAGTGATACTTTGATAGTTGTCAGTTGTAAGCTCACTGCCTTCCCTCTCATAATGTCCTCCTGCCCCCTGCTGGTGTCTTTCACATTTCAGCTGAGGAGGCCTTTCTATCTGCCGTCATAAATTACACCAACAGCTCCACAGTTCATTTCAAGCTCTCACCTGCATACACCCTCTATGCTGCGGGACGCTTTGCTCTGCAACGCCATTACAGGCGAGGCTCTTCATCCTCAGGCCAGACACTCGGTGTAACTTTGATCGCAAACAAAATGGTGTCCATGACAGGGAAGGTCATCCAGGCAAGTACAAGAAAACGCGCACACACACACACACACACACACACACACACACACACACACACACACACACACACACACACACACACACACACACACACACACACACACACACACACACACACACACACACACACACACACACACACACATAGGGCTGGGCGATATGGACCAAAAGTCATATCCCGATATATTTTGGCTGAATATCGATATACGATATATATCCCGATATTTCTTTTCCACAAACTGAGAGCAGTTCAGTCAAAGTCAAAGCCAAATATAACATGTCACAAGTAGTTTCATAGAAACAGACTATTTCAGTGAACAGTTGCAAAATCAAATGAATAAATAATAAACAGGTTATATATATCTATACAAAATATCTTCACACTTAGATTTTTGATAAATAATCATCAGTAATTTGGATATAATGACTAAGTGGGTAAAGGCAAATAATAGAACAGTTACAACATCACTTTACTGTAATGCAGCCTTTAAAACCAGGAAAAGACACTTATGGTCATATCACGATATTACGATATCCAAAATCTAAGACGATATCTAGTCTCATATCACGATATCGATATAATATCGATATATCGCCCAGCCCTACACACACACACACACACACACACACACACACACACACACACACACACACACACACACACACACACACACACACATTAAATAGAATTTATCAGCAAACATCTTGCCAAAATGGACATAAATGGACTGCTAGCACCTACAAGTCACATCTGCCAGGTGTTCTGTGAGTTTACATGACACTGCTACTATATTTGCCTGGCAGAGGCAGCAGGCCATCGCCGGTGCACTCGCCTTCTGGATGGCCAACTCCTCTGAGCTGCTGAACTTCCTCAAGCATGACAAAGACCTCTGTTCGCTCACACATCAGAGTCAGCTGGATCTGTCCCACCTGGTGCACAAAGCTTACAGGTACAGACGACAAGACGTGACCGTAGAGTTTTTGAATCCAAATAGATTCACTGTACTAAAAACATGTCATCAAAGTTAGGGCTGTGCAATTAAGCGAACTTTAATCGCGATTATGATTTTGGCTCCCAATGATCACAAAAACAGAATAATCGAGAAAAACTGTTATTTAGCACATTGCGTTTTGCAAGTAAACTCTTATTTTCTTTTGTGTTCTGAATGAAAAAATAAAGTTTAAATAGGAAAAGTATTAAGGCAAATTTCACAGTTGTGTGTGTTTTTTTTACTGTTGATTTATTTAACTTTTTCCACTGTTTTTTGAAGTTCAATAATTGCAACATCTTTCCAGAAGTCAATGAGTAATCGTGTTAAATTATCGTTATTTCCATATTGACTGAAATAATCATGATTATATATTTTTCCATAATCGAGCAGCCCTAATCAAAGTGCAGCTAAAATCCTATGTGACCCTGCTCACCCAGCTATCGACAGATTCAAGCCTTTGGCCTCGTAGAGAAGCTACAAGTCTCTAGCCACCAAAACAAACGGCTTTAAAAATAGCCAAAGGTTCTTCTTTTCCACTGCAATAACCCTGAGCCCCCAAATCCCAACCGTGAACACAAGAACTTCAACATGCAATTTTTCTTCCTACTTATAATATTGTCTGTAAACAATGAATTATCTGCCAAATATTGTCCAATAATTCATACTTACTGCAGACATATCAGCACTGTATATATGGCGGAAGATCTGCAACAACAGAACAGAACTTGCAGTTCCGAAATACCAAACATGTTTAAGGCACATTTCTTGGATTCTTGTTATGCGTTTATGTAAAAATACAATGAATAGCAAGATGCAGCTTATTGGCTTAAGGCATCCAGACAGAAAGTTATACATAATGTACAGTGTAAAGTTTTTTGGTTTTATGTGTGCATTTTATTTCCCCAAGTTGCCTCCTACAGTGTCTACAGAATGAGTTAAGGAAGTCCTTGCCAACTTTCTTGATTGATCCTGAGCAACATGGTGCACTGCCAGCTGGTATAGGTGAATGTTTGTTTGTTTATAAATACTCATTTAAGACTCTTGAAGGAGCTGATGTTGCCTCCCTGTTGAAATACTACCCATGTTTGTCTCGTGTGTTGCAGAGATGGTGCTGAACACCTTGATGAACACCATGTCCCTTTCACGCCGCTGCCGGGTCAACCCTGCCCTAACCATCCAGCTCTTCTCCCAACTCTTCCATTTCATCAGCGCCTGGCTCTTCAACCAGCTGATGAGCTCAGAGGCTAACACTCCAGGCCTGCGCTCCCACTACTGGGGAGCTGCTCTCCGCCAGAGGCTTACGGCCATCGAAGCCTGGGCGGAGAGGCAGGGCCTGGAGCTGGCTGCTGACTGCCACCTCGGACACATTATCCAGGTCAGTCCCTCCCTGCACTACATTTATGAATATTCATTAAAAATAAATAAAAATAAAGCTTTAAACTGGGCTTTCATGAAATATCGAACCACAGTGTCTTGTACCAGGCTTGAAGATTCTACCTCAAAAACTCAATGACTGAATCAAATCTTTTTTACATTTAATATATGTGCTTTGCAGCTTTTATCTCAGTCTTTGTGTCAGAGGACATATTTCAGTTGATACAAGCTGTTTAAATAACATTGCCTGGCTGTTTCTAGGCAACCATGCTCCTGACCATGAAGAAGTACTCGATGCAAGATGTGAAGGCCATCCAGAATACCTGTTTTAAACTGAACTCAATGCAACTGCAGACGTTGCTATCCGGCTACCTCTATGCAACCAATGAGCCTCACATCCCCCCTGTGAGTACTTATTGTCTGTTCTTCCATCCACTCCCCTCACGCCTCTGTTGTTTTGCCCTGTTTGAAACTACAACTATGATGCTGATTTTTGGGACAAATCCTTGCAAGAGATTTTCAATAGTCAAAATGAAAGTATGACTGCTAATCAGAGCATAGATATCGGCTTCACAATGTACTAGCAGCAGCTTCAACCACAGAACAGGAGCCCAGCAGTAAAGATTGAATAATATTAATAATTAAAAATGATGAATATGATAATGAATAATATATGAAGAATAGTAAAGAAAGTTGTCACATAAAACAATTGCCTTTGGGTGAAATATTTCTCTAATATTTTGCGGAATATGAGGTTAGTGGGACTACTTATTTTGTTTGACAAAAGGAGATTTCATTTCTAGCTCCCATCTTCATTTGGGTTAGGAAACACTTTGCTTGGGAAACTGGTTAAAAATAAAAGAAATACAATCAAAACTGGAAACTATTTTTATGCAGTTAACAGTTAGTTGGAAGAATCTCTGAGGATCTGGGTGATAACTTCAAAACAATGGTATGTTTGCATGGTTAAAGACACCTTTGAATGATAGTCTGACACAAGATGCTCTGTGACTTGCATGTAGCTAGTTCATGCTAAACACTTTTGGCTAGTGTCAAAAAACAAACAGAAATTGGCTCAGCCACAACAAGATATTGATTAACAGGTAATACCAAAACATATAACAAACAAATACTACTGCGTAAATAAGTAGCTAGTAGCATGAAACCATAAAGCAGCCAGCAATGTCCAACAGAAAGTAAATTATCAATTACAAGAGAGCGGGATAGTGTTAGCTAGCAGCCGTTGATAGCCTCGATAGCGTTAGTTTACGTAAATGTAAATGTAAGTTTAGCCAAAGCAGAAACGGTTTAGTTCTAGATCATATTTAGCCAAACACACAAACACCAACTAAACATAGCATAAACATCAACTCGGGTAAAAAAAAAGAAAGAAAGCAGCAAGCAGCACTTACTTAGCTAGCTAGCTCACTGGAGTAAAGCAAGAGTCGCGGTCACAGGTTGTTGAAATACCGGTTAACATTTGCGGCAGGTGGTGTAACATTAGCTTAGCGAGCTAACGGCTAAGGAAAAGAGTAGCTAGGCACGTAGGCTGTAGCTGAGTCCTTGGCAGCGGTGCGGGTTCGAATCCGTCCCGCGGCCCTTTGTTGCGTGTCATTCCTATTCTCCCTACTTTCCTGTCCTGTAATATCTCATAACAATGCATAAATAATAAAAAAAAAAAATTATATAAGAAAAAAAACTGGTGGACGGAGTCATATAGATAAACAGCTGCTACAGGTAATGCTAGTGCTTCTATTAGAACTGCCATCTACTACTACAAGTATTAACGTTACTACTGTTTCTACTAGAACCTCCACTTCACACTATTAACGTTACTACTACTACTACTACTACTACTTACTGCCACAACAATACGAACAATAAGAATAGTGAGAGAAGTAGAAAAACTCAATAACAAGTCCAAAACTATGTAAGAATTATCAACAAATTCTACTTAAAGTACCAAAAGCAAAAGTACTGATGTGTAGCAGAATTTCAGTATTATTATATATTATTGGTTAATTGCAGATGCAATTCTGTGTAAACTGGACTTTAATATTGTTTGGTGGTGGAGCTTTTAACTGCATTACACTGTTGGGTAGTTTCATTGATAACAAAGCATTATGTTCTATGAAATCATTGTGGGTTTTGTATGGCAAATCTAAATCTGCAAAGTTAATAAAATAAATGATTGTAAAGTACAGTATTTACCTCTGAAATGTAGTGAAGTAGGAGTATAAGGTAGCATAAAATAAAAATAGTCAAATACAGTAAAAGTACTTCAAACTGTACTAGTACAGTCCTTTAGTAGAAGTCCTTGCTTACTTTCCACCAGTGATACTACTGTTATAATAGTTTCTACTGAGGCATCTACTTCAACTAGAACTACCGCCACTGCAGCTCAATCGCCAGGACAATATTAGTACATTACTTTTTAATGTTGTACTTTTCTACCTCTCCAGGGAGGTCATCTGCAGGAAGGCCTTCAGTGTCTTGCTCAGGGCACAGCAGGCAGATTGGATGTCTTGTCACAGAATGACAAATGCCAATCTATACACTAATACGACCTTTTCCTGAAATATTTCCGCTGTCTGATCCACGTGTCATCCTCTCTGCAGGATTTGATCGATGCCGTAGTGGCGGCTGCGAAGGCCTCAGCAGATAACCTGATTCAGAGCGAAGGACGGGACATCCAGCTGGAGGAGAGCCTTGACCTGCACCTGCCCTTCCTGCTGCCGGAGGGAGGATACTCCTGTGACACTGTGAGAGGAATCCCTCCAGGGTTTAGGGAATTTTTGGAGCCAATTTGCCGGAAAGGTTTGGGTTTGTCATATTTGCAAAATGTGACAATGCTGTAGAACACCAGAAATGTATTGCTTCTAAGATAAACACACCTAAAATGAGTTCTTTCTCTTCCAGGTCTCTGCTCTTTAACATCCCAGCCGAACTCCAAAGGTGACTGGACCGTGTACTTCAGTGAACCAACTTCCTCTGCAGAGAGCACATACTTGGTAGGCAAAACCACATGTGATGTTTTGAAATATAATTTCATTTTTTAACATAAAATAAAGCACTTATGGAGCAGTCATGTCATTTTATTTATGTTTTCTTTAATAGGCAGCACACAGAGAGCCAGAGATGGTGACTATTACACTGAACAAACCTCTAAACAGTGGGATGGGGGTCAGCATTGTGGCTGCCAAGGTGACTGACTCAATCCTGCCAAACAAATATAAATTATTCAAACAACAAAATCTGCTGAAGGTCTAAACTAATGAATGCCCTCGCTATTATTTTGCCACAGGGAGCGGGTCGAGGAAACCTTGGGATTTATATCAAATCTATTGTCAAGGGAGGACCAGCTGAAATGGTCAGATCCAACACAATTTTGATTGAGCTTAAGTTAAAATGTGCAATGTACAGAATTATTTTAATGGGATTATACAAGGAAAGACTGACATAATTGACAAAATCTCTACTTTGTGCAGAATGGCAGGTTAACAGCTGGGGATCAGCTGCTGAGCGTGGATGGTCAAAGTCTGGTCGATCTCAGCCAAGAAAGGTAGCTACAACTGGCTGGAAAAGGTTTTTGTGCGAGCAGCGTGACTCTAGAAATGGCCAATGGCATTGTCAAAAGTGCATTTCAGCACTTTGGTCCAGACTGAAATATTTTTTATACCCTAACACAACTTTCATGACGTTTTCTCAAGTGGTCATGAGTGAAATGTCTCTACAACTTTTGGATTGCCATGAAATTAGGTACAGACATTCAAGTTCTCCTCAGGATGAATTGTTATAACTTTGGTGATCCCTTAACTTTTTCATTTAGCGCCATCATCTGGTCAACATTTTTTAGTTTGTGCCACACTTTGGTTTATGACCAAATACCTGCGTTTGTGTTCCAGAAAATGAAATCAAAGTGATGACATATCCTATACAACCGTGTGTGCGTTGGACAATATAATCTAGATATCCAAATGCTGAACCAATACAAACAGTGGAACAGTTTTGCAATAGCCAACATAGCAGCGTAATCTTTACTTTCAAAACTCATTCAAATTGTTACTGTATGCATTTTACGCTCAGATCAAGACCCCAGATAATCTAATAGAAAGTATGAAAGGCTATGCAGTCTGAAATATAATATCATTCTCATATTGATTTAGGGCTGCAGCTATCATGATGCAAACCGGCCCCGTTGTGACCTTAAAGGTTGCAAAGTTTGGAGCGAGCTACCACGGCCTCGGAGCTCTGCTGAGCGAAGCAACCTCAGAAAGGACTACAGGTTAATACACAATAACCATCGTTGTTGTTTTTTTTTTAAACTTTCTGCTCGTCATGACTTGATTAAGAGCCTTTCTCGTTTCACAAGGACATAAAAGCCCCGCCAAGCCAAACGGTGAAGCACTCATGCTGCACAGGGTTGTGGATCCAGGTCCCTCAGAACAGCTCCATGGAGGCAGCAAAAGGAAGAAAGACCAGATGATGCAAAGAAACAGACAACTTTATCGCTCCAACCCCAACATGACCGGTGGTGTATTTTAATCACATATCCCTGCTAGGCTATGAAAATACCTTAATGTGAAATATGTTTAAAGCTTGTGGGTGAGTCATAAGAACAACACCTTTGTTTTAATTTTTCTCCTTATTTCAGCAGATTCCACCCCCGAGGATGGAGATGAACCTGCCGCTGCTGTGTCCACTAGCAACCTTTGTGCTGATGTGAGATTTTTTTATGTTTTTGATTTCTCCAAATAATTCCTCGTAACATTTGTAAAACGTTAGGTTACTATAAAGAAGAGCGTCAGCTATATACCTAAACAACAATGCATTGTTTTTAAATGCATTCATGTCACAAAATGATCTTTTATGTCTGTATTCAGACATTTCACAGGGAATACTTGACACTTCCAACCCCTAAATCCCAGGACAAAAACTCATTTGAATCCAGTCGACCACAGCAAACATTCAAAGTGTCTTTGAGGCCTTTAGATGGACAGAGCTCCAGTAAGAGGACCTTCATGGTAAGCCTTTCTTAAATGCTACGGAGTCTTAATGTCCTTCTGGTACCACCATGTTTTATCATACCATCATATTAACTACGCAAAGGAAAAGTCAACATATTGTTCACAGTGGTGGAAAGTAACTTAGAAACATTCATTCAAGTGGTGTACTTAAGTACAATTTAGAGGGACATGTACTTCACTTGCATATTTTCATTTTATGCTACTTATACTTTATACTTCTACTGCACTATATTTCAGGACTTTTGACTCCGTAACATTTATCAGAAAGATATAATTGCTTTTTCAGATTAGAAAATACAACGTTAAATACTTGTATACTTTTACTTCCGTAAGATTTTAAGCACTTTTATATTGTTGTACTGCTTTTCTACTTAAGTAATAATTGTGAGCACGTATTCCACCACTGGTTGATAACAAAATGATAAATACAAGAAGGTAAATGCCACAAAAATCTCTATATTTATCCTTCTAGCGCCAAGCTCTGTCACAGGAGAACTTGTGTATGGACAGTGGAGGCCCCCTGCTGGACAAAAGGCAGAACTTGTGGGAGCAGAAGGAGGAGCGGGCAAAGCAAACCATGAGCCACTACTCATCTTTCCCAATTCGCTCAAGTGTTTCTACTCATGACATCCTCTCAGATAATTGTTCTTCTACAAAACAGCAGCAGAGCGGCCGTACAAGTGGCGCCGGTATCTGGAGAACTCCTTTTTCACAACATCCAACACCGACGCCTTCCAACCAGCCAATACGCATCGACATCCCTGTAACCAGAGCAGGGAACACAAATCCAAATCCTCCGCTCACCACCTTCCAGAGTTCATCTTTGCTGGCGGCGAGGATGAGCCAAACCCTTAAAGTAAATGGAAATGAAAAGAGAGCTAATCATATTTATGCATGTCCCATTACTGCAACCAGGAAGCTACCTCAGCAGCACAGATCCAACACACACAGGGATCAAGCTGCAAAACCCCAACTAAGCATCACTCCAACCAAACACGTCTCCTTCCAAGAACCTCCCACTCAGAAGAAGCAGGGCACGGGTCCTACCAGGCCAAAGGACCCTCAGGAGCAGTCTGACCCGTGGCGGAGGGAGGCCCGGGAGAAGCGGGAGAAGCAGCAGAGGCTCCGTGCGGTGGAGCTCCTGGAGCAGGAGGTGCACGAGCTCCAGGGTAGAGCGAGGCGCTCGGCGGAGGAGAACGAGCGGCTCCGAAGGCTCAGCCTGGAGTGGCAGTTTCAGAAGAGGCTGCAGGAGCTTCAGCAGAGAGGAGAGGAGGATGAGGATGAGGAGGAGGAAGATTTGGACATGATGGTGACGATACAGCAGCTGGAGAAGAGAACACAGGTGAACCCAGGTGCCATGATGGTTAAAGGGAAGATCCACCCTTAAGAAATTCTGATGTTACAAAATCATTAACTAAAGTAGATTTAGTGGGCTAAAAAATGAGTACAGAAAACAAGGTACATGATCACATATTGATATACAACAGATTCAAAATACTGTTGATTATGGGACATATGACCCCTACCTATAACACATGATACAACATGTTTATAATGACTTCATATGGGTTATAAATTATTACTCCATGATTGTAGCGTACTAAAGTGTTTTTACCAGTAAATGTAAATGTTCCGTTTGTTCCACAACGGAAATTCCTGTGTTTACGATCGATACATTTGAATAATAAAGCTGAAATTTAAACAACCAAAATAACCTATATCTAATTATTATTTTGCTTCCATATTAAGAACAAGAAGAGCTCTGCTGAGAACGTCAACACTGAATTGAAAGAGTTAGAAAAGCAGGCAGGAACTTATCTCTCCCAAAAGGAAGACAAGGCAAAGACAGGTACTTGTCAGTTGGATTTATTTTAAAGAGTCTGTGCTCTTTAGGCATCTCATCTTATTGTACATTGCAACATTTCCATGGTTTTTTTGGCAGATCAAAGACCAAGCGGACTGAGTCAAGATATTAACAACATGGCATCAAAAGAGTGAGTTTAAACTGTTTGGCTGTTAAACATTACATTCAATCAAATCTAACAAGCAGCTATATATGCAGCATTTCTTTTTGTTTTATATATATATATATTTTTTTTTATTTCTATATGCAGCATTTCTACTCATGACTTAATGACACTGAAATGTTAATGTGGTTGTGTACTATCACACCAAGTCAATTTTTTAAATAGACAATATAGCAATTCAATTCTTGCAAATAACTGAAAGTGTTTGAAAGAGATCCCTGAGTAAAATACACACTATAAATATATTTTAAAGTGCTCATATTATGCTCATTTTCAGGTTCATAATTGTATTTAGAGGTTGAACCTGAATAGGTTTATGTGATTTAATTTTCAAAAAACACCATATTTTTGTTGTACTGCACATTGCTGCTGCTCCTCTTTTCACCCTGTGTGTTGAGCTCTCTGTTTTAACTACAGAGTGAGGCATCTCACTTCTATTCCATCTTTGTTGGGAGTCGCACATGCGCAGTAGCTAGGTAAGGACTACTAGCCAGTCAGAATCAGAGTATGAGGGCGTGCCACGCTAGCAGCTAGGTGAGCATTATAACGTGTTACAAGGTGACCACGTTTGTCTCTGAAGTAAAGGCTGGACTACAACAGAGCTGTTTGGAGCAGTTTGTGAACAGTGTTTTCTGTTGGAGATGGTAAGTCCCTTTGGGGTGGACTTTGGGCTTTTTCACTTTGTAAACCTATAATGTGCACAAAAAAGATATATAACACAATAAAAGAAAGGGAAAAAGGCAAAAAGCATAATATAAGCACTTTAAGAAAAGCACAGGCTACTGTTTGTGTCCACATAAATGATTCCCTATTAATAAAATTCAAGTAATTCTGCTAATATCTGTGATTTTTTTTCCCACAGAAGCCAGGAGGAGAAAACCAAGAGAGCACCGGCTCCTGAAAAGCTCACATTCAAGGAGCGTCAGCGTCTCTTTTCTCTGGCGTCCAGTGCATAAATGAAGATTAAAGCCTTGTAAACTGAAACCTCAGAGGAGGAACATGTCTATATAAACAAAGGAAACCATGTGCTACGAAAAATGACAGTACAGATACAGTACCATTTAAACAGACAGTGTGAGGATGTATTTACTTTAGAAATGTTTGTCTTAGTTGAATGTCCCAGGGACATCGTGTGGGTAATGACAACCCTGGGTGTAGTATTGTCTTTTCCAGGACATTGTTTTTTTTTAATGTATTACCTGTTTAAGCATTCATTCTTGTCTTTCCGTATTCCTAGATGATAAAGTGTTCTTTTAGCAATATAATTGAGGCACTTCTTCCACTTATTGTATGCTTATTCTCTGTAAAAACCAGTGCTATTCTGCTTCCTAACAGAAGCACATATGTTACTTGTGTAAAAGCTACTTTGTGCGCTGATAAAACTGCACCACGGCTTTCTCTTGTTCGTGAGTTTCAATCGAGCCTTTCCGCAGATTGCGGATCTCATTGATGGCGTCGACCCCCGATATCTTCTTCGTCTTCACCAGGTAGCAGGCCAGCATGGTCCCCGTTCTCCCATGACCGTGCATGCAGTGAACTCCCACGCCCTGTACAGGAACAATACAAGATTTATTTTGTTCAATCGCCTGTAACGCAGCACGCACATCCTGCACTGGACAGGAATTTGCATTTTGTTCTTGCAAGTAGAACTGATGTAGTTGGTCAATTTATCACTAAGTCCATACTAGGGTTGGGTATCGTTTGGTTTTTTTCCGATACGGGTGCTAAATCGATAATTTTAAAAACGGTGCCGGTGCCTAAACCGGTACTTTTCAATAAAAAAAAAAAAAAAAAAAAAAAGGGTAGTAAACAACAGTCAGTGACTTGTTTATTGCTAAGGCCATGTTCAAATTAAAGATTTAATAATAATGTAATAACTATAACAATAACAATAACTTATTTCACCAGTAAATTGCTGTTGAACCCCAGATGGGAAAAGGGTATTTTACAATTACTGTGAATGCACCACGAGGCTACCTGTTTTAAGTGAATGCACCATCTGTGTTGTTTAATTCTGACAATGGCAGCTGCAAGTGAACGCACCGTCTGTGTTGTTTAATTCCGACCATAGATATAAACATAGATCTATGAATTCCGACAACGGCAGCTGCTGCGCTGCAGAGCAGACTGTTACAGCCCGCTGTAGAAGTCCTCCACAGTGAAATACAGTCACACTTTACACTGTTTAACGTTAGCTGTCAGCATTTTAACTGTATTTAATCCAGCTGCTAGCTAAAGGTAGGCTAACGTTACCTGCTGTCAGGTGTATTGTAAAGTCAGGTCAAATGAGGCACTGAAACTTTCATTCTTATTCGGTCTTGTTACTACCGTTTACGTCGGCACCGGTTCCCTATTGGCACCGCATTTTGGTACCCAACCCTAGTCCATACTAAACATTAATTGATTCCGGCTTTTCAATTGTGAGAATGTGTTGCTTTGTTTGTCTTGTGTGATGTTATACAGAATCTTTGGCTTTTAGACTTTTAAATTAAACAAAGCAAACGATTTGAAGACATTGCCTTGGATTTTAGGAAATGACAATATTTTAAACTTTTTTTCAGACATGTTATAGAACAAATGATGTGTCATTTTAATTGATAAAGTAATCAGCAGACTAATGGATAACAGTAACAACTACTGATCATAGTTGTTACTGTCTTTGCAAGAACCGCTGAACAAAACCAGGAATGTTGACCCTGTCGGACTACTAGAAAAAGAAAATCAGATACTCCAAACAGCCCAAGTTTCAGTAAAAACATTGGTGCAGATAGCTTTGTGAGAATGTAAGAATTTGAAAGCACAGTATACAATTCAAACACTGACAAAAGCTTTTAAAGCTTGTTTCCCTTTTGCTTTTTGATTCATGCACTTTGGAGGAGCAGCAAAGTTGTGAAAGACAGTTTTTCCTTTCAACGGTTCCAGAGGTTTCATCAAAGTCACGTAAACTTGATGCCAAATGTTTTAGGTTTCGGGGCTTGTGAGCCTGCTTACAATGCTATACTCAACCCTGGAGAGTCCTGAAAGTACTTTATAAGCATAACCATCCATCAAGCACAGC
Organism: Perca flavescens; assembly: GCF_004354835.1. Taxonomy (NCBI): domain Eukaryota; kingdom Metazoa; phylum Chordata; class Actinopteri; order Perciformes; family Percidae; genus Perca; species Perca flavescens. The sequence goes on from NC_041350.1 coordinate 24,340,306, forward strand.
CTATCAAGTATCTGAGCTCTTACCTCCCCCTTGGAGTTGGCCTCTTCCACGATAGAGAGGAATCTATCAATCTGACTTGGTAAAGGAGGAGTGAAGTCCGCTATTTTGATGTGGTGCAGCTGTAACTCTGGGCACGAGTCATAGTAAGGTGGTTTTCTCTCACACAGGCAAACCAGGTGTTTGATACCGTTGTCCAGCAGATACTGGTATTCAGATGTCATCCTGGGTAGCGCCAGTCCAGCCAGTTTGTCTGGATCGACCCAGGAGAAATTGTGTGGAGGTGTAGAGGCCATGTCTGTCAAACTAAATAGAGGGGACAAAGACAGTCATATCAAGTTTTTGCATACACACATTTACAACTTTACTTAATACGCGTTGCACTTAATAAAAAACAGTAAAAGCATGTCATGAAGATTTGTACAAAACGTTGCTTTTCTATGGCTAAAAATCACACATGGATATAAAAACAAGGGTTAAGTGCATGTGTAAAAAATTGCTTGGGTATCTGTAAGCAACAGAAAGTTGATACAGCTGTAGCCAGGTAAGGCTGCTAATCATTTAACCTGGCTTTGGCATTTTGTTATGATAAGATAAGCCTTTATTGATCCACAGAGGGGGAATTTGGTTTTGCAGCAGCACAAAGAAAAAATAAGTACAGAATAAATAAAATACACTTGAAAGTTACAAAGTAAACCGACAGTAGTGTGATTAATAGCATATTAACAATTATTAATTATATTAAATTGTAGCTTCATAGTGAATATTTACCTTTACAGCAATTTGAAAGGTAAAGTGGATTAAGAGACCGTGAACCGTGAACACTGACTAAAGGAATGAAACCATTTTTGCAGTCATGTCACTGGCTAGACCAGTGTCTAAGAGGGGGATTAGTTTGACAGTACATATTTCAACATAATAAGCCACAGGCCTGATGTTAAAAAAAATACACTGTAGGCCTCACCAGACTCCACCTAGTTTTACAGAACGATTAGAAGAATGCATAGCATCTAACCAACGTTAGTTTAACGTTAAATAATGTGTCAAGAAACTACGACGCTAAGTAGCGGAAACTGTCATATTCACACAACCTAGCTAACGTTAACCACGCAGTTTTGTTAACGTTGCTAATGCGAGCCATCGATCCTAACTTAGCAATTAGCTTAAGTGGTTGCCCGTCTATTATTGAACACAGCCATACTTCCGCATAATTACTTACGTTTTATTTTCAGATGATTTGACGTCCCACTACTTCACAAGCTGGTGCCACCCGGTGCCACCTAGCTAACCTTTAGGCTAATTGCTACTCTCACTGCTAACGCCCTGTTTGCTTTAGCATACTGACTACGTACAGTACAAATAGGTCATAGTACATTAGCTGTATAACCAACGCTACCTGTTGCAATGCTACGTGGGGCAGTGCCTTAGTTAACTCCTTTCATCAGGGTGGAAACCAGCTCTCAATACAAACCAGCTCTGAAAAGTAAAATGAACTAACTTAAGGTGATGATCTTTAGTTAACTGATAAGAATTATGGAACATTACTTTGTATCTGACAGCAGCTTCAGAAGGGGAATCGTTGTTTTAGCGTTATAAAAACTATATAAACTATACTATAACAACTGTGGCTTTTACAAAATTATCCGAGTGATCCTCTGGCTACTATATGTCAGGATGGCCGAGCGGTCTAAGGCGCTGCGTTCAGGTCGCAGTCTCCTCTGGAGGCGTGGGTTCGAATCCCACTTCTGACAACAATCTTTTATTTTTTTTCTACAGTATATAACTGTTGTGCTTGTATGTTGTGATTTTCACCATCCTATCACATTATTATGCTCATGATTATTACTGAGTCAACAGTAAATGTACAGTACTGTGCAAAAGTTTGAGGCAGGTGTGAAAAAATGCTGTAAATTAAGAATGCTTTAAAGAATAATAACAGTTTATTTTCATCAATTCACGAAATGCAGAGAATGAACAGAAGATTTGATGCTGTTTTGAAGGCAAAGAGTGGTCACACCAAATATTGATTGGATTTAGATTTCTCTTCTGTTCATTCACTGCATTTTGTTAATTGATGAACATAAGCTATTAACACTTCCATTTTTGAAAGCATTCGTAGTATACAGCATTTTTTCATACCTGCCTCAAACATTTGCAACAGTACTGTATATCAGCTAATGCGCCAATTCTGCTTTTAGTGATCTTAAGTCTTCATGGAAAGACTCTAACACACTAATTTGTAGCTCTATATTTAATATTTACTTTTCTTATCTGTGCTTGAAAACATTGCCTTTGGTGACATAAATGCATTGGACAAAATGTAAATGCATAAAAGCAACAGTGCTGGAACATTTAAAAGCCATACCACCAGCTGTAAACATGTGCATAGCCAACAGCTACTATTAATACACAAGTGATTATGTGACGTTTACGAAAACTGAAAGGTGTGTGAGTTAGACATCAGGTATTACAGTTGTGAAAAGTGATTGTGAGGGATACATATTCATTTATTCATCAATTATCAAAGGATTGGGTAGAAATATTCTGCCTCATAGTCAAAACATTTTCTTCTCGAAACGCAAACTCAGGACTGACGAGAGTGTTTGTAAGGTAACGTTAACGTTAATATTAGATAGCTTAGCTAGCTAGCTAAATCAATGTATATGCCAATTTAACAACACAACAGGTAAATTACTTCTACAGTTACAGACATACTGCATTACTGTAGTAAATGTGTAAGATTTACGGTTTATACTCACCATGTCGCTTGAGTAACTTTAGATGCGAAGGACTTGCTAGCTTTGACAGCATCTGGCGCCATTACGAACGCACCTTTCAGAAAAAAACATTGACATATATACAATGGACCAATAGACCCCGTTGCTCTGGACGGAGACCAGTGAAGGCTATTAGAAGCACTTTTCCGGTGATCACTTGCTTTACTGCGCAGCCTCCAACTGACAGAGACAACGTAAATGTGACGTGAGCAACGTGTCTGAAAGTTGTAAGTCTTTTGGTAGCTGTGACAAGAGAAATCTCAATCATTTCCAATCTTCCAGAGACGGAGAGTGTAGGTATATGTAAGGAGATAACATAAGCACAGGCTAATTATTGCTAACTAACATGCTAGTTAACATTAGTAATTAAACCTAAACAGCTAATGTAAGTCGAAACTGCCTGCGAGCTTCTCCTGTACTATACGGTAATTCCTCTACTGTGCGACAGTAAGTCACTTGGTTATGACACAATCGTTAGCTTATTTTTAAAAAAACGTCTGCTACGGAGCCATAACGTGAGGTACAAGGTAATGGAGCCTTTTATACATTGTCGTGTTTCTTTATAAATAAACAATGGACAAATAGAGTCTTTAAACGCTTCAGATGTAAAGTTATTCGCAGTCAAGTGACGTAAAAAAAAAATGGCGGTCAGTGTAATGCTAACAAGAGGTGATCGCTTCGTAGCAACAAAATGGCGCCATTGGAGGTTCGCGTTCTGAAGCGAAGCTTACCCCCTTGGAAAAAACTAGTCATGGCTCCTCCGCTTCGCAAATGTTGAAGCTCGAAAAACGATTGGTTGCAGAATGTTGAATCCGCGAATATTATTGGTCGCAGAATGTTGAATCCGCGAATGTTATTGGTCGCAGAATGTTGAATCCGCGAATGTTATTGGTCGCAGAATGTTGAATCCGCGAATGTTATTGGTCGCAGAATGTTGAATCCGCGAATGTTATTGGTCGCAGAATGTTGAATCCGCAAATAGGCCAGCTTTCTTCTTCAACAGACGTTGCCGGCGGCTGCGTTCAGGTTGGATGCGGGTTCGAGTCCGACTTCTGACAGGAAACTTTGTTTTCTACAGTACAGATGGTTCAAGTCCGGCTTCTGACAAAAAGTTTTATTTTGTACTACAGTACATACATGTTGTGTCTGTACGTTCTGAATTTAATGATCCTACTGTATCATTACGCTTTTGATTTTTACTGTGCAATTGTGTGTTTATGGTGTGTAGAATCAATAAATGTCAATCAGCTAATACACCAATTTTGCTTTCAGTGATGTTAAGTTTTCTTTGAAAGGTTCTCACTTTGCAAATTCGTAGCTGTGTATTTAATATTTATTTTTCTTATCTGTTACACTTATGACCAATGATGTCAGCTATGTAAACATGTATTATCCATGCAGTTTCACCCAAATACCTGTAGAGGGCGTATTATCTACGGCAGGGGTCACCAACACAGTGCCCGCGGGCACCTTGGTAGCCCCCAAGGACCACATGAGTAGCCCTCAGGCCTGTTCTAAAAATGGAAATTGAATATTGATATTATCTGTTTCCCACCTTGTTAAGTCTTTGTTGATAATTATCGTGAGAAATCATTAACATAATCAGGGTCTTCGCATTGATGAGCCTCATTAATCATTAATAAGCATATATAACTAAAGGCAAACTGAGCACATTTGTTATTTCAGAAGAGTGTATCAAACTGGTAGCCCTTCGTATGACTCAATACCCATGAAGTAGCTCTCAGTTTCAAAAAGGTTGGTGACCCCTGATCTACGGCAACAAACGTGAAACGGTGCTTGTTGAGGACGAGGTTCAATTCCTCAACTGCCAGCCCTGGGTTTTACTGCGCAACCAAGCACTAATCAAAGCCAGACTACTTTATTTTAATTCTGTGCAAAGTTTTCAAGGATGCCAAATACTGTACGTTAGGGTGAATTGTTGCAACCATAGAAGCATGTTCTCCTAGGTTTGTATATCTATCTTAGTTTAAGTATAATACAGCTTCAATTAATAGTTGGAACATGCAGATACAGAATATTTTAAGTGATACTGTTACAGATTTTGGAGAAAAGTTTTTTTTCCCTAAATGTAAAGAAATCTAAGCGAATATTTTAAGATTTTTAGGTTAGTGTTTTTTTTTGCATGTAAATAAATATATCTGAAATATCTTAACCAATAATATATATTATTTGGGTATAACCCAAATAAGTTCAAACACCTGATGCCTTCTGCAGTTAATCATCTAATTAGTATCTTCAAGTTATTTTCAGCCTACAATGCAATGCTTAAACTTGTCACCAGTATTATTTATATGCGAGAGATGTCCTTGTTGAGTCCGTATTAAATCATTCTTGTTTTAATATGTTTTGGCACTATTCACTCCACATGAAAGGAAATAGAGAAGACTGTCCAGTTCATGCAATACTTAATGATACAAACACAAACATTCAGAACTCACAGCACAGCACAGTTTACTTGCTAGTCATTTTATACAAACAGTAGAAAGAAGGGTTTTGTATCTGAAGGAGACAAACTGCATCACATTTGCCAGATAGTTATGGTACAGAGAGACTGATTTTTCAGACAGGTATTTCTAAAGAGGAATTACAGAGCTGAATGTTTCAAACATCCCAATAAAAAGCTTTCACTAATCTGTTGGTGTAAAAACAAAAAAAAGAGCTGTTTTAGTAACCACGTACAGTTATTGAAAGATATCTAGGTGATAGTTAGGTAAAGTTGAAATAAACATAAACAACAACAAAAAAAACCATTCCAATAATAATCAGGTGGCGGCTTAGTGGTAGGCGTATTTTGCTCTACCCACCAACAAACCTTTTAACAGAACATCTGGAAGTCCCAAAAAGAACCACAAAATATTTTTATTCTCATTTTATCTATTTTTTTGTTTTTGTTTTGTACACCTCACAACCTGAAGACTTGGTAGGTTCACTGGTTGTACCTCACAGGGTTATCATCACACTCATCATCATCATCATCATCACCACCACCATCATCCCTTTTGTGTCCTCTAAAAGCACAGACCCCTTCAACATGCTGCAACACCGCTCAAAAAATCACAATCACAACCCCTTTAATGGTAACATGTAAACTCTGTGGGATTTAATTTTTGCACTCTATAGGTGCCGTTCGAGAACAAGGGGGCAATAACCTTCCTGCCCTCCTACTAGAAGATTTTACGTATTTTGAACGTCCACGTTCAAAGTCCCACACTGAGCAGACTGCTGAAGGGCCATGCCGAGTTTACAGGATGGCACAGAAGAACTTCTTCTCCCTGAATGGGTTCTCTGACGCTGGCACTGGCGATAACAGAGGGTCCTCTTTGGCATGGGCTTCGCAGTATGACATTAAGTCTGCCGCTGCTTTTGACACCTGGAATTAAACAGACACATAGAAGTGGTTAGACACTTTGGGAAATATTCACTTTCTTTCTGAGAGTTGGATAAGAAGATTGATACCACTCTCATGTCTGTACGTAAATATGGAGCTACAGACAGCTTTTTTCTAGCTTAGCTTAGAAAAAAGAACCACAAAGCCCCCCAGTAAACCACAGCTAATAGTTGGTTTTACACTTACGGATTAAACAACGGAAATATAACGTGTTACTTAGTGAGCTTTAGAGGTGCTGGTAGGCAGATGTTTTTACCATCAGACAGAGTCAGGCTAGCTGTTTACCCCCATTTCCAATCTGCAAACTAAGCTAGGCTAAGCTAAGCTAACCTGCTGGCTTCAGCCACACATTTAACAGATACACATGAAAGTGATATCAATCTTCTTATTTAAATCTCGGCAAGAAAATGCACAAGTGAATATTTTCCAAGTAGCATAGCATAACAACTGGAAGCAGGAGGAAACAATTACAGTGTGTACTGTAACTCTTTCTAAAACCACAAACTGTCACTTTGACATTTCTGTTTGTTTAAATACTAAACAAACAAGATAAAACATGGTAAATAATTAGCTTCAGCAGTATTGGTAGGTGTATTTTTAACTTTGGACGGAGCCAGGCTAGCGGACTCCCCCTACTTTCAGTTTTCAGATAAAATATACATATTATTTAAATTAAAAATGATGAAATGTTCGCTGTTATTTATGGCTTAAGTCTAAGTTGCCACTGACTTAAACAGAACCCACGGCGGTGAGAAATTGTGTGAAACGCATGCAACTGAATAAATAAATTCATTTTCATTGATGACACGTGTCTGCTCACCTTTATCCTGTCAATGTTGGCCTCCATCTTCAGCTGCTCCACCAGCTTCCTGGCTTGTGCGATGCTGGCCGTGTTATTGCTCGCCATGGGTGCTGTCAGTCAGGTCTTCTCGTGTTCTCTGCCTGCAAGGACGAGAAAGACATTCAAACATCCCGAACATTGTAGTTCACCCACAGCGTGCCACTGATGGAGACCAGCACTGTAATATACAGCAGGCATGCAAAGAGGAGTGCTAGTAACAGATACTTTGTTGATTATTTATGGTGTCAGTTGCTAGGCAGGCCATGACAGTGAGGGGGAGGAGCGTGAGGGGGCAGTGCTTTAAACAGATAACTGGTTTCACAAGTTAAAAAAACCTCTAATTTTGCACTAGTAATGGTTTTCTTAAAGCCTACTCATACTTTTCAATACTTCTTAGTCACCGTATCACACAGGGACACAGTGTCCTCCCTCTGCATCACGTGAAGGACGATAAATCAATATGTTTGTCTTTGATCAGAGGTAAGACAGGTCACCTCGCAGTCAGCAGATGTTACAAAGCCTCATGCTTTCTTTGCAGTTCTGTTTTGCATTTCAGACTTACAGTGGTGGAAAGTAACATTTAGTACATTTAGTCAAGCACTGTGCTTAAGTACAACTTTATGGTACTTTTACTTTATTTGAGCAATTCCATATTCCATATGGATCATTGTTTTCTTCTCTATTAAACTGTTCAGCAGTTTCTCGTGCCCTGTATGGAAGCATCTGCATTTGATATATTTCTTTGCCAATTTTTTCAGGTATTTCCTTCATAATTTATCACCTGTCTGTATCGGTACACTGTGTCCTCAGATGCTCCTGTGTCTTTTATAACCTCTTTGATGAAATGGATCAAGCTGTGGGCGCTCTAAAACAGCGTCCTCCTTTGTGTGTGATCAATCTCCCCCTCCGCCATCCGTCTGTTTGCACTGTGGTACGACTCAGTGTGGGGTTAAGACTGATCTCAGCGTGAATATTGATGCTCCACGGCGGCACATCTGCTCATCTGGCAGGTGAACGGCTGCTGTCACACCGACCTGAACCCTGATGACCTGATCAATTAAAACCTGCACAGGGTCACCGCTTACAGTTGGTCTGTTTCACGTGATAATTACATTTATTAGGGTTTGACTGCTTGCCAGAGTGTATGTAAACCAATGTGTCAGCTAAATCTGACAAAATGTGTTAGTATACCTGGTTTTTAAACATCTTTTCCCCTTGTTTTCTTTACTACCAGAATAGCAGCTAGATTAAATGTTTTTATATGGAATTCCACGTGCAGTTAGTCATTTGATGACTTTTTTTTGAATCAATTATTGTGTACTCCATACCAACTAGTCTAACCAACAGTGTTAACCCCAACATGTTCGATTTAAGGGAGAAACATCACTTTTGAGAAGCTAAAAATGACTTTAATGGCCCATTATTTGTGTCACAGTTACATCCCTTCTTATTATCACTACCTCATTGGTCTTATTGTTCATGTTGTACATTAGTCATTTAACTACATTTGCACTTTGTTACGGTTTGCACTACCTAGTAAGATCTTAAACTGTAATGTGTATACTTACTGTGTGCAATAACAAAAAGGTTAAATCTAATCTAATCTTAAAAAATAATCATAAAATAGCAGTTAATTTTTTTAATCTGTCAAACAACTAATCAATTGGTTAATCAACTAAACATTTCCAGACTGTTGCACTTAATAAAGCAGTTAAGGTTGACTAGATGTATCGTAAAAGAGTTTTGTCCGACGGAATATATTATTAAGGAAATATAGATGTGGAGGGGTTTTACATACAGTCAATAGACTTGTATATTATGTCCTGTCATCTTAAGAGTCACTGGAAATAGTTTTAAAACACAAGTTTAAGGGAAACTCTACAGTATTTACTTAATTCACACATTTTTAGGACTGAGACGTTTCCTCCGACCTGGGCTGGAAAATCTCGACCCGGTTTTAGCGCAAACCAACCGACAATCTGAAGAGTATAGACGAGCACAACCTGCAGCAGACTGCACAGTATCAACAGTGTAACATAAACAGTATGTCTGAGCTGAGGGATCCTGGATGTTCTCACTCTGGGGACTGCTTCACCTTTTAGGGTCGTAGCGTTTTCATTCAAACTCAGGCAGAAGTCAAAAAACTAAACCCATTATCTTGTTATTGGTATCAGTCAATTAATACGTTAATGTAATTTGACTTGAAAAGAAGGTGGCAGGCCCAAAACGTATAATGAAAATAATTGTTACATACAATTTGTTTTTTTAATTTTCAGACATTTTTTTCAAACAGGTTACTAATATTTTTCAGACATTTTATTAATGTTTTTCTTACATGCTGCTAATATTTTTCAGAATGTTTTTGTACCTTTTTTCTAATATTCTCTGGTCACTTTACTAATATTTAAAGACATCTGAGACATTGTAGAACGAAAGTAATAAAGAAACTGTCCCAGTTCTGTGCGACTCCAGACTTTGTTTGCATCATCAGCGTATTGGTATTTTTGTGGGGTACTAAAATCTGGTGTCCCTCTGTGGAAGCCATGTGTCAGCTTTCCTGTAAAAGCCCAGTATATTTAGAATTACTGTATATGTCAGGTTAATAATAAATGCGACTTTAAGTGAGAATGATGTACAAATATCTTGAACACTTTTGTCTCTCTGCAAAATAAAAATAGGCCAGACCCTTACTAAAAAAGTGAAATCGACAAGTAGAAATTAGTCTTTGGCATTTTTTGCATTGAGGCCATAATATTGTTTCAAAACTCAGGAGAGACGTCGAAAAACATGCCAGTGTATCACCAGACTATTGATAGGCAGAGATGTCACTGTTTAAGGTTTCTGGGCTGTCTGGAAAAGTAGGGCTCTGTTCTTTACAGAAAATAATCAGACACTGTGTCACAATAGCCTAGTTTGAGTGGAATTGACAGCGAAATGTGATGTTCTAAATAAATAACAGGAAAGCAAATGTGTCTCAAGGGGCTGGAAGACTTTGGAGAGTTGGCACCGTACTTGGGAACATAAAACACATAAAACACTCTGTTGCATCTAAATTACACCTACATTCATTTTGTGTTTTAGTTTCACTTACATTATCATTTGGCTGTACAAAATATGTAAAAAAAGAACGTAAAAAAAAAGCAGAACATATGTTATAAGATTTTTAGCAAAGCTGTCACGGTGTCTACAAAGTTATTTTCTTGCTTATTGGTGGTGGATCATGCGAAAATGCCACCTTGACATTTTCGTATCTAGAGAGGGAGGGGTGAGGTGGAGATGGTGGCATGTAGAGGATGCCCATGCCACGTATCAACTCCAGGAGGAATTGCTGCTACTTTTAAGGCAACTGAAAAGGTTTAATGAACAATAAAGATAGTAGATGTCTCCAGTCATGTTTTGTCAGTATGTTCTGTTTTAGGACATATTTTTGCTTCTCCTTTGGTCATACATACATCATGAAACCTCTTGTCCTTCCTTCCTTCCTTCCTCCCTTGTATCCTTCCAGATGGACATAGACAGCTGTGTCGGCTGTCGACAACTTTGCAAAAAGCTGTAATACCACTCGTGCTGTAATATTATGGAACTTAACATGCTCCAATGCCTCCTCTACTTGCTTGTCTTGACTTACCTTGTCTGCTTACTCCTCCACACTCAGCCCTGGAGTCTGCCTGCAGTTCAGTCAGCACTTTTTATCCGCCCAACTCTTTCTCTGCAAATAGACAAAAAAGAGAACAAAAAAATGCATTTCCTGCAGAAAATGCGTGGGAATGCTGAATAGCTGAATTGCTAAAGCTAAACTGGTTGAATAGCTTAAATCCGTAAGCAGAAGTTGAAGTAGTAAGAATAGTTGAAAAAGTGGAAATCGGTTTAATAAGTATGAATTTCATTAAAAAGTTAAAAGTTGATGCTAAACTGAATTGTTGGCTTTAAAAGTTGAAAAATGACAAAATATGTAGAACATTGTGAGGTCTGAGTATATTTTCTAACTGATAATGATTCACATATGCAGAAATATGAAACAAATTGTATGAAAAAGCTTAAAACCCAAATGCATTGCACCGCACTGCTGAAAAATCTGAAAAATTGTCATTACTGCATTACCTAAATAAGTGAAGAGCTTGTTAGACAAGCTGGAAGCTGAACTGTAATACTGTCAAAGATGAAAGTTGAAATGAATTGCCTGAAAAGGCTGAAAGAAGAAATACTTTGTATTATTATCAGACATACGGCATTTTTCCATTACATGGTACCGGCTCGACTCGCCTTTTTTGGTTTTCCATTATGAAAAAAAGTCCCTAGTACCTGCTAACAGGTACTGTTTTTAGTACCACCTCAGTCGAGGTTCCAAGCGAGCTGAGGCGATACTAAAAGGTGACGTAAAAACCTGCAGACTACAGATGGGTAGGAAAGAATCATCACTGATCACTGCGTCATCGTTGCTAGCGACAGACGGGGGTGTCCTGAACCAACCCAGCATTTTTAAATAGTTTAGCCAGCTGTGGTTGTTTGCTGCCTCCTGCTTCTTTTAAAACAAAGTTTTTCTTGGTCCTGCGGAGGCTCCACGCAGAGCTTTCTCCGTAGCATACAAGTGGCATGATGTTATACTTCTCCGCTGGTGTGTGCGACGAGCTGGCATGTGTGTGTATGTGTATATGTGTGTGTGTGTGTGTGTGTGGAGTGAGTGTGTGGGGAGTGTGTGTGTGTGTGTGTGGGGAGTGGGTGATAGAGCGAGGGATCAGTGAGAGAGTGACGGCGATTAGCTTCAGAGCGAGTAGTGACTCTAGAGTCATATAATGAGAGAAACAAAGTGTCTCCTCTGTTCTTTCTGACTGAGGTGGGACATCTGGAGCAGTAAAAGTTAACCCTCTCCTTGATTTCATGTTGTTTATGGAGAAGGAGAACTACGAAATGAGTCGGGGGAAATGCAACGCTACCAAGCCACACCCACGGCAGTCGCTATGTCAAAGATGAAAGTTGAAATGAATTACCTGAAAATGTCTTAATATTTAAAAAAGTATAAATAGTAGAAAAAAGTTGGAGAAGTCCTGTCATTAGCTGAAAGAGCTGAACATTTTAAAAGTTGAAGAGAGGACAGAGGACAGAGAAAGAGAAAAAGAAAGAGAACAGAGGAAATAGGACAGGGAACAGAGAACACAGACAGACAGACCAGAACAAGAGAATAGAATAGAGAAGACAGACAGACAGAAGTGGAAGGCCAAAGATATAGACTAATGTTCATATTACTGCCTGTAGTATCTGTGTGTCTGTGAAAGTGCTGTCATGGTAACCAATGGCCAGTGAATATGTTTGTAAACATCCTTTGAAGTGTAATAAAGTTAATGAGCGTGTCACCTGCTGAAACTGTCAGCTGGGTCACATGCAGCTACAGAGACACTGAGAGAAAGCTCTCAAATAAAGGCTCAGACTGCCAAAACGATAACTGCCTCAGTCAAATGACGTCATCCTGAGCACCACAAGGCCTTTATGAACGTATCGGTATAAAATTTATGTGGATAAACTTAAAAATGTGGGCATATCAGCGATTTAAAAAAGTGGTTTGCTGTGCCTTTCTCTGGGAAATGTGGAGGATTTTTTATATGGCAGGGAATGGAGGAAGATTTGTAACTTGTCATTTGGCCAAAAGTAAAAGGCATATCACAAAACTGAAAAACTGAACACAATGTCTGAAACCAGACAAAAATACCTACGTTTTGATGTATAAATTGTGTATGACAAGTAGATATTGTGGGCGTGAGAGCAATTTATAGAGAAGGGACAAAGATAATTTTTTTAAGGCTCTGTGCTCTGGCTATGACATCATCCACTCTAGCTCGTGCAATATACACTCATTATAAACACAAACAAATCCTAAAATGATCACTAAACTTAAACAGCTTTTTTACAAAAACTGTAAAAGATATCAAACTAAAAAGCAGTAGCCGGATAGCTGAATATTTTGTGAACAGTTTAAAGTTTGAATCACTGTAGAACAGCATTTCCACAATAAAGAGAGGTTGAATCAAGAGAGGTAAGAATCAGAGGCTGAAACGTGGCACATTTTCATTCCTCCAGTCCAGATAAATTACGCTGAGTCCTTGTGCCCTCTAATCACTGTGTGTCAGAATGTCACAGCTTGCTCTTACAAACTCCACTGAGGAGAGACACCACAACAAACTACAGAGGGAGATGCAAATGATCGTAATAGAGCTTGGAGTATAAGCCATAAAATCGTAACCATCGATGGTAGACTTAAAACCAGCTACGACATGACTAAGCGATTATATATGCTCATATAGATGCCAAAAGTTCATGGGGCAGCAACCTTTTTTTGAGATGTCTATTATTCGCAATGTCTTGGATAAGTACTCCATTACCCACAATCCTGAACAATCCCACAGTGATGCCTCTGATTGGTGGAACTCATGCTGGTGAGGAGGGAGAGCTGCCTGCACGATCAATCATGCGCATGCCCAAGATGATAATCCTGTTTTACGAGGATTTACGACACTGCACGAATCACGATCTGTAGTATGAAGCTACAGGCAGCAGCCAGTTAGCTTAGCTTAGCATAAAGACAGGAAGCATGGGGAAACAGCTAGCCTGGCTCTGTCTTAGGTAACAAAATCCACCCACCAGCACCTCTAAAGCTCACTAATTAACAAGTCATATATCTCCTTTCTTTTTAAATCTGTACAAAAACTGACTGTATTGTAGGGTGGTTATCTGCAGGAATATTTCCTGGCCAGGAATAGTAACTTGAAGATCATTTAGAACCAAAAACTTTATCTCAGTTCTGCTCTTAAAGGAATAGTTGGACATTTGCCACTTATTCACTTTCTTGCCGAGAGTTAGATGAGAAGGTCGATACCACTCTGTCTGTTAAATATGAGGCTACAGCCGGGAGATGGTTAGCTTAGCTTAGCATAAAGACTAAGTTATGTACTGGACTATTTTAGGAAGTCAGTGCTTCCAGTTGAGAAATAGTATTTATATATAAAAATAAAACCACAACTTGCCAATTAGTGATTTTTAAATAGAGCCAGGCTATCCATATCCTTGTTTCCTGTTTTTAGGCTAAGCTAACAAGCTGTTGGCTCCATCTTCATATTGAAGAGACAACATGAGAGTGGTGTAGCTCAAGCATTGAGAGTGTATTTCTCAAAATGTCAAACCTATTCCTTTAAGTTGAGCTTCTTTTGGTGCTGACCCATTACCCTCTCCTCCTCATCCTCACTCTCTGCCCCTCTTCCTCAGGTCCAACAGATTCATTCTTAATGCATCTGTGACTCTGCAGCTCTGAGGGTTTTCTGCTGCTTCTGATAAATGGGCCAATTACACTGCATGAGCAGATCTGCAGAGGAAGGGAATTCCACCAATCGTTAATCATGGCAGCATGCAACGCTATAGCAGCGTTAAAGTAAGGCATTCACTAACAAAAACCTTGCCAACAGCAGCCAGTTCATTGAAACTGCTTAGAGTTTAAAAAGTTATTCTTAAACTTTTAGCTGGGGTGCTTCAGTGTGCAGCAGGACTGGACAAAAGTTATCAAATCCTGGATAGGGAAATTAAATTCAGTTTTGGTAGCAACATCAAACAATATTTTTTTCCTACTTTGTACTTTTTTATTTTACAAAACATGCATCAAATACATTGAAATAAAAATTATGATTAAATTGGAAACTATTTCACCAAAAAAAATTGTAAAGAAGATTATGATTCTGACCAGATGTTTTTTTTTCAGCGTTTGAGGCTTCATACCCTGCATTCGGTCTCAGGCTGAAATGTTGACGTTTGCCAGAGAAACTAGAGAAGTCCTTCATCAATCATGTTTTGAGTACTCAATATATAAAGTTTCATGTGCCAAATGGAAAAGAAAGCATCTGCACATATGGTTTGAAGGCAACGCACATATTCCTGCATGACTTGTTTTACCAGAAAGACACTGGAGGCGTTTCAGGAGTCTTATAGATGTTAATGTCAAACGCAGTATGAACAACTATTCACCATTATTGACATTAGCTTTCCTGCTGACGACAAACATTCAGAGTCACATGAGCTGTAACTTGTGACCGAGTAATGATGAGTGTTATTTGCTCAGAGACATCCAGCTTGTCACTCCTTGTTTCCAGGAAAACTATACAATCATCTGCTGTTCGTGTGCTGCTGGGTATGAAAGTAAAAGCTAAAGTTTTTATAATATTGGAGCATTTGTGTTTGCCAAGATTGTATGCTGCAGTTGTACTGAATGTTAAAAGCACAATGGTTTTGTGTGTTTTAACTATTTACTATAAATCATTCTACATTAAAGCTAACAATTTTGCAAACCATGCGGCTGTTTTAGAAACGTGAATCTATTCTGTCTACCATTCCAGGCAACTACTGCTTTCTAATCATTTCCATACAATATACAAATCTATGAATTCACCGTTGAAACCTATTTGAATTGTGTTATCTAGCACTTCGGACGGCAAGTCTGCTTCATTTTTGTCAAAGTTACAATACCCGTTAAGTACAGACTTTTTAAAATCAACCTGTGCACCTGCATCACCACACAATAATTGGAAAATTGACAAAAATCTTCACTGTGATGGATTACATAATTTAAGATCGTGCTAATACTACTGTAGACGTTTGGTATTATTTCAGGCATTATTAGTGGGGTCATTTACGAGATACAAGCGTGGGTCCATTAGCCCCTGCGCTAAGCTAATCAGCTGATAACGCTATTCTACGCTAACTCTCCCAATGTTCGACCCAGGTGAAAAAAGCTTCTGGGGGGGTGTTTGGCTCGAGGTCATGGTGCAAAGGACCCTAGGGTGAAATTACTCCGAACCATCACTTTAAGTGCTATAACCAATGTTTTTTATATAACAATACATCAAATGACTACATGTATGTGAAAGGTGTCACTCGTAGTACATTATGTTATATCTTTTCTTTTGATTATTGCAGTAGATCCGAGATGAAGCTTCAAAAAATAGTATTGCGATATTTTTTTGAAGTTGTGAAAGTGTCAGTGTTATATCAAATTCAAAGTCCTGACTGCACTCTTAACATCTTTTACGGTCTACTTTTTTTCTCCATTCTTAGATCAGTTTACTGTACGCTGAAAAAAAAAAAGGGCAAGAAAGGCGACTGTTCTCAAAAAAAAAAAATAAACGTTGCTGAATTTGATTTTCCTTTGGGTCATCATATTTATGTTACAGAGCAGCAGCGAGACAGAGAGTGTTAAAATGTATCTTAACGCTTTGGCAATATCTTTTTATGCCAGTCAAGCATCTAGAAGTACTGAACTGCACTGTAGGTGAAAAAGACAGAAAGGTGCATTATGGGACGCGACTGGTGATCCATTTCTCTCCTGTGTTCCAGCCTTCTGCTTCCCATCCCTCCCTCTGTGGAAGACAGGTGTTCAGTGATGGGACTAAAACACCTCCAGCAGGCTCCGTCCTGCTGCTAACACCACCAAATCAATCTGACCCCCTCCGCCATCCTTCCCCTGGCATTTGGAGCTGTTTTGAACCCCTTTCCTCCGGGTTTTCGGGGGGTCTGTGTTCCTGACGAGGCCCTCCACAGATGTGATTATAGCTGATGCTCAACTCCAGGTGTCGCTGACTTAAAGGGTGATTAAGCGCAGCAGGAAACATCCTGGTGAGGAAAATATAATTCGTGGCCTGTCGAGAGTGATGATCTCTCGCACTCCCACACATGCTGACTCTTAGCTCGGTTCTCCCTCCCTTTTTCTCTTTCTGTAGTGTACACCTTATCACGTTATTATAATAATTTTTTTTACCCCATCCAAAAAGATAAATTAAGGTGGCCAGGCAGGGAGTGTTCTGTCCTCCGTGACGCCCAGGGTGTGAAATCAGAGCGTGGTAATTAAAAATCTGTCCCCAGCTCAGCCATCTGGACCCTGGAGAGCCAGTGATTAACCTGCAAGGGTCTGCAGGGAGGCGAGGAGGCAGGACGAGACCCCTGCTCGGAGATAACGCAGGCTAAGTTTTGAGGGCAGCTTAGCACCGCCCCCGTTAAGTTTCTGTTGCTATACATGTCAAGTTTCAATGACAACTGTGGCAGATTTGATCATAGTAATTTTGAAACAATCCTGAATCCTTGACTTCAGACAGATGTTAACATAAGCCTCTCATTTCTAGCCCGCAACCCCTGAAATGACAAAACTAGGTAGTAGTTTTTTTATCAGCTGTAGTTAGCAAGCTAATTAAGCTAACGTTAGCTCCATGAGTTGGTTGTTTTTAATGGTAATGCTTTTTAATGTTTACAGCTAAAATACAATTTTGTAAAACAAAAGCAAATAAAAAAACACTACATAGGCCTACATCTCATGCTAAAAGATTGAGGCTAAAGCTGCATGTCCCTGTTTAAAAGTTAGCATCCTCTTAATCTTAGTATTGTAAGTAAGATAAGAAAAAAATGGAGGATTTCATTCTACATAACTTTAGTTGGCTGTTTAGTTCACATACTTGTGAACAATGTGTTTTTAATTTTAATGTTAGAAGAGAAAATGCTTTTTGGATGAGGCACCAGTGTGTAGATGTGACGTCATCTCTGGTAATGTTGGCTGGAGTCGTTGAAGAATAAATCCAATAAAGAGCAGCTAACGTTCAGCCTAAACTCTGATAGCATCCAGGACTGGCTACCACACAGTGAGGAAATACTTCACAGTGAATGTGCTAGTCCTTAAACAAGGCTTTTTTTTTTAACTTAACCTTTAATTCCACAAACAAATGTACACTCTGTCACTAGGTAGCAAGCTATTTAGCCATCCAACTAACAATCGTAGCTTACGTTAACACAGATAAACACACTGTTTAATCTGCATTGTAATTGCAATTGCATTGTATCACTCTCACTACAGCCTCATTCACACTTCAACATGCATTGACATATATAAAATGGACCAACAGAGCCCGTTGCTCTGGACGGAGACCAGTGAAGGCTATTAGAAGCACTTTTCCGGGGATCACTAGCTTTACTGCCCAGCCTCCAACTGAGAAAGAAATGTAAATGTGACGTGAGCAACCTGTCTGAAAGTTGTAAGTCTTCTGGTAGCTGTGCCAAGAGAAATCTCAATCATTCCCAATCTTGCAGAGATGGAGAGTGTAGGTATATGTAAGGAGATAACATGGGCACAGGCTTGATCACTAACATGCTAGTTAACATTAGTAATTAAACCTAAACAGCTAACGTACGTTGAAACTGCCTGCAAGCTTCTCCTGTACTATACGGTAATTCCTCTACTATGCGACAGTAAGTCACTTGGTTATGACACAATCGTTAGCCTATTTTTACAAAAACGTCTGCTTTTTATACATTGTTGTGTTTCTTTAGAAATAAACAATGGACAAATAGTCTTTAAACGCTTCAGATGTAAAGTTATTCGCTGTCAAAGTGACGTCAAAATGAATGCTAGTCAGTGGAATGCTAACGGGAGGTAATCTCTTTGTAGCATCAAAATGGCGCCATAGGAGGTTAGAGTTCTGAAGCGAAGCATACCCCCTTGTCAACATGTGGAAAAATGCAAAGCTTAACAGACCTGCTGTAGCTAGTTACGGTTGCTAGGCTATGATTGAACAATTACCGTTTTGGGGGAGGGGTTAGCGGACAATGAATTATGTTTTGACAATCAATTATTGGAGGCAGTTTGAACTGAGAGCCTTGGCTTTATTGCAGTTCTTCTAATAAAGTGCCTGGCTAGAAACCATCTGATACAAGATAGTTTCTTGTTATTTGGGTGAACTGGCCCTTTAAATAAGACAAATGCCTGCCCCGCTGAAGGAAAAACTGGGATGCTACTTTGTTTATTACACGAAAAAACCTCCTGACTCCAGTTGTGTTACTGTAAAAGCTGACACGATACATTTCTGTGCTGACTGAGTCATTTCCTTTATGTGTGTGTTTTACTACAAAACCTAAACCCCACTGCGGATTTTCAAAAATGCAAAGTCTGTTTTTTATTATTTCTTAAAAAACAAGACAGCAGTGATGTATGTGCATGCAAAAGCACTCACACGCATGCAGAAAGTTCAGTCATCACAGTGTGACTTGAGTGTGCCATTGTGAGTGTGTCATAGGACAATGAGGTACAGGCTGCGATGTCAGCGGGAAACAAGTGTGACGCAGTGAAGGGCACATTCAGCAAACAGAATCGTGAAATGATAGGAAAGGTTGCACAGAGTGAGTATAAATAAATTGGAATAAAGTTTATCAGGAAGCTAAAAGAGGCCGAGATGCGACGGTATCTTCTTCCAGACTGCAGCAAAGGAGGAGTAACATAAAACTGACCACTGGAGTTATTAATGAACACGATCAAGATGGATATTGACTATTGAATGTAATAAAGCACAGATCCCTGACTTTGAATAGGAGAAAGGACACCCCTCCCTCTGCACACAGACATAAAGAGATGGGACACAGAGAGCAGAGCTGTCAGGCAATGATTGTCTGGGGAGATGACTCTGAGTGTGACAGCTGAGCGTCCTTCTCCATCACTATTTCTGTGTGAGACCTGGAGCCGACCTTCAGGCTCTTATCACAACAGACTCTCATTATACAGGAATATCGAACAGTTTCGTCCCAAGGTTTACCGTATTGTGAAATATGAACAATAACACTATAAGCACATTAAAAAACTAGATACTAAGTTAAAACAGTATGAAAATAAACCCCTATGTACATATTTGCATTTGTAAGTATACTTTTCACTGTATTTAGTAATACAAAAAATGCTGCTTCTACGACAACTACCACTAGAGCAGATATCTGTGTTTTTTTTTTGTTTTATGCAGGACAACATACTGGAAAGTGACAAACAATGTATATTAATAATAGTATGCTAGTATGTGTTTCTTCATCATCTTCTTACTTCTTTCGTCTCTTTTTGCCTGTTCTTAAAGTCTGTCCACAATTAATTGAATGTATTTATTGTAATTTATGCTGTGTTAAACTCAGTATTCTACTATGTCAAAAATTCTCGTCAAACTGAATTGCTACTATAATAATTTGTATTTTTTCTTAAGATAAATCCCTTAGCATCTTATCCATGGAAAACCTAAACTTGTAAACTTGACTGACCAGTGTGTATGTATGTATCAAAAGGAAATCTTATCGTCACCTTGCATATTGTATTTACAGCATGCTTATCTAATTATGATTCATCTACCACCTTGGGAGTAGTTTTTTTTTTTTACTATAATAGCACCTCAGTGGTTTGGATCCATACTGTATGTGACAGGGAGGCTTGTGGTTTAGTTTAATTCATGATTTTCTTTTAAATGCTAACACTATGTACTGTATACTGTTATTGAAGTCAGTGGCCACTATAAAATTCTCAAAGTCTATATCTATAATATTGCATACTTAATATGCAACAATAAAAGTTTAAATTAGAAAAAAACACATCTTTGGTTATAAAGTACAATGTTTTTTTTTCTAGTTTGGTGCAGCGTCACAAATAGATCTGGCGTTGTGCTCGTCAATGTTTTTCACAGGTAGGAGAAATTGGACCATTATCTTGCTGCATGGCTACCTAGCATGGAAACTTATTGACCTACTCATGGAAAAAAGTGTTGAAAGAATTGCGAAAAAAACGTTATCAAGTGTGGATGTTGTTTTAAATCAACTCACAAAAATTACAACTTTCAAATCGGCATTTTCTTTGATTGTCATGAAAAGCGTTTAACTGCTCTAAGAGACCGATTTGTCACTCGCTACTGACTGCACAGGACAAAATAAACCAAAACAGCCCCGTCTGCCAACAAAAAATAGGCTGACGTGAACATGTCAGGCTGAATAAATGACGTGAAATGAAATGGCGATTCAGTCCAACTCTCAGGCTGCTTTTTCCGACAGAGCCCGCCCACTTTAAACCAGTAAGAGAATGGGGGAAAACATGGAAAAAACATAAATACATAAATCTCTCATGTGAATCACAAAGTATCTTTCTATGTTTGGCATGGTTTGATCCTTTTTTGATATAATAGTTGGTTTGTGTAGGACCATGTTGCTAATATCACATTCATATGTTTGTTTCTTTTTTGTTTCCTAAAGTAGATTCGACATTTGACATGAAATGTTTAATTCTCGATCTATTAGTCTCTATTAAATCGTACATTAACCCTAACTCTCTTTCTCTCTCCTTCCTCGTGCCTGCCTCTCGGTCAGACCACCACCACCCGTGAATATTCGATTAGCCCGGACATCTGTGCCACCCCCAGCATGCCCTACCCATCCTGCCATCTTAAAGATTGTAGTGTGTGTGCATATATATATATATATATATATTTGTGTGTGTGTGTGTGTGTGTGTGTGTGTGTATGTTGGGGGGGTTAATCTAGGTCCCAGAAGGGGGAGGGGTGAAGGCAGTGGCCCAGGAAATGATGCATCCCCTGGGAGGCAGCATGGAGGAGGCTTATTCCTCCAGGGAGCACAATGTGGTCTATTATGTTTATTAAATTAAACGATCAAGGCCCGGCATGTTTCTTCTTTGTTAGATTAAAGCAGTGACCAAGTGGTTTTCTTTTCCTTAAACGTTTAAAGACTTGCATCTAAAACCTTTGATATGTGTGTTATGTAACAGCAGAGCGGTTAGTGGGGTAGAAACAATGCCTGACACTGATGTCACAGGAACAGCCGCAGACTTAGAAGTATACAAAAAAACTAACATTAACAAAATTAACACCAGTCACCTGCCGTATAATGCTGGTGAATTTTGGCTGAGTAAGAGGGCCGTTTTTCATTCCCCTGGCCCCTTTGCAAGAAACAGTCGATCATGTGGAGCTGCTTGGAAATCATATTTAGAAGAGGCCACCACATTTAAAAGGTTTAATTCCTGTGTCATGTGTCAAAATAATAGTTTTACCAACCACTTTTGTTCATTAAAACTCTCTTCTCCTTCAAGAGTGAGGAATCAGCAGGATCTTAGCATTTGCCTTGAGTTAGGAGGCATAAACATACTTTTCCTCTGGAATCAATCAGCATGCCAAGAATAACATGGCCAGACTCCTGGGCTGTTAACAATATTACAAACATCCGGGCTTGTTTAGATTCTGCTGAGTTTGAGTTTGCTGCTTAGACCATTTCTCCAACTGTACATTTGGCTGAATAGTAATGACAGTGTATCTGCTTTGGGGAGCATTCTGCTTGTGATAGATTTCATCCAAACTATCAGAAACATTTGTAGCTGATGCTTCCAGAGGTGAAGACTTAAGACTTGGACTCGAGTCAGACATACGTCGCAGGCTACGTTCAGATTGCACGCCTTAACGCTCAATTCCGAATTGTGACGATGGTCGCTCTAGAGTGACGTCAGAGTCGCTATTGTGATATAAATTTCAACATACAATGCTGTAAATAGAAAGAAAGAGGTTTTAATAAATCTTTTTAAAGTGCGTGAATAAATCCAACCGCCCCATGACAGATTTAACTTTCACTTTCCATGATCCGTGAACTATGGAGGAGCATCTTGGCGGCAGAGATTAAAATCTTTAACTGACAATGACTGGGAAAAGAAAAGTGTGGTGCACTTTGAAATAGTAAAAGATGATCCAAAAAAAGTAAGATGCAAGTTGTGTCAACAGCTCATGTCCTACCACTCGACAACAACAAACGTGCTCTTTCAATTAAAACAGGTAAGTTGCTTACCAATAAGATTCTGGGCCAAAACAAGCCTATCCCCTCTTTTATTTATATAATGGCTGTATTAATTTACAAACAGCATACGATGTCAGGACTTATAAGATATATTCCTCTTTCTAGATCCACCCACAGTGTCAGACTGATGAAGACAGTTCATCTAGTAGTAATACTGAAGCAACGCAGTATTGCGCTGCAGTCAGCCTCACCACTGCTATGTGTAAAATGAAAAGTTGTCTTACCCACTTGTTGACTACCTACACTGGTTTCTTTTTTTCTGTAAGCTATAGTATGCCATCAAACCTTAAGATATTTTTTTTATATTAGCTCTTGGTTGGACAAGTCTTGAGACTTGTCTCAGACATGCTTCAAAATAACTGAAAACAGCTCTGGAGACTTGGACTTAAGACACATTTAAATCACACAAAAAGGAGTTTTTGAGGACTTTTGAGCTTCATGACCTGGCAGCTGTGGGGTTTGAATCTGAAAAGTCTCGTTTTGCCTTTAGAGACTAGATAATTTAGTTGAGACGTGGTTGGGCAAGACCTGAGGGTTGACTTGCACTTGCCTTAAAAAAATTGAAAACAGCTCTGGTAGGCTTGAGGCTCGAGTCAAAGCTAAGTCACAAAAATTAGGTCGTAAGACTGGACTTAAGACTTAAGATTTAACTTACTTGAGTCTTGTTCTTTTTCAAAAATCCAGTTTTCCCATCTGGGACTTGATACCTGACTTAAGACTTCATTGGGCAATATTTGAGACTTGACTTGGACCTGCCTCAAAAGAATCAAAAACTGCTCGGGAGCCTTGGACTCCAATCACACAAAAATTTCGACTTGGAACTTAATTTTGATATGCCAGCCATGAGACTTGACTCCCTAAAGACTTCGCCTTCAAGGACTGGAGACCTTAGTTGAGACTTGGCTGAATAAGATTTGAGACTTGACTTGGGCTTTCCCCAAAAGACTCAAAAAACAGCTCTGGATGCTTCTTTCCAGACAGACCGAAGCACGGTTGAATAAGCTTGAAACCCAAAATCAACACTATGAGAAGCAAACAAGTGCAACGGGTACAAAGGTTGAAGCCTTCAGTGCAACAATATCCTTCCCACTTCATGTTGCCTTCCCTCCGAAGCCGTGTACATCTCTGAGAAACAAGTTGTAGATAGATAACTTCAGCAAGAATGATGCTTTAAGGAGGCTCAGCCCAATGTTGGTTGGATTTTTAACGCAGTGATGGGAGTGGAGAGGTCAAAGTGGTCAACAAGGTGTGGAAGGCTGCTCATTCTTCCATCATTCCTCCCTTACTCCCTCTTTGCTTTCTAACTGTAACACTTAACGTTTTCCATTGTGCTCTCAAGGTTTTTGATGCTTCTTGTTTATCGCTGGATATTTTGTGTGCTGACCGTCTAGTCTCAACATTGCTGTGTGTGAAACAATCTGTGGCCTTGGAGCAGCCTGCACTCGAGATACAGTACATGAGACGCCCGGACGTTGAGCTATTGCGTAATTCTGGCTCACTGTGTGCGTTTGTAACAGGGCTGGATATGTAACACACATGATTGGATGATTTAATGTGAGTTGTACATGCCGATGCCTTTGTGTGACGAGCTAAGAGTGGTAAAAACAGCACGCCTGTGTTTGTTTTCTCGGTTTTCCTGTGAACGCATGCCGCTGTCGGCAACTATATCTGTATGAGCAACATAAAAACACCAACCCCCCCTCCTCATCCTCCTCCACCTCCGCCTCTTCCTCCACCTCCTCCTCTCCCGACCATCTGCCTGATACAACCACTACATGGAGCTTGTGTTTGGTCGAATGCTTTCTCCTCACTGTATGGAGGACGAGAGAGTTGAGAATGGACGGAAAACCTCACAGGAGGCTTGTGGGATTCCTCTCTGCTTCTCTGCTGCCTCTGTCTTTCGCATCCCCTTTTCCACATCTCCCCTTTTTCATCCTCCCCTTTCGGTCTCTTTTTCATCCTCTCTGCTCTCTCTCCCTCTAATATTCCCCAGAAACAGATGCCCTTAATTCCTCTGGCTCCACATTATAAGATCTTTCCAATTCTGAGGGAAGAAGAAGGAACGGAGGAAGAAGAGAAGGGATTCCATTCTCTTATTCCACCTCAAATGTACACATGTATGAAATGAGGTGCAAGATGAGGGGAAATAAAAGCAGCAGCTCACCTGACAGTAAGGAGGTTTTTAGAGATTTTAGAGGGAGGAGGGGATTCCATGATGTAAACCAGCCAGCGGCATCAATCTTGCCCTCTCGAGTGCTGACAAAACGTCAGTGAAAAAAACCTCCTCCCCTGGAACACACCCTGTTTTAGATGTGATTAACCCAGATGCCACCAAAACAGAAAAAATAAGCAATACCCACCCCACAAAATGTTT
Source organism: Perca flavescens (assembly GCF_004354835.1). Classification (NCBI taxonomy): domain Eukaryota; kingdom Metazoa; phylum Chordata; class Actinopteri; order Perciformes; family Percidae; genus Perca; species Perca flavescens. Next base: position 24,365,370 of record NC_041350.1, read on the forward strand.
TAAATCCTACCTTTTTTGATGTATGTACGGTCTCTCCGTGACACCAAACACATTCAGTCCTGTGGAGTAGTATCCACGCGTCCTCCCCTATTTCTGTCACATACAACACACACACACACACACACACAGACACACACACAGTCAGTCAGTCAGCGCGGCAGGCGAGTACATCCACACACACTCCTCTCTCTGTATGCCGCTCTCTCTCTCTCTCTCTCTCTGCTCCAGCTGAGATCCTCCCTGCCTCCCTCCTCGCTGCTGCTAAGTCTCCACCCTTCAGCCAAGAAATTACCCTCCTCCTTCTGCTCTTCCTCCTCCTCCCTCCTTCTCTTTTCTGCTATCAGGACACACTCCCTCCAGCTCCCAAAGGTCCACAGGAAAAGCCTTGACTGTCTCTCTAAGCACCTACAGTAAACAAATGCATACCAGGACAGCTGACAATCTGGACTAGCTGGATTTCCGTCTTGATAAATATTCATACCGGTCACTGCATATGTTTCAGCTGCTCATTTCCCCTCCTATTACTGTAACTCACGTATAAGTGTTTTGCCTACCAAATGAAGGCAGTACAGTACATACAGTGTATGTTTACAGGCATTGCGTGAGAAAAAAAAATCATTCAACCCTCAACAACAACAACAACATCCTGCATTGCATACACGATATGTGCCCTGCCAGAGTTGAGGCTTTTAATCTTTAAACCACTTGTATATTACAGTGAAACCATCAAAGATTAAAACTAAAAAAAGAGTGCAACTGTGCACCAAGACGCATAAACAAACAGCACAGCTCGTTCACGTGTGTTTACGTACTGGATTTTCTGCACGTTCAGGATACACTCAATTAAGTCGAGATCAGCAAAATCAAGTGTGTGAGTGTATACATGCAGCTGGTGTGTATATAGTGTATATTACCTTTACTAAGAAGGTTATGTTTTTGGTCCCATATGTTTGTATATGTTTATCGGTCTTGTTCTTGGTGAAATTTCTCAAAAACTACTAGGTGGATTGTCAGGAAAATTTGGTATAGACATGCATGTTCCCCTCAGGATGAATCGTAGCAACTTTGGTTATACTCTAACCTTTCATCTAGCGCCATCAGGTCAACATTTTAATTTGTCCAAGGCAATAGTTTGGTTTATGACAAGATACTAATGACATTCTCATCAGCATGTTAGCATTGTTATCATGACTATGTTAGCATACCAAAGTTAGTGTTTAGCTCAAACCCCTGCTATGCCTAAGTACAAGTTCACAGAGCCGCTAGTGTAGACTTTTAATTATCCTCCAAATTTCATCCAATCTTCACCAAATTTGGAACACTGAAGTTACTTTATATAACTTTTAATTTTTCTGAAACTGTGTAATTTTTCATCTAATGATCATAAATGACCTGTAACGGCAAACGAGACTAACAGCGAAAAGAACGCTTATTTATTAATGCCTTTGCCCGGGTACTATTTTTCTCGCAAAGTCACAAAATGATTTACGGCAGGTAGAACGGCTCTACAGTAACACATTCTGAGAGGTCACGGATTTCTTTGTAACTCCGGACAAGCTTCTGTTTTTGTATCCAGCCAGGTAAAAGGTAGCAGGGAATTGCTATATATAGGCCTTATTGTATTTAAATTACATTTTATTTTAGAAGTTATCTGTTATAGTTATGGCTGACACTGGGACAGGGCTATCACAGAAAAAAAATAAAATAAAATGACATATTCATCTTTGTAAGAGCATACTGTACATCTGCTTTCATGCATGTGCTAGCTTTGCCTGCAGGTAAACTCAGCTACTGTTACTCATCATCGCCCTACTGTTTGAACTGAACAACACGTTTTCTGTGAATCACATTTTCCTCAGCTTCATTCATGCAGATGTTATTCTCTGTGAAACTTACAGTAACAGTACACATCCAAGGAAAGATGGAGAGAGGAGGAGGGATGTGGAGAATTAGTGAGTCATGGTTCCTGTGAAGGCGAACACAGGAAGCCTCTATCACAGTGATCTGATAGCCCTTCCTGGGTCCCCTAAGCCAGTGGTTTCCAACCTCTTGACATCTGTCACGTTCCAAATTTGTTCTTATGAATTAATTATAAATTGGATGTTATTTAACACTATTCATTATTTAAAAGTGGCTATTTTTGCAAATAGGTTAACATACGCAGTGAATGAAACATACCTAAACATTGAATCATCAATGTTTAGGTTGTTTTGGCTTAAGTTGGCATTCTTACTACTTGCAGTGGCAGAAGCTGGATGTTGTAATATTTCAACCATGTATCCATTACTTTTAATATTTCAACTGTTTATTCATTACTTTAAGCTAACTATTTTAGCAATTTATCTATTAGCTTACGATAAGCTCTTTCAACCCTTTATCCATTAGCCTAACTGTTGCAACTGTTTATCTATTAGCCTACATTAAGCTAACTACTTACACTGTTTATCTATTACTTTTAGATAACTACTTCAACCTTTCAATCATTAATACATTAGCCTACTTTGAGCTAACTGTTTCAATTGTTTATGCATTAGCCTACAATTTCTATTCAATTTCAACAATTTATCCATTACTTTTAGCTATCTTAAGGGTCTATTAATTAATTTTAGCTAACTGTTTATTCATTAATTTGAGCTACCTGTTTATCCTATTCACAGACCTCCTGGCAGCTGCAGAAATAACCTGAAGAATTACCCCTGAGTGGGAGCTACATAGACTATGTTATGGCCTCATTGAGCATAAGCATAGGAAGTAACAGTGAGATCCCTCCCTCCCTCCATCACTGGAGAAGAGATAAATCCAGAGATTTGTTAAGTTGAAATCTGATTACTATGTTTTATTATGAGCTCTGGGGATCATCTCTGAACCGTGTGGTGTCAGTGCAGCTGTTTTGGTTAATAGGCTGGTTTATCAAGTGCTGTTAATCCACCTCTAAGAGGACACGGGCAGATGTGGTGACTTGCAGACTTGATACAACGAAAATTTCCACTGCGATAAATAGTGCTGTTTTGTATATAAGGGTGGAGCTTAAATACATGTTAGCGTTTCAGGAATTAGGAGAGACTGCTTTTGATTAAGATTGACCACGTTTTGATATTTTTGTTTTATTAATATTAACCTAAAAGGCAGAGTCCAACCATTCAGTTTAGGTTAAAATATGACCACGTTTGACAAGGTTTTCACACAACAATGCTTATTTTTGGTGAGGAAGAGGAGGATGAAGGATGCTCGAATGATCCTGTATGAGCAGTGTTTATATCAGCGTGTATGTGTGTGTGTTGTGTGCACGAGGGGTGGGGTTATCACGACTGGCGGTGCAGGGGGGGGGGTGTGTGGGCTGGATTTCATTTCTGATTTGCAACCATCTGGCTCCTCCAGGCAGCTGCTGGCCTGAGCAGAGCCGCCCCAATACCCCATGGGATTTACAGAGAGGTCACCACTGCTGCTGTAGACCGACCCCCCCCACACACACACACACACACTCATAGAGGAGATAAGATGTATTGATGTATCAGGAAGGATGCTAATGAGAGAAAGCTCTAGAAAGAAATCGTCAAATCGCTGTTAGAGGCATCATTAAGATCAGCACACTTGCTTTAAATTTAAAAACAACACATTAACATGGTCTGAACACCTAATTCAACAAGACAAAAGAAAAGAGAAGGGAGAAAGGGGGAGGTGATAGAGAAAGAGAATGGATTTCCCCCCTCTGTGTTGCCATGGCGACAGCAGTAGATGGTGGATGACTGATTTCCTGTACAGCTGTGGAGCTCGGAGGGGAGAGAGAGAGAGAGAGAGAGAGAGAGAGAGAGAGAGACACACACGTTATCTGTGTCGGAGGAAGGAGGTGGAGCTCACTGAGGAAAGCATCCATGTTTCCTCTTAAACCGTACATCAGTCTATCTCTGGTTATTCGTGTTTTCTGCCTGGATGTTTTTTTGACTGATTTAGAGTTTTCTTTGAAGGTCAGAAGCCCACACAATCTGCAGCCAGAAGCAATGGTGGAAAGTAATTTCCTTAAGTACTGTACTTAAGTACAATTTTAAAGTACTTTTGAGGAGTATGTTCATTTTATGCCACTTAATACTTCTACTCCACTACATTTCAGAGATAATTATTGTTCTTTTTACTCCACTACATTTATCTAAAAGTGCCCCTCATAATAACTTTTCAAATTATTTTTTTAAATGCAAAAAAGTAGCTTATAAAATATGAAGCAGTTCTTTACTATTAAACTGACCACTAGTTAATTAGGTACCTAGAATTGGTTACATATTGACAAATTAAAATATGAAGTAATAATATTCAATATTAACTATAATAACACTAACAAAGGAAGGCATGTTTCTGCATAATAAAAGTTTCACTTTTGATACTTTTAGTATGTACATTTTGCTGATAATACTTTTGTACTTTTACTCAAGTAACATTTTGAATGCAGGACTTTTACATGTAATGAAGTATGTTTAGACTATGCTATTTCTACTTTTACTTATGTAAATTATCTGAATATTTCTTCCACCACAGCTGGCCAGATGTTACTGTATTTAAAGTACAGTAAAACAATAAAAACATAAGGTCTACTTACTTGGGGTTTGCAATGCTTTCAGCCACATCAAATGGCCTTCCTCAGCAGATAGAGTAACTCAATAATGCAGTGGGAAGTTCAAAGGCAGAAAGAACCTACAGAAACACTGAAGTTAGCAGGTTTTTAGGCTGACCAGCAAATTGTGTAACAGATACAAAGGTTGTAATGGCTTTATTTCATAACTTTTAGGCTGGAAGACCAAACACAATACCTAAAAAAATGCAGAAACTCAGCCTTTTGGATAATCTTCACAGAATATGAGAAGAAATGTTGTATCTCCCAACAATAGCATTTTGTCAATTTAAACTAGTTTGTTTGTGAGAGATTTTGTTTGTATTATTTAGCTACAGCACAGCTGTGTGTCTCTGTCAATCTACTGTTCATTTTAATACTGGAATTAATAACCAATTAATCTACAAGAAATGTATTAAATTGCAGATTAATGTTTTTTGATTAAATGTAAAGGTATCTTTACCACAAATCATATGAATTCCACTTGAGTCAGTCAGAAGCTGAGATGGCAATTAGTGCTTTTCATGGACGGGGCTAGTCTGCTAGCATTAAGCTAGCTAGTTAGCTTTAAAACTTTTTTTATGCTAGCTAGCTAGCTAAAGTTAGCTGTTTTCCCTCTATCGGACTTTGCTACTGCCTCATTTATTTATGTTGAATAACAAGCTGACAAATTGGTTTATCAAAATAGATACTGTTCAATGACATATAACTGCAAGGGGCAAAACAAAAACTACATTTTGTTTTATCTTAGCTCTCATAGCTAACGTTAGCTCTTGTTTTAGCTGTAACGTTAGTTAACTGTCTCTGTCAGAGTGCAGTTGACGTTACAGCGTTTTGTTTTTTTATATATAGCTAGTTATTGCACCCATAATTATACGTTCTTTTGGTTAAAAAAAAGGTAAATATTAACAAAAGGTTTGCTTACCATTTTCTTCCAGACATAAGTAGCTAGCTGAAGGTTTGATTCGCAGGGAGTCGCCAACAGAATCAGAATTATTAGCTACCTTACCAAAGTAGCTAGCTAAGTTTTCCATTTGCTTTGGTGTGGTTTGGTACATACATAAAAAGGCTGCTACAGTCAAGAACATACAGAATACATAGCCTATTTATCAATAAAAAGTGTGTAAAAAGACAACAAACACAGGATGTACAATAACTGTTTTAGTTTTAGAAAGGGAAAGAAGGAAGGCTGTACGGTTAAGTGGAGGGTGTGCACAAATATTGGATCAGATCCAGGATGTGCGCTAATGTAACGTGTAGTGACTGAGGGTGGGGATTAAGAGTCTGACAGAGACTGTCAGTGGGGGTCCCAGGTCCCCTTGTTGATGAGCTGACTATGGCAGCTAAAAAAAAAAAACTGGATGAAATAAAAGCACAAGTCATGATCCATCTCAGACAGATTGGGCCTGAGTTTGACACTGTCCCTCAGGTACCTAACAGGAAATAGAACGCTTCACATGCTGTTCTAGAGTCAATGCCAGGTCAATAGTGTCACCTAGATATATGAGGTAGGCTACATTTAACAGACGAGAAAGGAGGGGGAACCAAGGCGTGTGTTTGAGCTGCTGCATCCAAGTGGACAGGTGGCAGGAACAGCACTGCTGGTGTCTCATGTGCCAGACAATACCGCCACCTTCAGGCCAAACTGATACTTACATGAACGTGTGTTAATACCTGTTTTATACTGTCTATGGTTAACACCAGAGGGCAGCACACACTAATTAAACATTTTGGGGCTGTGTTACAGTACCTCCACTAGGGACCAAACTATATAACATTCTCATCTGATAACCACATTTATTATATTTTCATGGCAGAACATACAGAATATGAATTGTATATTTGTTATTGGAGATAAACATGTTTCCTGGGTAGATTAAAGGCCACAACAAAACTGAATGTATGATAAAATCAATGTATTTCTTTTTTTTTTTTTTTTTTTTTTTTTCTCTATATGTTTCCATTGTCATATTACCTTTGCAGAAATAAATAAATTAAAACTTAGTACCACTTTAAAAATCACCACAACAGTACAGAACTATGGCAAATAAATGTACCTTTTTATTGGATATTGAGGGCATTAGTACCAAGAAGGCACAGACCAGACTTCATAATTACAAATCATTTCTTCAACTACAGGGTGACAACATTTTTTTTTCATTTTTTTCCTGAAGGATGCTCCTTTCACAGAAAGGATTATGAACACAGACATACAGACTCTTACTTAGTGTAAGTATGACCATATATTGAAGTCAGAAAAGGAAGTTAAGAAGAAATTATGAAGACTTTAAGGACATGGGTTATGACTGTATGGCTATGTACCTTAACACATATTGTTTTAATATAAGAAACATCATTGTCCATCAAAATGTGACTTGACATTTTCCATTAATGAATAGAAATAATTATAAGTTTAAATAGTGAAAGAAAAAAAAACCCTGTAAGAAATATAGATGTTGTTTTTAATTACATAGCAGTATCAAATGCATGTATTTGTTAGTGTTAGATAAATGTATGTAAATGTTTAAACCCTTGTTCAGATGCTGTATTGCACATGTGTCAAACTCAAGGCCCGTGTGCCAAATCCGGCCCCTCGGAAATTTTGATCCGGCCCGCATATCAATTTAGGTTCACAATAAATTTCGGCCCACCTAGTTTTTGTCACTTTTGCTGATGCTTTTGGCACTCTTCCCCCGTTTTTTAAGTTGTTTTTGTTGCTTTTTTCTGCCTTTTTTCTATGATGGCTAAGGAACGTTTTTGCGGACTTTTTTAGGGCTTTATGTCGAACAAACTGTAAGGGAGAAGACTTTATAAGACATGCAATAATATAGTCAAAGATGTTTGACTTTTTCAAAATTAAAGCATGTCAATAAACTCTAAATGTCTGGCCCTTGATATGATTCTTATTTTCCAATGTGGCCCTTAGTGAAACTGAGTTTGAAACTACTACTGCTGTATTGGGTCTGTGAAAACTGTGGGTTTGAATAGACATGGGGTAACTTAAAGCTGAACTGGGACGACTCAGAAAAAACAACAACAGTGATCTAAAATGTAAATTCTTGTACGAGTTTCACAACATACGCTCGGCTTAGCTATTGATTCAGATTTTGTTACCTTGGGATAAAGCTGGGCTAGCTGTTTCCAGTCTTTATGCTAAGCTAATTGTCTTCCGGCTTTATCTTCGTGGCTGTAGCCATGTATTTACTGTACTGACATGAGAGTGGTATCAAGTAATTCTGTGGTCATGATCAAAGTTACGGTGCAGTATTTTCCTCCTAATTCAAACAAGAGAAGAAGCTAAAAATATGGTGGTATCTATCTAAAAAAAGAACAATATTATTGATTTAAATTAGACAAAGCTGTTACAGTGGCACTTTGAATCTGAGCTGCATGATTTATGAGTGAAAAAAAAACACCTTTGTTTTTGAACCTGCAACAACTTCCTGTCCTTAATTCAAACAAGTTGTACAACAGGCTCCAGTTCTTTTGAATTACTGTGACATTAAAAATGATAAAAAACCAGTCTGTCTTGTTCAGAGCCACAAACATCACATGTCCTTAATACTGTCAAATACATTTGCCTGTAATACTGAATGACATCAACCGCACGCAGAATAACTGTTCAACGTACACAAGTCTGGACAGTTCATACAAAAATACAACATGTCAAGAGATTTCAGGTAAAACGACAGGATGGAAAATAAAAAATAAAATGTAACAAATTCCAGTTTAAATGATGAATGAAACAAAACGGAAGACAACAAGAGTGAAAGACAACAGAGCAGAGAGTAAGACGTACATGTACGTATGCATCAAAATGTACGGTTTGATTTGGCCGACAGCCAACCAGACTCCATTTTGAGTCAATGTTACAGGGAAGCTTTTGTGGCCGCTAAGTCAACACAAGTCAGGACACGTAGGAACTTACTCAACCTCATTCCTCCCGGGAAACTCTGTCAGAGTTTACAGGACATGAAACAGTTTGAAATCAAGTCTTTTTGACATTTAAGATGCTGAAGAACTGGCTTGAAGCATGTGTGTGTATGACATTGAAAAAATAATGTCGAGCTTAGAATTCTGATGGCTCTGATCTTTAGAAATGACTAAGGTGAGTGTGTGTGATTGTCAAGGCCATGGTTTGACACCTGCATAGTGTGATGAAGGCACATTGGGGGGTGGGTGTGGGTGTTCACATGATTCAGAGTTGGCACACTGCACTTCCTGTTCCGATCAAATGAATTGGCGTAGAAGAAGAAACCACCAATGCTATTGCCTCTCAAAGGGTTATGGGTTCATCTTCCCTCCCACCACGACACTGACATGTTTTTTTTGTTGTTTTTATCATGGTTGCACATTTTCAGTTTATTTCCATTTCTTGTCTTTGGTTCGTAGCTCAGGGTGATTTTGTCCTTTGTGTCCTCCAGGGAAAATCTTTGCTATGCTCTTCATGTCGGTGCACGAGTCTGTGTCTGCTGTAAGCCTATGTGCACGCACACATACACTCTGTTTAAGTAGAAAGCAGGCAAACACGACGTGGTGTTCTTGAAAACCAGTTTGGAGTAGACAGATTTGAATAAAAATGTTTTTTCTTAAGATGACATGATCCCTTTTGTTTCCTTTCACACAGGGGAGCAGCTCAGGTTACGTTTTAAAGATGTAGGTTTCTCTTGAACCAAATGTCTGTTCTTTAAGTTCCCTTTTCAGAGTCCTCCACGTTTGTTCGTTTATTATGTGTTGTTCTTTTGAAGTGGTGAGTGAAGGGACAGCCAACTTGCCAGTTTACTCATCTGAGAAACCACCTCTCCCAACACTCTCTCTCTTGTCTCGTTCCCTGAGGGCTGAAACACCTCCACATCGGAGCAAAGAGCTCACCCTAAGGGGTCGCCTTGTTTCCGCCTCCGTCACACCACGAACTCGGGGACCTCGTCGCTGGTCAGGTCCAGGGAGAAGTACTTGTTGGTTCTCTTGATGGGAAACGGGTGCTGCTCCAGCATGCCGGCGCGCTGATCGGCGAGGCCCTGATAGCCACTGCCGCCGCCGCCGCCGCCGTCGCTCAGCTCCTGGGCGCAGCCGAATGTGTAGCTGTGGGCGGTGTCCTGGCAGAGCTCCGCCCACTGCAGGCAGTCCTTCTGGTAGAGCCGCACGTCGTCAAGAGACTGGCTGTGTCGGTCGGTCGACGACTGAGGCTTCCTGCACACAGGTGTCTGCAGGCGGAAAACAACAAATTAAATATAAATGACTTCAAGGAAAAGTCAGCCATGAAAAAACATTTACACTTTTTACTTTGCAGTCATACTGTAATAACTTTTCCCTCCTCTTTTGTACCTTCTGCTTTAAGCTGGATTTATAGTTCTGCATTAAGGGGTTACAGCATAGCAGCTGTATGTCCCATTCAAAATGTAACAACACGTCGTGACTATGACAGCTACAATGTAATACCGCAACTGAACAACATAGTCTCCTATTCAGTCATGAAACAAGCCGGACCGTCCCACATATTGATCACATCGCAAAGTGAATGAAAGAATATAGACCCAGCTACTGTGGAGAATATAAACTACAAGGTGGTGTAGCTGGATCACACAGTGTTGTGGTGGGGATGTCGATACGATGCTGAACAATAACTTAAAAACCTACGCGGTAGATATTTGTAGCGGGAGTCACCTTAACCCCCCCTCGTGTCAAGTATGAATCCTGTTTTCCTTTGTGACTCCTACAACGGTTCTTTTGTTAACGCAAAGCAGTAACGACAGGGTGGAAGGTTTTTCTTGAACTTCCAGTTTTGACTCAATGTAAAAGATATAACACGCACTTCATGATTTTGTGTATAGATCAGCATTGACTAAATATCTAGTAAACAAGCTTAATAATACGGTTTGATTTATTTTTAGTTTAGTTTAGAGGAGTGTTTGGAGTATGATTGGAATATAGTTTGATATTTATTCTCTTTATTATCTACCCAATATCTTCCTCCAAAACATTTTATACAGTTTAATACATTTTGTATTATTATAAGTGCCTTTTTCATTTCGAGTGTTAATTAAAAAAAAAAAGCCATTCATAGTCCATATCTCCTGAGAAGCAGCTCCCTGTATGATTGTTGAACATCACTAGCAATTTGATTCTTTAAATCTGAAGACACAAATAGAAATAGCTGATCAAACAGCTAAATATCCTTATGTGACATTCTGTCATTTACTGTTTGACCAGCTATCAAATATGACTAAGAAAACTAAGCCGTTAATGCACTTAAATGTGAATTACCTGCGGCAGAGACTCAATGCTCTGTCCTCTCATCTTGACGACGGTCTCAGAGGAGCTGGAGGTGGAGGAGCTGACGTCTTTTACTATCAGTCCTGGGGAGAACAGATGAGAACATTCAGCTACAGAATGACACAACTCTTCATCAGCCTTCCGTGGCTCAGTGTATGGATTTGCTTGGACGGCTGCCATTAAAAATAATTACTACCAAATACTTTTCGCTCATAATGCTGGAAAGTTTTAACACAAATTACCTTTTGCGCACGCTACAGCTCACCCTGAAGGAGTCTTAACTCAAAGTTCCAAATGTAAATTGGTAAAAGTAGAGCAGAAAGCGTGCGAGACTGCATCTGTACCTGAGTATCCGTTGGTCTGATCAGGAGACATGGTCAACATGTCCTCAGTGATGTGGATACACAGCTCTTGGTCCAGGGCCATCTCATGAAGCTCCTCGTAGTCTTTGGGGTCATCCACAAGCATCTCAATCTCTGAAGGAACAAAAACCCCTCTGAATTACTACTTTCAACCGGTAATCTGCATGTTTCTATTGTCTTGTCCTCCTTTTTGCAGCACTGTTAGTGCAAGGTATTCATTGTGGATGAGTTGGCCAGCCATCAGTGTGTCCAGTGAGGACCTTTTTAGTTTCTATAGGTATACTTTTCTTTGATTAGCTATAGTGGTTATTGTTACAGATGCTAATCATCCAGTTCACATTGTGTTAATTTTGAGCAAACTGCTAAAGCTGCTGACACAAATGTCAAATACTTCACTTTATGTGAATTCTTCTTTAGAAAAGCAAATATTCCATGAAACAGAAGCAAGCTTGTATCATTGTTGTTGTGGAAAATTTAGTTACTTCAACACTAAAAACAACGCATTGAGAACATGAGATTACCACCATAACTACACTTCAACTCATGAGAAATGCCAATCAGTTAAAACACTGATGCGGTTATATGTTAAACTTTTTTTCTCACTGTGTATGTATATAATTTCGGGACGAAAGATTAACTCAACATTAGTCTACGTTTAGACTATCGACAACGTTTCATTTCCAGGATTGGTCAGGCGCCGCTGGAGGTTCCGCCAGTTGTCTGTCATCTTCCTCTTTCTTTGTGTTGGCGTTCTAAACTCTGGTGGATTTGTGAGGACTATGGTTAACTGCTCCTCAGATCTCTGCAGGGTAAATCCAGACACCTAGCTAGGCTATCTGTCCAATCTGAGTTTTCTGTTGCACGACTAAAACAACTTCTGAACGTACACACGTTCCACCAAAAGGCCCGAGGCTATTTTGCAGAGGTACTATTGCTCCGTCCGTGGCTTAGCTCCACCCAAGACGATTGTAATTGGTTTATAGAAATGCCAATAAACCAGAACACGTTTTTCTCCCATCCCTGAATGCTGTGTGGACTAGCCAGACCTTCCTCCGCGGCGCTGTGGAGGAAGGTCTGGCAATGCGAGACTAACTCAACATCGACTCCCCACTCGTACCATCATCATCGAGTATGCGCTCCTTGCCGCTGCTCTCGATGCCGGAGGTGTGGGAGCTCCCGTGGCTGGTTGTGGACGAGCTGCAGGTTCGTAGGGGCCTGTGCGGGGCCTGACTCGGGGCCCTGAAGCTGTCCGTCTCGATGCCCGAGGTGTGTGAGCTGCCGTGGCTGGTCGTGGAGTGGCGGGACAGGCGTTTGTGATGAGACATGCTCCCTGCACTGCTGCCGCTGGCCCGGGAACGTTTGTCCAGATGGTCCATGTCCAGTTCCAGAGCATCGCTGATGTACGACTCCCTGTACTGCTTCTTCTCTGAAATCAGCCAAACATAGACACATTTTAGTATTTATAACAGAGTGGATATAGTTCAAAAACGTCCATGTACAAAAACGTGGGAAATACTGTCTTTAATTATAACCCCTAAAGCAAGAGTTCAACATTTTGGGAGATTTTTTAACCTTTATTTATCCAGGTAAGTCGATTGAGAACAATTTCTCACTTACAACGACGTTACATTCACACAGTTCCACATTCATACCTGGAAGCTCCCCAGTACAACCACAGTCTGATCTGCTGGCCACTGAGCGGTTGGGGTTAAGGGCCTTGCTCATAGGCACCTCGGTGGTGGTAATAAGGGAGGGACAAGCGCTGCTCTTTCACTTTCCCCACCCAGATTTTATCCTGTCGGTCTGTGCCACCACTGCCCGCAGATTACTTGTTTTTTGGCAGATAGTTAGACGAGAAGATCGATACCACTCTCATATATCGGTCTATGAAATATAAAGGTATAGCCTGGAGCTTAGTTTAGCATAAAGACTAGAAGCAAGGAGAAACAGCTAGCCTGGCTCTATCAGAGTGTAACAGAATCCACCTACCAGCACCACTAAAACTCACTAATTCACACATTATGTCTCTTTTGTTTAATCTGTACAAAAACAAACGTGTAAAGACGAAAATTTGATTTTACATGGTTATTTGCCGGACTATTTCTTGGGAATGAGCTACCAGGTGACCAACAGAGACTCCAAGAAGTTACGGGTCCCTCCTCTGTTGTATTTCTGACAAAGTAGCTGCTTTAGGAGATGTTGTATTAAACTAAAATCTGGAAGTTTATAACATTTAACTATGTAATTGTGTCTTGACACACAATGTAAGACATGATAAGATAAACTTGCAGTAAAAAAAATAAATAAATACCTTCGTTTTCCTCCAACCGGCGGACTTGTTTGAGAACAGGCTGCAGGTTCATGTAGAGCCGGTGGCTGTTGCTGAGCAGCTGCAGGAGGTGGCGAGAGCGCAAGGGACAACCTGTGTAGTAGATGAGTTTACGAGCCGAGGGCAGACCGTCAGGAAGGATTTCAAACTTCTTCCCCTGAGAGAGTGAGAGGAGAAAAAAAGCATGTTGATTACAGGAGTCTGTGATTTATAGCAGTTAATAATAAAAGATTCTGAAATAGGAATGTGGATTTCAAATTAAGATTGAGTGCCAGAAAGGCCCGAGGGCAGACCTCAGAGGAGAACCAAAGTCGGTTCTTGAAAACTATTCTGTAGCCAAACACACTGCAACCATCAGCCCACGTATCTGTTCTTCATTTCTTCCATCAGACAGTGAAAGTGAGCATTGTTGAGCAGTTTTGATGATTTTCCAGGGAGACGACATGTTGGCTGAATACACGGAAAAACTAAAATGGCGGTTTTGTGCTTTCTCCCGCGCTTTTTGGCAAAGGCTTGATCCAATAACAGCTGTCTTTGGTGTCAGCGGGGTTGTTTTCAATACAGGCCTATAAACATTTCTGCGAGGGTTTGGACTTTCAAAAGGCAGAGGCTGGGTTTAAAGCCCTGGAAAATGCAAAGAGCTGCACATTTCTGACCACAAGCTTTCACTTTTTCAGCCAAGCGTTTAAAAACAAAAAAAACTGCTTAATCCAAGTATGTTTAAAGCCTGTGCATAGGTAGGGAAGCACATTATAGGTGTTCAGATTTGGATCGGAAAATGAGTTTATAAAAACCTGTCTAACATTTGCTCATTGACAGCGGCTTTCCTATAAAAAGAACATTTTCTCTGGGCAGAGGTATCCTTGAGGCTGAAAGACTTCCTGTTCAAATCCCCGGAGCTGCAGGAAAACTCTGGTTGGGAAAATGAAGTCGAGTATTTGTCTTTAACCTCAAACTGCCCCTCTGCAGCTCCTAGTGGTCACCAGTAACACACTGAAATCATACTGGGCAGCAACTAAGTGTGAATGAGGCAAACTGAGTAAGACAAAGCAGGTTACGGCGGCATTAAAACTCTATTCTCCCAGGTCATTTTAACTCTTAGTACAATCGGCTGGTTTTGCTTGGTTTTTACTCCTTTTACTTACTACATGTCTTAGCCACGCCTGCTGTAAATGTTGCTGTTATTTTCAGGATAAGTTAACACTTCTCAGAAATGCCACAATTGCCTGTGAGTGGCACGCCACATGTTTTAGGAGACGCATTTTTAAATTGTTTCGACTGTTTTGGACACATTACATCTATATATATCCGAGATATATGGTGATTGATGGTGTAAATTTAAAATGAGGATATTAATACCACTTTTTCTTATTCCTATATGGGATCAAATCTTCCCATCAGGCTTTGAGAAAGTCAGTCAGTTAACTGTGGCTTTCTGCTGCCTTCATGTCATATCACAATTACTGTGATCATCAGTTTCTGTCTTGTAAATCATAACATCCAAGTCATAATTATCA
The DNA here is from genome assembly GCF_004354835.1 of Perca flavescens. NCBI lineage: Eukaryota > Metazoa > Chordata > Actinopteri > Perciformes > Percidae > Perca > Perca flavescens. Next base: position 24,380,451 of record NC_041350.1, read on the forward strand.
CAAAGAAACTGAAAGCTCTGTAATAGTGTATCAAACGATATGGACCTGCCTGGAAACCTGAAAATCAGCCTCATTCCATAATGAAAGGGAATTAAACTCAAATTGTATAGATAAAGTGCTATTTTGTCAAAGCACAGTAATTGTAACCCTCACACCTCATACAACTGTCTTAAGTTGTCTGATGATGTAAATGTTCTAGGGTTGTAAACATGGGAATCTTTCCTATCCATCCCACGAGTCATGAATCGGACAGACACCTAAATCTCTCTTCTTCTTTTTTGCCAAATCTGCACCATGGAAAGTCATAAGGTGCTAGCTACTAGAAGTCCCTGTTTGCACTGTAACTATGAATCTGTTGGATGTTTGTGCGTTCTGGATTGACTGATTTTGGATTTTTTAATGCAAACTGCATTTATCAGGCTCTTGGGGTTAAAATAGTTAAAGATAATTCAAAATCCACACACACTGTATTAATGGCTTCCCTACTGGTGGTAACTCTATTCCAGGTCAAATACACTCAGCAACAGACTGGTGTCAAGTGGCAGGTTATTAAAAGGTATTCAGACGCCACTTAGAAAAGTTTCTTGTTTCATGCAGTACACATGGTCATTCCATCTAAAATCTCTGCTTAGGACAGCTGGACAACCTTCTCCTCCTTCCAACACGAGCTCCCTAACAGGCCACACACAGCGAAGACTCCTCGCATCACCCACGCGCCCGTTTTCATCCAACAATCCCTCAACAAGCCCAGCATCAACCAGAGAGGCCACTAGCAAGGTTGAGGCAAAGTTTTAGATCCAAAATCACAACTCACGAGGGTATTACTTCATTTCAGCTTTCAGGCGGGAGTAGATCACACTATCACAGGCTCAAGAGAAGCATATATGCAACTTTGTTTTCTTTTATTGCATCAAAAACACTGACACACCTTTTCTAACCCCTCCTTGATTTAAACCTTAATACAAAAACGAGCTAAAGTCATTGCGGCCAAATATCCTGAATTAAAAAAAATCCCCCCTGAAACCATTGCAACATCTGGTGTTTATTGACCCACACGTCCCTCCGCCCTGCTCCGCGCTCTGGCTCGTTCGGCCGTAGCTGCAGCCGCGGTGGCAGCGGTGTTGGATGACGTGACTCGTGGGTGGGGTGGAGGAGAAAGCCTGTTATTCAGGAGAAGGGTGGGACAGGGCCACGAGAGGCCCTTCACGTCCACAGCGAAACCACAGCGGTTCACTCTCACGACGCTGCAGACAGAAGACGCAAGGAAACCACCCAAAAAACAAGGGTGAGGAAAAAAACAGGATGTCTTTACCGGTGAACTGTGTGGCAGATGCGACGGTTGTTTGCACCAAAATTAGTCCGAAGCAAAACTAACCACAAAACCTTCTGGGACAACAAAGCATGTTTCCCGGGGGCCGTACAGTCATGAAACCCGCTTATAAAGTCCAAAGTTCAATTGTATGAAAATAAACAAGTAGCCAAAATTAGAGTCACAAGGGCTCGCTTTTGTTCAACAGCAGTGATAAGCAATAATGACCACTCTGGGTTGTGATGAATAGCCGACTGGCAGTAAAAGTGAAACAGATATATAGTAAGCCGTTCTGCCTTACTGTGATAACAGAAACCCTATGGAAGCAAATTAACCGACTGCTGTGCATACTCAGCTTAACAACAGGCTGAGTCAGAGCACAGATGAGAAGATTTAACAGATTTCCTTTAAAGGGCACAGAGACACCAGTGATAATTGATAAAGTGAATAAATCAAGAGACACGTATATCATATGGGAGAAAATACTGCTGCATAAAAATATGTATATGTGTGTGTGTGTGTGTGTGTGTGTGTGTGTGTGCGCACATGCAAGGAAAGTCTTCCTAAATCCCTGATTAGTTCCAGAGGTCTTGCAGGGCTAAGATAAAACAGCAGTGTGGAGAAAAGAAGCCTTGCGTAAAAATTTCCACGACCCTGAGCAGGATCTAGGCTTTTTTATTTATTTTTTTTAATCGCCATGAGCCAGGGGGATGCTTGGATTTCGTCATTGCTGGAATGACTAAAAAAGACTTTACCTAAGAAAACTGTGTTGGAAATGGTTGTGATGGTGCATCTGACTCACCACAAATACCAGTTTTCCCACGTTGGTCCAGGGGAAGTCGTACAACAGTTGCCTCACAGACCCGACGTTCTGCAACGCAAACGAACAGATACATGAAGTCAATAATTAGAGGTGCGGTCATACTTTTCAGCTGATTAAAAATTCAAATAAGATGCAATAACACTACTGCATCACACTGCAAAAATCTCCCTCTTTAGATTAACATTTGTCTGTTATTCAGCTCTGAAAGTCTTGTTTTGTTGTATAAAACAAGTAAAGAATGAAGAAAGAGTGTAGCAATAGGTCTTATTCTTTCTTCTGGCTGTAATTAACGATAGAGCTTTTGCTAAATCATGGTTTAGGCTGTAATATGTTAGAAAATAGTGCAAAATAGCCCAGAGTGATGTAGACATCCTCAAAATGCTAATTTTAGATACATGAAGATATTCAGTGTAATGTTTATTAAGAATGTTTACAATATAAAATGGACAAAAACAGGTAGATACTTCTAGAAAATTCTTTAAAAAGGGTTGAAATAATCCGAGTACAATGGCAGATTTCAAGAAAATACAACTTTAAGCACTCAATGCAATGGATAAAAATGACTTGATAAGATAGAAGATGTTTACAGTGATGCTATTTCAGAAAGCAGGAATGCATAAAGCAGGAAACGGTATCAGTAATCTCTCAGGAATCAAAAAAATCTTAAAAACCACATTACACACAAGCTTGATTGTAAAGAAACATGAAATACCTGAAATATTTGGATACCACGTAAAGTCAGTCCCAATGTAAGAGATGCCTCTACTTCCTTCTTGTCCTGTTGAGAGATCAAATCAAATATATATATATATATATATAAGGCGAAGATGAAGTCAAATCTGATATATTAGAATAACCTGAAATCTAATGAGATGTAAATGCATTAAATGCTCCCTTAGCTAAATATAAAACTAGCAAAGCAACACAATCTGTGAGGCAGTATTGATATCTGCATGTCAAGATTAATCGTCTTGGATAGACACAATAATGTCATTGTGTTGGAAAAGACAACACAGGAGATAGCCACTGTAGCTAATTTACATCTGATCCTGTACTCAATCTCTTACCTTGTAGAGTCTGTAGTAGTGGACAGTGACGTCGTCAAGCTGGGCACACTCCTTAATGTATTTGAGGTGCGCCTCTGAAGCCGTGAGGGCAAACTGGTCTTTGTGCATGTTGGGGATATGCCTCAGGATGTACTCACGGCCGCGCTTGGCTATCACCTGAGCGGGGAGAGGAAGAGGGAGGCATCAAGCTTGCAGACTCGGTACAGCAGATTGGCAGCACACGTTGCCAATAAGGCTGAAGACACTTCCTGCTGCATCGCAAACAGATGTCAACCTGGAGACCGAGCGAGAGCCAGAGGCACCAACCGGAAACACACTCGCTAAGCTTTGCATGTGGCTTTTGAAGAATTTGGTAAGAAAGCTTTTTAAGTACCTAAATCTGTGGGAGATTAACTGTTGGGTAGCGCTCATCATCAAACAATTTCCTGTCACCGCTGGTTTTAAGTGGCGATAAGGAGGCAGGAGGCTAATTACAGGAAGTGAAGGGCAATCAGATGGGTGTGGCAGTCATAGCCAGGGAGGTGGAGGATGGTATTGGTGGGGGTGGTGGGGGGAGGGTACCAGTGTGGCCAGAATAGCCACGTCAGCAGGAGCATTTCTCAAGATTACAAAAAAACTAAACAACAGTGTGTGTGCCACTTCCAGGGACAAAAATAAACTTAGTGTCCCAGTTTTCATTATCCCTCATGCTCAGATGTGGAGCTGTCGCTAAGGGTTTGGTCAGCGTGATTAATAGAAGATGGCTACAGACCCACATACTGTACACACTGCAGGCCGGGGCACGTAACACAGCCCAACTTCCTAAAACACACCTTAATTGTATATTTCAGCTTCTCAGTCAGTGATACAGCAGTTTATTTTAGATTTTTTTCAGCTGAGACCTATTTAAGCCACTAATGTTTTACAAGGACACTGACTGTGGCTGACTGGAATATCAGACAGACTTACCACAGAAGGAGTTACCAGTCTATTAAAGCAACGTGTTTACTTTATTACTCACACCTAACATAAAGCATATTGTGTATGCGCTACCAGAAAGCAATTAAAATATAGTACAACAGCCACATAAACGAGGACCTTTGTTGCATTTCACATCCCTCTCTTTGGTTTCCTGCCAAAAATGCCAAGTTATCTTGGTCCAGCTTCTCTGAAGTGAGGATTAGCTGTGTTTGCTTTGTTGCATAACATTATAAATTAAATACCTTTTGTTTTGGACTGTTGGTGTGACAAAACAAGATATTTAAAGACTTGGACTCTGGGGAACTGCGACGCACAATTTCCTTATTATCTAACAGTAATTCATTAAGAAATAATCTATAGATGAATTAAAGAATAATTGTTAGTTGCATCCTCTGTCAAGTTTTGTTTGTGATATTAATACAAGATGTGATCAAGTGCAGGTGCAGAAGGACAGGGAAGAGCCGGATGTGGTTTGATGTGAACAGAAAGGTAAAGGTTGCAGGGTGATGGTCAATCATCATAAATCATCTCTTCTTCTCTGATAAATTTGACATTTGAAGGCTCATACGGCACTTGTTGGACATACTCACCCATGGGGGAAAGTAGGCTTCAGGGTCAAAGTACTTCCCAAAGTGCTTGTTACGTTTGAAGTTGCCCAGGTCAGCCTGCAGCGCGAAGGCTGCCAGGAGGAAGTAGGCCTCCTCCCTTTGGATACACTGTGAGAGCAGCACCTGTTTCCTCAAGTGCCAGTAGTAGTAGTATCTGGCTGCCCGGTCACTTCAGGGCAGAAAAAATGAATAAAAATTAACCAGATTATAGCTCAAATGCTGATAAACTGAGTAACGTTAGAGCCGGTTGTACAGGTATTTAATGTCACTTGTGACTATAAATTGTACACTGTCAGCTGAGGGGCTTTACTTGCCTGATCAATCTCCCGTTCTCAACATAATACTGAGCTCTGAAGTGAATGATCATGGGAGGCCCAAACTGGTCGATGCCCTGGAAAAGAAACAAGTCAAAATCTTTGTTTTTTCTTTAAAACAAGCTGATTTTAACATGTATATCAGCAGCTAGGACACTTTGTATGGCTGTGTCTCAAGCTGGAAAGAGCAAACAGTTTAATTTCTCAGATATAACGTATTGTGATATAAGCAAACACAACACACTTGGCATCCATTTATATCCAAGGATACCAAAGTTAAAAGAAGCAAAAAATATCTCAAGTTGGTGTGTTCAGTTTCTTTGACTTTCTTCAGCTGTTAAAGGTAACAATCTGTGATCAAAATGCAAACAAGAAGGCAGTATCACCACATAAACACAAATGACTTCTCTTTCGCTACTCGGAATAATACAAGACAACATCTATGTTAACATCTATCTTTGTGTTTTCTGTTGCTGTTTAAGGTTTGTTTACATCAGTAATGTTTATAAACACAATAAAACAGGCCAATAATTTCTATAATGGGTTAATGGTAAAACATATTATGCTTGAGTTGGAAAAGAAGATTGATACAAATTTAATGTCTATGCGTTAAATATGGAGCTGGAGCCCATGAGGCAATTAGCCTAGCTTAGCATAAAGACTGGAAGAAGATGGAAACAGCTAGTTTGGCCAGTTTAGAAAATAGCTCGTAAACCTCTCAGAAATATGCCTCACAGCACCTTTAAGCTGACTGAACCCATATACAAACAAAAATGTACAACAACGGACCATAACTATTTATTTGTGAACAACAGCTATAAATTGAGATCTATAAACTGTTGCATCTCTTGTGAATAAGTGTAATAACTATTTCTTCTTTTCTTTTTTCTTAACAAAAAAAAAATAAATCATATTCTGCAGCTACATAAAAACACCTGCAATTGATGGTCAAAGTAGAGAACAGTTTAGGGGGATCTATTAAATCCAGATTCGTAACTTGGGCTGCTAAGTTATGTGAAATTTTACATACTCAATCTTGCCTAGTGCAGCTTTAAAATGGAGAGTTAACATCCTCTGCTCACTGTTAAACTTTTCCAGCACATCATTTCTCACCTTGCTGGCTTCTCTCTTCCATTCTTTGGGGCAGTACTTGGATAGCTTCTGATCCAGCTCCATATAGATGTGTTCATTATCTGTCAGAGAAGAAGAGAAGAGGCAGAGGTTTAGCACTGAAACTCTGTTTGTTTGTTTGTTTGTGTGTGTGCGTGCGTGTGTGTGTGTGTGTGTGTGTGTGTGTGTGTGTGTGTGCATGTGGATGTCTAGGTGTATATGCACAGAGAAATCCCCCCTAAATGCGCCCTGTTCAAAGACTCGAGCCTCAGAGCCATCACATCAGACAGCCTCTGCACTTTGCTTTGTACTCTTGGTGTTGCTTCTCTTTTTTTAGTCTTCACCTCACTCTGTCAAGCGTTAATCTGCTCCTGAAGTGACGCCTTTCATGAGCTGCAGGTCTGCTGATGTGACAACTCTGACAAGTTGAAAAGGCAAAGAAAATGTTGAGCAGGAGCAGAGCCTCTCTGCCAGAATGCTTATTTCTTAACAAATTTGTAGCTGACATAAAGACTAGAGGATGAGAATTATGACTCAAGCTTAAATTTAGATTATGAATGTGACTATGATCTCCTGAATATTCTGATCCATGCTAAAGCCTTGTTTTCGACGTGTTCATTTCTTCCCATGAAGGTGGTTTTTCTAATTTTTCGGGGGACGATTTGAGATCTCCACCGCAGAGACTTCTGCCGCCATCCCGACACAATTGAGGTCAATGATATTTTTTTTTGTGGTGCTTAAAGAATCCAAATATTACATTTGAGAAACTCAACAGCAATGTCTGTTTCCAGAAACAATATCCGGCTGCTCAGGCTTTTTTACAGACCTCACTGTGAAAAGTTTTCATTGAGAACTGTGTGATTGTGCTTTACCAAAAAAGTAAGTAGACCGATCCTTGAACTTTACCTTCAACTTCCTTGAAATTGTAACATTTGAGTAGCTGGAACCAGTGAAATGTTGCAGATTTGACTAAAAAATGACTTTAACGATTAATTGTTTTTCAAAACATTTTTACATTTATTTTCTGTCGACTGACTAATTGATTATCTTTTAAGCCACTTAAACTGTCACAGAAAAATACACTTCACACTTTTTTGCATTCATCAATATATTGTAAGGTAAATCCTCCAAACAACAAGCAAAGAAAGACATATTTGGACCCATGTTTGGTGTGTCAGCCCGGCTGTGGACACTCTGGTCTGGGGGACAGCGGGTGACACACAGTGAGTGGGTGGCCGATGTTTGCCTTGGGGATTTCACGCTGTTCAGACAAGCACTTTAGGAATGTCCCACAATCAGACCCACTGGCTCCTGCTCAACTGACCTGCGGGGCTGTCATTGGCTCATCTGGAGGCCAGCTGTCTGAAAACACTGCCTTTGCAACTTACTCTCCCTTTGCAGTTGTCTACAACTGTCACCCGCTGTCTGCCTCGCCATAGTGCAGACACAGTGACTCATTCCACATGTAAGACCCTCACCATAAAAAAAACTTTAGCGTCGCTCCACAATGGGAGCCAGTCAGGACGAGGAGGCTCTGGTTCCTGGGAGACCGCCATGACATGTAGGTGAGAGATGCTACGTTTAAGGCAGATTCCTGTTTCTCAGCCAAGTTATTAGGCTATGGAAAGTAACCGCCTGGATACACGGTTTTTATGAGGCTCGCACTCTTTGTGACTGCATTCACTTCACAATTTGCATGATGTAACCATGCAATTTAAATACTTTAAACTAAAGTTGAGGCTTTGTCCACACAACTGAATGGTCAGTCTCCACTAGTTTCAAAATGGAGATGAGAAGTGGAAGAAAACAAAGGCTGTTGTGTTCAGCCGATGATTCAATAAGTCATAAAATAGATTGATTGAGAACTGTGTACAGCATACCACAAACAACAAACGGAAAGGCACAAACAAAAGGATTTGTTTGTTTCCCCCAAATGAATCCCTGAAATGAGAAGTCTTACTCTGAATAACACTGAGCCCAAACAGGTGACAGTCCTTCAGCCTGAGGAGGTCACACACCTGGATCAACAGTTCCTGGCACAAGGTCTTCACCTGACGAGAAGAGAAGAGGAGGGAGAGGCTCACTTTTAGATTTGTAAGATCGACTGCCATTATACTAATAACACAAACATAAATACTCACATATACCATAAGATACCCCACCGCTAACGTCTGGTATCTATAGCTCATGATGTAACAAACCACCAAATGTATTTCAATTCAAGTAGGATCCTCGTTTTTGGCCACCAACGATGAAAAATTCTATATAGAATAGTTGTTATTAGGGCTGCAACTAACGATTATTTTCAAAGTCTGTCGAACATTTTCTCGATTAATTGATTAGTTGTTTGGTCTATACAATGTCAGAAAATGGTGATCAGTGATCAGTGTTTCCCAAAGCCTCAAATGTCTCGTTTTGTCCACAATTAAAAGATATTCAGTTTACTGTCACAGAGGAGAGAAGAAACTAAAAAATATTCACATGTAAGAAGCTGGAATCAGAGAACGTTGACTTTTTTCTTAAACCAATTAACTGATTACAAAATAGTTGACGATTAATTAATTTAATTTAAGTTCACTACTAATCGATTGTTACAGAATGGAAATAAATCAAACAGCTGTTAATTGACAGAGATTAAATCAATTCCTGAGGTTACTGCACCACAAACAGACCACAATGTGTATGCTACATATGAAGCTACAGCTAGCAGCCAGTTAGTTAGTTAGTTAGCATAGCATAAAGACTGGAAACAGGACTGCTCTAACTCTCAGCACAAAAGCAAATAAGTCAATGTCCCAACTATTCCTGTAACTATTCAATCTAAGGAAAGGTGCTTCTTTTTTCATATCTGGGAATAAAGTTTAACTAGAAAAATATTGTTTACATTTGTACTCACATTGACTATGACATTGAGCGTGTCATCATTGGGCAAAAAGACACAGACACATCGGCGGTCCTGCATGGCTTTGTTGTTGTGGAAGTTCAGTTTGTTCATCTTCGTGTGGCTCGGACAGGACAGGCCACTCCGCCTGCTACCGGGGCTCTGGGCCCTCGGACGACCCGCCTCCACCACCGCAGGCACCCACACCACCACCAGTCAGTATCCCTGCTTCAGCTGCAGCCCAGTACAGACACACCAGCACCTATGGGCTCAGCAGGCCAAGCAGCACTCACAAGGCAGAACATGGGGACCCGAGCTGCAGTCGGCCACTGTGGAGACACATCAGAGAAGACAAAGAGTATGTAGATGTGCTCTGCAGAATGAGACAAAGGCAATGGCTGTGTGGTTGACATGAAAATGTGTTTGAGGATCTAAATTAGCATTAAGAAATTGCAAATCTGCTGAGGAATATGTTCCCACTAAAAGAATCTGACAAGATAGGATAAATACAAGACAGACAGACAAAAAAAATCCTGTTTATGTCCATTAATATGTGACATCATAACAGGGGAATGTCAGTGACTCCAGAGGAACATGTGAACATCTGTCTGGAGAGGAACTGATGAAATGTAACAATGGAACTGATTTCTAGCACTTTTTCACATCAAAAGCAGTTCTGAACGTTAACTTTAGGCCACTTCAACAAACCAGAAATACAACACTGCAAAAAAACAAAATAGCAATGTATGCTTGACACTAATATACTACTGCACAGGAGTTAAGATATCAACTCTGTTTAACTTTCTGGGCTCTGGAGGCCAAACAGCTCCACATTTTCCTCCTGGCATCGTTTTTGTCAACTCATTCAGTACTGCTAACATGCTCTTGGCTGTTTGACTTGAATTCTTCACTGTCTGCTGGCAAGAGTCACACAGCAGCTTTGTCTTTGGGAAATACAAGTATATAAAATGTCCCTAAACAAATTCCAGTGGTATTGTTTTGAAAGAAATGCTTACTTATTATCAAAGGGCAATGACAAAGTGTTACAGAATGTGAAAGTTGTGTGAAATATTTTGACAATGTGTTTGGGAATTGACTTTATCCTGCACCTGAGCCCAGGCCAGGTTAAATATCCACACCTCTACTTCTATTTTTTGACAGCAATGTGTTCCATTGTCCTACCAACTATTTACCTCTCTCTCTCTCTCTCTCTCTCTCTCTCTCACACACACACACACACAGCACACAGTAGAGAGTACACACACAGCTCCAACATTAACAGTTGTCCTGTAAGCATTGAGCAGCAAGAGGCTCACAGCATGAACTGAGCCTCAGGATGTGTGAACCCTTCAGAGGGTGTGAAAAGTCTCAGACCAGACAAAAGAATGTAAAAGAACAATCAATCCAGATTATCTCTTCTTCCTGTTAAAAGTCACTCACCTTGAAGCCATGTTGTCATTAAAAACAGATCACATTACAGAGTGAAAAACAATTACCATTTAAAAAAGATGCAATCAGAGAATTGAAGGCTTATTCACAGCACAGAAAAGTTGAGGAGTTCAAGTCAGCTTTTGCAAACCATCATTTGCAGTTTCATTGCAGTCTCAGGCTTCCTCTAGCTATTCAAAGTGTAGACTTAAATCACACACAGTTTGTTCTGCCTTTATAAACTGGGACAATGAACAGAAAAGTGAAAAACCTGCATTCAAACCAGTAAATTGTTACTTTTACAAAGCAAGCAGCGGCGGAAACAACACCAAACGTATTTACCTGACTGATGCCAATAAACAACAGCTTTAACTGAAGGCTGGGACCTCTGCTGCAAAGTCAGAAAATGCTTTTTGGACTAAGTACCTATTCAATACGGCTGTTGTCCACATATAACACTGACAGGCAGGCAGCATTGTGGGCAGAGCAGACATAAATACACATGTTGACATACAGCATCAGTTCTCATTAACACTGGCCATTGGATGTGCAGTGTGGCGGGCAACCAGCCACTCAGCAAAGTCTGCTGATGAGCCAAGACTGGGACGGCTGCAGGCGCTGCTGCTGACCTTAAAAACACATCACTACTGCACACGCATACAAACATGGACACATATGTAGACAAAAATAGAGACACATGTACATCAGATGTGCACGCACGCACACACACACACACACACACACACACACACACACACACACACACACAATGGATATGTTCCCAATCTCTTGCCACGACCATATGTCAGGTGCTACTACAGAACAGCTGCGTAATGGCAGCAGGGTTAATTAGAAGTGAGATCCACCTAATTGGATCACTTCCCTCCATCACTCGCTTCCCTCCCAGAGATTGAGAGTGATGCCAGTAAGCGAGGAGGGATATAATATTTGCAGAATACATCTAGTTTAGAATTGTTTTGATGGTGTCAGACACAGAAAAACTGTGAAAAATATGAGAAAAATTAGACCATGTCCAACTAAAGCTGAATTTGGACTTGATGCAAGAGGTTAACTGCAATCCTACCGTAGATGCTCAAGGTGTAAAGGCCATTTTATAGTCGTGCGTAAAATCGACGGCGTAACCCCACAGACCCCTCTGCGTCTACGCAGGACCCTACGCCGTAGCCTGACGCGCACCTCTCGAAAGATGTAACTACACGTCGCAGCGACGCACGCCGCTCGGCCGTGGCGTGGTATCGTTGCATTCCCCCCCGGCTCATTTCCTTGTTCTCCTTCTCTGTAAACAACGTGAACTTTTCCTGCTAAAGATTTCCCACCGCGGTCAGAAAACACAGGGGAGACACTTTGTTTCTCTCACTATGACTCTAGAGTCGGTACTTGCTCCAAAGCTAATCGTCGTCACTTTCTCACTTCTCCCTCGCTCTACAACACAGTCCTCCCACACAAACACATGCCGGCTCGACGCACACACCAGCGCAAAAGTATAAACATCAGGCCGCTTACGTAGGCTACGGCGAGAGCTCTGCGTGGAGCCTCCGCACAACTGTAAAATGGCCTTACGTTTTTATTTAGAGCATAGTTTAGATCAGCGTTAGATTTCACCTGCCGATAACCCCACTGCAACACTAGACATCTGTACTTTTTTTTTTTTATACTTTGGACAGAGCCAGGCTGTCTGCTTCCTCAAGTTTCCAGTGTTTGTGCAAAGCTGCTAGATCTGGCTTCATAGTTACCGTACAGACATAAGACTGGTATCAATCTTCTCATCTAACTCTTGACAAGAAAGCGAATAGGTGTATTTCCCTTTAAACTATTCCTTTAAACTTGCTTCATGTTTTCTTCTATATTAATGCCTGTGTGGGTGATGATAGAGAGCAGCAATAACAGAAGTTTAACCAACTGCGACTCAGCAAACTAACAAAACTGAGTCTTACTTTTTACCAGATGATGGCTATGCTACACAATTTTGTTGTTTGAGATAGATTTAGTCGTTTTCTTAGCATTTTAAGATTTTTTTTGCAAGGATTTGAAATCTGTGTGTAAACAAGGTGGACATATTCACACATCCAGTTAATTCGCCCTGAAGAAAAGTTAATGGCCCTTGAAGTCATATCATATTGCATTTTCAGCCAGAAATATGATTCCGGACTTCCACAAACATGTCCTACTTAAGTCTTGTTTATTACATTGTTGAATGCTAATGGTGAAAGCTGATGCCCATGTTGGTCTCTTGTAGAGACAGGGGTAAGTCAGACATAACTGAGTATAGTCATTACTGATGGGTTTAAAGGTCTATTGTGTCATGTCTGGTCTAAACATGAGACATCAGGGAATGTCCACTAGGAAATTAAAGGGTGGATTCTCTTACACACTGTGCAAGGGAAGAGAGTGCTGGATAATGAAATTACTGCTGCTTTCCATCCCCCCTTTCGCTGACGTGCAAAGTGTGATGCAACACTAAAGTCCATCTAAAGCAGCACACGCACAAAGCGCAGCCAACGGAGCTTCCTCCTGCCTTTCAGTCCTCAAACAGTGGTTCTGTCAACGTGGCAAACCTCAGAGTCACCAAATCCCACACTGGGATACAGAGAAAGGGCCTCTTGTCACAACTACACCTCTCTCTTTCTCATTCTTTCCCTCCTCCATTGACATCAGAAGGGTGGAGAGTCTCTATGTCCAACTGTTGGATGGTGGAGCCAAAGAAAAAACTTCCTCAGCTTGAAGACGAAGGAACTTAGGGAGACTGTCACCACGCTGATTTAAGAATAGCCTCAAGTACAGCATGTGTCAAAGCTAAGAGAGAAAAAGAAGAGAGTACAGGGTGGATATATACAGCAGAGAGAGAGAGCAGGAGGGAGGGAGATGGAGAGAGGCAGCGCTCGAAGCTTAGGCATGAAAAAAGAAAAAAATGCTGCAGTCAGGAGAATTCCTCACTAACATCTGCTTCTCATTCCAACAATGGCGGCCTTTGATTCCTGATGTACACAACAAGCAGCACCGCCACCGTCTCCATGTGCCCACAAACTGCATCCTCTAACAGCATCCTAAAATATGGAACAGCACACATTATCTGTTATCCCCTGAGCAGTGTTTGTTTTGTTTGGCTTCACCTGCTTTGAGAACTACACGGACCATTCAGATAGTGTAGATAGATAGACAGTGAATAGTTGTTTAAGCCATTTTGCAAGCAAAAATTCCAAGCTTCTCTATAGTGAGTCTTCGTCTTATGTGACAGTAAACTGAATATCTTTGGGTACCGGACTGTTAGTCAGAAAAAACAAGACATCTGAAGGCGTCATATTGGATCTTAAAGAAATTGTAAGGGGCACTTTTTACTATCACATTTTATAGACCAAATGGCTCATTCTTTAGTTCTATTTCTCTCTTCACTGTAAAGCACTTTCGATCACTTGTTTACAATTAGTTGTAAACAATTAGTTCATCAACAGAAAATGAATCTTTAATTAATCAGTTTATCAAGTAAAAATGGCAAACTGGTTCCAGCTTCTCAAGTGGGAGGATTTGCTGCTTTTTGATCCCATGTGACAGTAACCTGAATAACTTTGGGTTTTGAATTTGTCACTTTGGCACTGGGAAATTGTGCTTTTTGACATTTTCAGACAAATCGATGAATTGATTAATCAATAATTAATTGAAGAAGAAAAAATATCGTTGAGTTAACAAAAAAAACTAACCGATCAATCAAATACAGTATAGGTAACTGCAAAAACGGTTTGTCTCTGCAGAGATACCTAATGCCAACTAAACAACACCAGCATTTAAAACTTCCATCTTCAGACGTAAAGAATACCACAAAATAAAACCAAGTTATGGTTCTTTAATTACAGAATGAATGCTCATGCAGGAGCCAAAAACAGACTTTACAATGGGCTGGGTGTATGCAGCAAAAAGACAAAGCAAATCCTAATTTTATGCAACCAACCATATGGTGGCCAGGAAGCCTGGTTCATGGGCTGCAGATGCTGACATAAACTGCCCTGCTGAAATATTTAAAGGGCTTCCTTTCAAAGGGCACAACTTTTATAAATAGTGCCAATGACTGGATCTGAAAGGGAATTTTTTTTCTCCCTCAATTCGCTGCCAAGAGATCTGTTTATTCAGCTGATGAGAAATGTTGCTGAGCTGACAAGTGGCTCTAAATCACATTGGTCACAAGATGGCATTAGCCTTCACAGGGAGACTTCCCTCCTCTTCTCTGCTTAACCTACTGATACACTAAAAGGAGGAGCTAAGTGTTCAAAAATAAACAGGAAAAGGCACGCTAGTAAGGCGACATGCTCGACCACCAAAACCAATATATTCTGGATCGTCTAAACATCTATTTTGGATTCTGGCTGGCTTGTCATGATGTCAGGAAGTGGCTGCCGTTATGTACAGGAAACATGCTTATATGTGTATTATACTTGGAAAATAAAGCTGTTCTGACTCCAATAATGTTGTCTTGTATTTGACTTCCCCTGCTGTCAACAGACTACAGACGGTATAAACAAATAACTGTGACACTTGCTGATATAAATAGAGCCTGGAGGCATGTTTAGCTGCTCCCCCATAAATACCTGGATGCTGTGTGTGTGTGTGTGTGTGTGTGTGTGTTTTAGCCTTTAATCTGAGAGGCAGAGGGAAAACACGCTGCACTATTTAAGACCTTGATTCCCATAAGACAGATATTTGTCTATTTACACTGAGCTAGCAGGGAGGATAAACAATACATTTCTGGCTCATAGTTAAACTAAAAGTCTGATAACCTAAAGCAAATTTTAACAACTTATCTCAAGTTGATGAAGTGTAGGATCTGAATGGTAATTACCCACAACACAGACCCAGTAAATGTAATATTTATTTCACGTTGAGTATAATCTATATGTTTGCTCATACAAATCCAATATCTAAGTTGTAACTGCCTGCATCTCCTCCTCCATCAAATGCCTCGCTCATTAACCGTTGAAGGTCAGGCCTGTACACAGCATGGCACTGTAATGCTGTTATATAATTCACAAAGAAAAGTCGAGGAATTGGATGGTGGGTGGCCTCAGGCTAAAACACAACTTACACATTATCTGAATTCACAGAAGGGGTTACCTCACTGGAAAGGGATTTTAAAGACTTTTCAGATCATTTAGCTTTTGACTTTCAATCATGCTTTGTCCAGGAATTACTCCGGATTAAGAAGCTGGAACGCCTTCCTGCTTAATGAGTCATTCTCCTTCTTAATGGAGATATAGTTATAAAAAGTGACAGCAAAATTCTTACTCAACAGCTGCCTTCAGTAACAAGCTTCGAAATGCCGACAAACACCAGCAGCTTCTCAGCCAACTGTTCTAGTTGAGCAGTTTGGTTAAAGCTCCCATGGCATGAAAATGTCACTTTATATATTTTTTTTAACATTAATATGAGTTCCCCCAGCCTGCCTATGGTCCCCCAGTGGCTAGAAATGCAGATAGGTGTAAACCGAGCAATGGATATCCTGCACTGCCTTTGAGAAATTTGAGAAAAGCTCAGATGGGCCGATCTGGAATCTTCCCGTTATGACATCATAAGGGGAAAGGTTACCTCCCCTTTCTCTGCTTTGCCCACCGCCCACAGCTGCCCAGAGAATTTGGCCCACCCATGAGGAAATAGAGCTACAACCGTGGCCGCAAGCTGGTCAAGGCCACACCCCCACTCTCCACCTTAACCCCCCTCTCTCCTCCTCAATAGCATTTAAAGCTACATACACAGAAATGGCACATCCTAAGTAAAGCTCATTGTGGGACTGGCTCTAATGGCTGTAATTCTGCACCAAGGCTGAGACTTCAGATACAGTATTAGGGGACCACTAAGGCCTGTATAAAAGCATCCCAAAAGCAGCATGTCATAAGACCTTTAAGACTCGTGGCACCAGCGTTCAGTGCAAAGAGATGTGATAGGGAAGGACATATCACGGCTCATTCTTGGCAAAGGCCTAGACAGATAAAGGTAAAGATTAGGGGTGGGAATCCTTGGAATCTCACAATCCGATTCGGATTCTTGGTGACAAGATTCAATTCATAATGGATTCTGGACAAATAAATCAACTCCATAAGTAAAAATAAGTAAAAAAGGGTGCACTATTTTTCTGCTTTTACTCCAGTGCAAAACCAATAACTCCGATGAAGTGCAATTTGAAACATAACAAGGCAGTTATGATAACTGGTATTGATGAGATCACTGTCTTAAAAACAGAATAAAATGAAAAATAGCAGGAGTATTTTTATTTTTTACAAAAATAAAGTTAGCTGCAATCATTTGGAAGCCAGTTACAGTCAATACTGATCACCACTATTGTCTGCATGAAGCATTCTAAAAAATACTTCACAAATTAAATATTATTAGGTTATTAATCCAAATTGTTTCCAAACGCATGGCTTGTTGTTGAAGAAGAACCACTGAATGACTATTGTGTTTTTTTTACTCTGTCAAGATAAAAATATTAACAAAAATCATTTTTTGTCAATAAAGAATCGCAAAAGATAAGAATCCAGATTTTTATGTAAATCAACCTTTTCCTCACCCCTTTTTTTAAGTGACCCATCCTTTAATATGTAAGGAATGATCGGGGGAAATATGTTTTTAAAAAGTAACAGAGAGCTCAAACAGCAAAACCCGAACACAGTGAACAACTTAAGCTTACACGCGCACACACGCACGCACGCACGCACGCACACACACGCACACATCTTAAATCACTGCCACTGCCAGACATGTCAGAACAGAGTCAGCAGTCGATCCCTTCCCTCCCCGCCCATCATTCAGGCTTGGACCGAGCATGACTAACCCCACAAACTAGCAATCGCAGTGCAACACACCGCTGAGACATCAACCCGACCATTACGTATGCTCGAAATAGAGCGGGCAGCCTTAAAGGAGAGGGTTAAACAATGAGCTGCAATTATATCAAACCCCAACCAAACCCTGTTGTTTTGTCAGAATAAAAGGGATGTTGCAGGTGATCTGCTGATCTGTTTCCTGTGTGCAGCTTTTGAAACAGGATTGTCTGCTATTGTTTGCAGTGTCACACCTGAGGAGAATCCAAAGACTGAGAGACTCAAACAGGAAAATGTCTCAACTGTGCAGGAAGTTAACAGCAGCATTTCATGATATAGGATATATTTTAAACTTGCCACTGTTTGGTCAACAACACACAGCTACATGAATTAACCTCTCCCACAATACCAAGTGTGGTATTGTGCCACCATTTCCTTTAGCCACAGCCTAAAAAATGACCTCAATGGAAAGACAAAGTAAAGATCATGTAATCCATAATTTGGCCTGATTGTTCACCCGACGCCAAAACCTAAACAAGAATTTTCGAATTACAACTGTGATACTGAAGTATAAATATGCTGCAAGGAGCTATTCCTAAACTCTAGTATCTGTTGTTACTGACCCATGACTGAACCTGGGTCTCAGTAACACAATATCTACACCCAATCCTACCAAAATCAACAAAATATCCTACAGGAAACACGGAGCTGAAGTAAGAAGCATGTGAGATAAGCAGATAATATCCTCGGGGGGGTGGGGGGCGGGCTGGCAGGTTAAATCTCTCTGGTCCACTTCCTTGAAAGGACTCAAGCTTCACTAAGAAGGCCAAGTAAGCAAAGGAAAATAAAACACAATCCTAGGAAAGGGGAGAAAGGGAGACAAATGCAGGAAGAAGAACTGACCCATTTTCTTTCTTCTGTCCCCTTTGGTGCACTTGAGACATGGATTTGAGGAGTCATGCAACATCCCTGCAGTTGCAGAAAAGGCATGCAACACTGATGTTAGGGGTTTTCTGTAGAGCAATTTCAGGACTCAAACGGATATAATTTCACACGTTAAAAAAAAGCTAAGTAAGTGGCCGGGTTAGCTCAGTTGGTAGAGCAGGCGCACATATACATAGAGGTTTACTCCTCTACGCAGCGGCCGTGGGTTCGACTCTGACCTGCGGCCCTTTGCTGCATGTCATTCCCCCCCTCTCTCTCTCTCCCCTTTCATGTCTTCATCTGTCCTGTGGAAATAAAGGCCTAAAAAGTTATCTTAAACAAAATGCTAGCTAAAACTTTAAAAACACATGGCCACTTCTCCGGTCTGTTTTTGTCAACTCTTTAAAAGATGACTTTCCTGAAAATCAAGGTTTGCATCCAAAAGCAGCTCCATGGACTAGATAGTGTAGAGTGATATAAATGGAGAGCCCAGGGCACCTGTATAACTTAGACACAGTGGAGATAGAGTTTCTTCATCTTCTTTATGGCAATAACAGTAATTTTGTCCACCCCCATTCCTAGGTTACGTTGTTCCGTTTCAAAATATGGTTCCTCTTACACCTTATCTTCTAGCAACAAAGCCAAAGGCAGATTGAGCGATAAACTCAGGAGAGAGCATTTTATAAACAAGCCTCTGAAAACTGTATAAAAATCCCCTCCTAGCGTGAATCAGGGTTTCCTGGAATAATTTACATAGTGAGGAGACGATTGTATGATGTAAAAGCGTACAGGTTCTCTCCAATAACCTACGTATTGCACCACAGATGCCTTCTTCTTCAGCTCTGGTACTGTGTCTTACAGTTTTTTTGTATTCAATGCATAGTTTTAGCATCAGAGAAAGCGAGCCCCGGGGCTAAGGATTTAGTTGAGCTTTTGATGTTGAGTTTAATACGGAGGATAAATTCACAAAAACACTTACTGAAGCGTGTATGTAACAAGTAATGTCATATGTTGTTTTATTAGTAAAACTACACTAAAATGAAGGTTAAAAGCTCCAGAACGAGATAGCACAACATATCCGTTACTCATATAAAGTTATAAGTGGGAGGGGGGGGGAATTGCCTTGTGCAATTATGGGCTATCCCATCCCATCACACATTCCAACAGATTCCTCTGAATGAGTCACTGACACACACACACACACCAACCATCTTTGTTAACACGTTTCCTTTTTGTTCCCTACTTAGGCAGCGCTCTTCCTGCCCAGACAACACCTGCACCCTCTCTCTCCCATTCACTTTGTTTCAATACCGAGCCAGGACAGCATCGCGATCACAAAAACATGAGTTGTTTTTCTTCAGTTTCCTCCCACAGCTAGAGCAGGGACTTGGCTGGTCTTTCACACACAATGTATGCTGGGGAATGGGCCACACAAGGTAGATGATTAGGCTACCATGTGTACTGGATGAGTTTCAAGTGTTAGCAATCCTTACAGGGGATACCCTGATGGACTGTGTTGGCCATTACTTTTGATTTCATTTGTAAATTGCCTACAAACATCATTGTGCAACGTGTTTTATATTACACTAACAACCTCTTTAAGACATGGCTAAGGGCGTATGAGTTACAAGTTAGTTAAAACAAGCACCCACAGGACACAACTAAACATAGCAAAGCATCCTCTTTGCTATAGTGCCTTTATTAGGTCCCTAATAGCTCCAGGGAGTGCCGAACAGCTGACCTCTAACATCTCTGGAAACAGAGTGAAATTATTATGATAATGCACAGCATGGGTCACCCAACCTATAGAAACGTTTTTAAGTTAAAGGTGTGTAGGAAAACGTGAGGATTTCCATTTCTTTTTTCCTGATTGCTCTCTGGTCTAATATTAAACAGAGGGGAAATTGTTGACATTCCTGAGTACTAAGAAAACAACTTTGCAGTTTGTTCTGAAAAAAAAAAAGAAAAAGGGGAATTTGCAACTCCAGACAGGATTGGTTAGCATGGGTTACACAGTCATTTTGTGCCATTTAAGATATCTACTTTGCAGTACTGTTAAAGGTGAAGTGCGGATGTGTGGGGGCATTGCTGGCATGGTAATGCCACAACAATAACAAGGGAGGAATTTGTACTATGTTCCCCAAAGAATTCGTTACTTTACTATTAACATGATGCTATCTTTACACGACATCTTCGCTCTTCCATAAGGGCACCTGGTTGGTTTTCGGGCGAAGTCAGTAGCCTACGAGAAGGGTAACGTTACGTGAGGAAGTAACGTTAACGTTATACGGTAATATAAGATAATATAAGATAAGATAACCTGTTTTTGTTGGTCCCCTGAGGGGAAATTCAGGTGTTACAGCAGCACAAGAAAGCAATGAGTAGATAGATAAGTACAAAATGAAATATAATAATTATAATATAAAGGCCTAGTTACAACTACTAAAAGAGTAAGAGTAAATGAACTATACAAGAGCAACTGAAGACAAGTTAGAGTGACAGTTACGAGGTAAAGTGACATGGTATGATATGATTTATAGCAGCGAGCCTAGAATGAGTTATGTAAACAACGTAGGCTACACCAGAAATATAATATAGTAACGTTATAGATGTAGTAAGACAGTATATTATATTATTACTACTATTACATTGCACACCTTACCGGTAGTGTATATATGTGCAATGTAATATAGTAGTAATAATATAATATTATTTTTAAAAAACTGGGCAAACAAAAAAGTTATAAATCCCCATTAATCAACTATCCTACTTTACCATTTGAATGTGTTTGTGTCAAATCAAGTAAAGGCAGAATGTCTCAACTAACAGTAACAACTCAACTTAGTTAACGTTAACGTTTCTCATATTTCACGGCAACATTCCCTGTAAAATATCCTGGCAGCATCACCATTGGTGAAGCAACTTCTGTCCCAACTTTGCTCGGTGACGGCTTTAAAGACTTAAAAATACTGCTACAAAATGATACATAAACAAAATGACATAAAGCGACTTCATTTTTTGGAATTGCTGAAAAGTCACAATTACTGCTAGCTAGCAAAACTCGTTAAGATTCCCAGTGTGGAGGATTTAAAAACGGGATAAAAGCATCTCGATAGTAAAGCAAGACTCACCTTTTTAATGAGAAAACAAGTTATTCCTTTTAAAAAGTGTTAATCCGAACGGGTTAGTTTGGCGTTCTTACAAAAAAAAGAAAAAATAGAAGGAAAAGAAATCCACAGTTTGTAAAGACTTGAATAAGTTTCGGAGAGGAGTCGTAATTCTTGCCGCTTTCGTCTGGAGCCACATTTTCTGTCCCTGCTGGAGCTCTAACAAGCAGATAGGAATACATGTGCGGTTGGTGGAAGCGGGAAAGGGGGGGGGCGAGATAAAATTAAAATTAAGATTTTGGATCAACGACGCACAGACAAATTGTCACCGGAAAATGGGTAATTTTATTTCATACAAAATGGACGCAGTAATATACTTAACCTTATTAATGTGTGTGTGTTTATGCCCTTTAATCTCGAGAATTGCCTTGCACCACCCTAATGGAATCCACATTTGGTATCGCCCACGGCTGCCTCTCATTCCATTCCTCCCTGTCGACTGTGTGTGCTGGACTGGAACTCTGCCGCATTCATTTTGGAAGTCGGCGGGGAGAATAGTAACGGCGTCGCCCGTATGTATTAAAAGCGCGCTCAAAAAAGTTTTGTGATTTAGGGCGGTTTATTTTTACG
This sequence comes from Perca flavescens, assembly GCF_004354835.1. Classification (NCBI taxonomy): domain Eukaryota; kingdom Metazoa; phylum Chordata; class Actinopteri; order Perciformes; family Percidae; genus Perca; species Perca flavescens. Next base: position 24,402,436 of record NC_041350.1, read on the forward strand.
TCCGGATCACCAACAATGCAGTTTTTTTTATATGCCCATCTGATCAGGACCATTATGAAAAATGTAGTAGCCTAACCCCTGTAATAAATATTTTCAAAAGGATACCCCATTATAAAATACCCAATTATATGATATCATACGACATACAATTATCATAATGCATCATAAGATGAATTTTGAACTAAATGAGAAGTCCATTTTTAACTGCCTATGCCGTATATAAATATTGTAACAGGGTCAAATTAACTTTAAATCAAAAGTCATTAAAATGAAATAGCCTGATATTAATCAGTATCAATTAATATGCACTCCATCTTTACTATTCTTGATTGGCTTATTTCACAATCAGGTTCATTGCCAAGTAGGCTTTCATATACAAGGAATTTGCCTTTGTATCTTGGTGCATATCAAGCAAATACTATACAAGTCAAAAATCATGAATAGGAAACTGAAAAATTTACAAAAACACATCAAAGATATGTAAAATATATTTGTTTCTAAAATGATAAGAGTTGTGCAGTATTTGAAAAAAGACTGGAATGTGCAAAAGTTCACAGTTATGTAGCATATTACAACATCAAGGCTATTGAATCATTGATGGCCTAGAATAAACAAGCATTAAAGAAGATTTCTTTTGCACTGTTGTGTTATGATGCTTTCTAACTTAAGCCAGGGGAACTAGGAATGTGGGAAGCCAAGAGGATGCTATGACATTAAAGCGCCGCCAACCTTACATAAGTAGGAAAAATGAAAGGCTCTGAGTGGACACCAGCTGTGCCATGATAATAAATCTCCATGTTTATTAAGATAAATTCCTTGTATACTGGACCCTTATGTTTCTCCTAAAGCCCTGTCCTCCCCCTTCATAATGTCAGCCACTGGTTTGAAAGTGGGGAGCGACCCTCTTAGTTGACATGGTGACCTGTAATTAGTGCACGGAGGCCCAGACTCTGCTCAAAAACGGCTTGTCAGTGAGAGAAATGGAGTGCCAAACATAAAAAGGGGTGCGGAAGTGTGCCTGGTCAAGCCAGGCTAAACCCCCTCTAGCCCAGATTGCACACAGCTTTGAAGTGACATCAGAAAGGGACCTGTGAGCAACAAAGCTATACCCAGAGACCATTATCTTCAAAAAAAATAAAACTGCAGGCCACAAATCCGCAATCCCTGGTTTAGACACCAAACTGATCAGGTTACTGTCATGTTTGAAGCTGTGAAAAGAGTCAAAATGTAAATCTTATTGTCATTTGGTGTATGATTAGGAGTGGCATACAGGATCATGTGATACCTGTTATCGCTGGCAGTACCTCTTCAATTATGCAACATTCAAAACACTTTAATTCATAATTAGGGTTCCCCGAGCAGTTTTCTCTGCTTTCTCTCACTCTATCCATCAGTTCCTTGTGGACTGCTCATATAAAGATCCTTTGTCTTCTTAAACACAAACAAAAAAAGTTATTGAAATGCAATCCAAAACCACTGCCACTCCAAATATGACATATCTGACATGTTTTATGGTTTATATCCTACCCTCTTCCTTCCTCTAAAACTGCAGAGTGCTTCCAGTCTTTGTCTGCATGGCCCGTGTCTTGATTTGATTAGCTGTCTCTGGCAGGTGGTGGAGGTGCAGCGGGGAGCAGGTTGGGCTTTTGGTGGCGGCAGTATCTGACTAATTGAAACAACTCCCTCTTGTGTTTCTGTCTCCCCAGGGGAAGATGAGTAGCCCCCTCCCCTCACCAGACTTCAGTCATCATGGAGAGTCCTTGCCATCAGCCCTTGTCCTTGACTTAATGTGACACATGCAGCTACTCCAACTCCCAAAGGAATGTAAAAAAAAATAACCTTTTTTCTGTTTTGCTGCACTGTAACACTTAACCTAAATCACAGAAACCATTTTTAACCATTAACAGAAACTGAAACAACCAGAGAGAAAATGTTATGGTACACAACAGCAAGAATGTTGTACGTATTATTCAAAGAAACTTAGATGATCAAGCACATAAGGGTTCATCCAGTGTATATAGTTTTAGTCACCTGGACCAGGTGACTAATACTAAAACTATATGGCCAAAAGTATGTGGACACCCAATCATTACACCCATGTTTTTGAACATTTCATTGCAAATCCAAAGGCTACAACAGCCTCCACCGTTCTGGTTTTAATTTTTCCACATGATTTTGGAACGTTACTGCTGCTCTTATTCAGCCACAGGAGTGTTGTTGTTGAAACAGTTACGCTGCCATCTCTTTAGTTCAAACTTAATTGTAGTGTAGTCACAGTTATTGCATTTAGAAGGTGTTGTGGTGTTGTTAGAAGTAATGCATTTGTGTGCCAGATCAAACAGTACTACAGTATCTGTATGATTCCCGGTCATGTTTATTTTAGTTTGAATGTAGATCCATTCTGAGGCAATAAGGCAGATGGCTGGTCAGTTGCATGATATCCTTGATTTAATATTCTCACCCCTCAGGGAAATATCAGGGAAATAGGGGAGGGGTATCTACTTGGAAGATAAATTACAAAGTGTTATGGTGAAAGGAAGGCTACAAGGTGTACTCCCGAGTGCAGTAATTCTATTGGAGAGCAATATTGAAACAGAGCACTTAAAAGTTTTGAGAAGGAACTTCGTCATCTGGCAATATTCTAAGGAAAGTGCAGCTGTAATTCTGAAGCCCTGATGCGCTATAAAGTTAGCTCTAGAACAGTACTGCAGAAGATCCCAGCAGGCAAGCAGATAGATGAGGGCATTGATCTAAATTATTGTACCACAGCCCTCTTCAGATTCTGTCTGAGAATCCATTAGTTGTGGCACCGTTAATGGAATACTGCAGCAGAGATTGGACAGCTTGTTATATTGTCTAACTATTAAACACACAAAACTTGTGGTGCAGCTTTTGATTGCAAATGCCAGTAATGGCCAAAGAATTTCCCCCATTTTAACATTGTTTGTGCTCGTTGTTGATAAAATGTGATTCACCAACAACACTTGTGGTTTTTTTTCCCATTGTTTAGCCGAAACAATTGCTGCTGTATTTGCTGACACAAAAGAGCCAAGCATTTGCCGCTAAAACATTCAAGTCATACTCACATCTGCACAGTCACTAGCTCGTTTCTCAATGCACAGGCAGCGAGAGAGAGAGAGAGAGAGAGAGAGAGGAAAATATATAAACAAAGGCACAAAGTGAGAAAGTAATGGACGGGGCGGGGGGGGGGACTGCAAGTCACCAGATGGTACAGTGAAAAGAATACACAATAGTAACACTACACTGGCTTCATTCACAGTGCTTATGTAAGCCTACCGCAATATATATGCAGCTCAGATGCAGAATGTAGCATTACGTTTGCATCATAGGCTTGGGACGTCATCTGAAAAAACATCCCTTTAATATTGTTACATACAAAATATACAGTATTTTATTCATAGATACACAGGTACAGTTTTTACCTTCAGTATTGGAGGTCAATTTGGGAGGTCAAAAATGAAAAGGATAGTTTTAGTTTATTACAATTTGCGTTTGTTGCTTATGCCACCATTTCTATTTGTCATCATGATAGTATTTCACTCGCCACAGTAAGATCTGTTAAAACAACGCTAAAATAAAGTCTGTTGGGGCAAGAAACTCAATGGCTAAACATAAAAAAAAATCTTATCCAATAAATATCCAAAAAGAATTATTCTTGAGTTATCTTTAGCTAGGCAGGTCTCTAGTCCAAGTGTTTTGCACCTGTTTTTAACAAAGACTTACCATATCAGAGTTACCTGTACATTAGTTACATAGTTACATTAGTTCAGTTTTTCTGTTTGTTTGTCCATTTGTCTGTCAGTATGATTATGGACAAACTACTGGTCCGATTTTCATGAAACTTGGTGGAAGGGTGTAGCATGAGCAAAAGAAGAACCCATTTCATTTTGGAGCAGATCCAAATCCCAGGGAGGATACACAAATTATTTTTCACTTTCGTTAACATTGCGAGATTGTGTTGCATTCACGTGGTGTCGGAATAATCGGAAAAATAAGTTCCGAGTGAGAAATTTCACACTGCATCAACATTGTGAGAAAGGGCATGCCTTAAAGGAAGTCTTTCTAGTGCCCTTCTACTAATAAATTAAACAGTCACATAATCACATAAGTAATCACATACAGTAAGAAACCTTCTTGAGTTTGCCATTTGTGTCACCCATTTCCATAAATATTTGTTGGCTGAAAAAAAAAAAAAAAAAAAAGTGCATCATAACTGGTATTGGGCAGAACGGTCCCATTAGCATCTGCAACACAGTGAGTATTTTCTTAATGGGTTCTTTCATTGTTCTTTATAAAATGCTGAAACATGATACTGAGGTTTTCTGTCCATATTCTGAGCTCAAAGGGCATCATCTCAAATCTTAACACATCAGGATAAAACAACCATTAGTTTGTTAGCGTCCAACCCACGGAAACACAGTGTCATTTTGAAGTACTCTTTCATGCCTCGTACTCATAGCGTCATATGTTACTCTTCTATTTTGCAGACTGTCATCACTGAGAATCATCTGGATGTTTCATCTCAATATGTGCGTTGTACCCTGAAGAAATATGAGCAGGTTACAGTATACAGTATGTTTTATGTGTGTGTTCTGAGTGCAGAAGCGTGTTGTTTTGTTTTGATATGGCATCCACATGGCTAATGTAGCAACACGGGGTCATGCTAGGAGCTGTGAGTCAATACGGGCCAGATCGAAGCGCCAGCTGTCATACCTGGCCTTGTCCCTGTGCATTCACACAGCCACATGGCACTTTGTCAGCTCTGCTGTGGACACTGCATTCATCATAAATAGCCAGGTCCAGAAGATCACTACCAGTGTTATACCTGCTTTTCAATTAGAGAAAACCATAATCAATTCTGGAGATATCTTTACTGACAAGTACTAATTGCAGTGGTGTTCTTACACCACATTTCCCAGAGACAATTGTGTGTGTCCTTGAGGTCTAACGTATGAATTCCCATCCTCATAAAACACTAAAAAGACAGTGTTACAGTGCATACAGTGTTTACACTGATCTTTTCTAGCTAGCAGTCTTCTTCTTCTTCACAGTCTTTGCAGGCCCATTGCGAAGCTTGTTTACGTCTTACCACCACCAATTACAAACGACAGCAGAAATGTGTATAGCGTCATCCCTGTGCTTGTGCATTTCTTATGTGTGTGCACAATCAAACAAAACAGAGATCCACTCTGGCGCTGCCAGTGGTATAAAACTCCACAAGGTATACGTTTAATTCGCAGTTAGCATTTTATTCATCCGATGTTGCTAAATGTGACAACCTTTTGTACCATTTGCCTTTATTTTATAGCAATCATTTAGTCAGAGTCGGTGTCACATTCTCAGATTTCACTTTCAAACAATCAAAAGTTGATTGACACTTCATCAATCAGAGCATCACGGTCATAAAGATCACTGATGGCTATATGTTCGAAATTATTAATTTCAGTACTGAATGCAGTTCTGAGAATAATATTTATATGCGCTCTGCCCATGCGTGGCCTCTCAGACCACTCAAAGATCAGGACAGAGAGTATTGAACTACTGTGATAGATGGCTAATGGACCTTTTTATAACAATCGTAAACAATTATTGATTTTCTTTGTCTGTCAGTGTCAGTTCAACTTTGCTGGGATTTGCCAGAGCCAGAGATCAAGGACTCAGTGTAACTTGATGCTGGTCAGTCACAGCTGGTTTTTGTGCCTTTGAGCAAGGTTAGAAAAGGAATGGATGGATTGTTGGCTGTCCTCTGGCTAAATTCAAGCTGAGTTCAACAGAGGCTTTGTCCTTTACAGTATAACAACCAGATTTCCTCTTCTGCTTGGGCTGAGAATAAACGTCTTCCGTGCCAATATGAGTCCTTGCAGCATGTAGTTATTGTAAATATGGGTCACACTTTATTTTACACTATATTAATAAGGTTACCAAAACTAGAAAGAATGTGGTCTGTATTAGACAGTAAATGAACACAGTTGTACTCTAAATAGACACCATACACCTAAATTATGCTTTAACTAGAAACCGCATGTATTGCCGTATTAAACCCCAAATATACTATACTTGGACACTGTTGTACCAAATACACACTAATTAGAAACCAAATATCAGGCATAGCCTTTTAGTGACATGTGTTGCTTATTAGAAGAAAACTATTGTTAAGTAATGTTGAATGTAATGTCAATTTTAAACCACATCAAGTCACCTCTGGTTGCTGTTTCACACAGTCCCTCATAGCCTGGATGCTCTCCGGAGTCCCGTGGAGTTTATAGGTGGTTAGCATATACATAGCCTTATTATATCATTAAGATATTAGAACATTTAATGCCATGTCCCTATCGGACCACAGTAATATAGCTATAAAAGCCGCCAGGACATTGCATCTTTATTTCCCAGTTACATCCTTATAAATGGGTAATTAGCGACACGTTAGAACAGAACTGTACCGTAATATAGAGTGAGATCCATAGTTATTTCCCACTGTTAGGTATATGGTGTCTAATTAGGGTATAACTGTGTTTTTTAACTGTCTAATGATGTTTTGGTCTAATTTGATACAAAGTATGGCTTATTACGTCTTATAAAGTGAGACCAAAATATATATTCGCCACACCTGGGGCTGGTGTACAGATTGTGCTATAAATAACTACCATATATTAATATGATGTGTTGTTTGGCAGTCAAGGTTAAAGTGTGTCAGTGAAAAGCTCCTGAGCAAGCAGTTGCCTTGTGACTGATGTTGTGTGCACAAACACAGGACACCTTGAAACCCCCCCCCTTAAATTAATCAGCTAACGTTACCCAAGTTACGGGCAATTAGCTGCTCTCTGAAAGACTAGAGTTTATTGTTACTTCCTGAAGTGAGAAGCCCATCCGGAGTCCATTAACATGTATTAAGATGTTTACCTTTTGCTGAAATCAGCAGCTCTCAGTCAGCGGGTTATTGTCTGTCCCGCCACAGGTCACTGGTTGTTCCTGAGTCATAAATCACCTTGTCCAACATCTCGCATCAGGTTTTACGGCGGATTGTCACAGCGGGGATTAGAATATCTGTTGTTGTGTGTATCAGGGATTAGTGTTGATTGTAATCACTGATCCTTCCCGGCCGTAAAGGTCACAGAGCCAGGGGCCATGGAAAGACAACAAAACAAACCCCCTCACCTCCTCCATCTCCTCCCCACCCCCATTGCGTGGAATGTGCATGTATGTTTGCTCCGACCCCCCCCATTGTTAACTCTCAGAATCTGCACCACGAATGTTGCACAAACTAATGTATCATCCCAGAGAATACATGTCATTGTCAACACACGCAACACAACAACACAGCAGGTTAATGTTCCAACAAACAGCGCTTGCATGCTGAACATGGGTAGGTCAGTGTGGCACTGTGCTATCTGCAGGCTATTGAAGCGTGACCCCCCCTCCTGTTACAACTGCAATAAAAACATTCTCTGAATATGTGAGTTGGGGGTTGAGTGCAAAGTAAGAGTGGGGATCCTGACAAAAAGACTTCACTGAAATATACACCTTAACAGCTCCAGGATTTTGGGTAACAAATGTACAAACCCTGTCCATACATTTTACTCTGCTCATTGCCGTCTGGCAGGGCTCAGTGGCCATTTGTATGGGTCATCAGCTGGAGTGATCAAGACCAAAACCATTTTACAGGTGACTGGTTAATCCAAAGCCACAAGCCAATTGCAAGAACTGTGGCAGTAACTGAGCACAAAAGATTCCAGCTGTCTTCTGAAGCATACAAATCTTAATTTAAAGTAACATTCATTAATTTGCGTTTGTCCCTTGAGAGGAACAGAACAAGCTGTAAACACAACATTGAAATATTTTCGTTTATCTGTGTTTTAAGCCCCCAACAACCTCCTAATCCTAGGGAGCACTAGGATTAGGCAATTGTTATGGTTATGGTTAGGGTTAGGGTTAAGGTTAAGGTTAAGGTTAGGGTTAGGGTTAGGTGCCTTGAAGTCAACGGTCGCAGCGTTGCCTGGAAGGAGACAATGGGGCCTTAAAACACCATTGACCAATATTTTCACCTACATGAATTGATATAGCAAACAGTTGCCTATTTACACACTCACCAGACGTGAGCAATATGAGGATTAATTTGGAGTCGTGTTTCTGGCCACCTGAATCAACGTAGGTCCATTATTCTCTGTTATAGTGTCTACCAGCTCCTGACGGAAATATATGTCTCTTTAGCTACTAAAATGCTCTCCTTTGTTCATCAGTTAGCTAGAGTTAGCAGTTAGTTATCTTTGTCTGTTTGCCGTTTGGCAGTGTACAGTGGGTTTATCAGAGCTTTTATTTGCTGATTTCCGACGGCTTCTGGAAACAACGCTAATGAGAGCAGCGAGAATAAACCAAACAATCCCAAAAATCCAAACAAGAAGCTGTAAGACGCTAACATGCTCCAAAGAGGTGAGGGGAACTGCAAAGTCAGGTGACAATTCTTGATGGTTGCATATATAACTAAGGTACAATAGGTGCAGTAGTTTGTAGTGTAGTACTGTGAAATGTGTGTAATCTGAAGCTTAATTCACTCATACATCAGGTTATGAAAACCGTCAATGCCATTTCATTGAGCATGACCCCGAAGCTATCTCTGACGTTTGCTTTTAGTGGTTAAATCTAAGTGCTTATCTATTCATTCAAAGATTTCTTTACGTTTTCCTGGTCAAAAGAACAGGGTAAAGGTGACAGTGATCTGAAGCACGTGTTCAGATCCAAGATGAAAAGGACAGACTGTGTACTTTTTTTCTGTTCACGTTACACTACAACAATCAGATCTGGTGTGATTCTGTCTCCTTTGGCTTCCATCTGTCCTGTTGTTTTTACTCAGCAGTAGACCATCTGGCAAAGCTGACATTATATGCACAATGTCAAAAGAGAAGCTTAAATCCTGTCGTCTTCGTATCATAAGTCGCTTATGCTGAGCAGAGAGCGCAGGGTCACGGTACAACGACAAAAGATGCCAAGTGTCTCTCAGGGCACAACATCCTTGAGCAGCCTGGCTTTTATTATCTGTGCCGATTCTAAATCAGAGTCCTTGACTGTATCCTGTAAACCAAAAGCTTGAATATAACACAATCTACACTACAGGACAAAACAGGATAAAATAGAGGACAAGTTAAAAAAAGACAAAAAAGCCTTTAGAGAGACTACTGTGCTGAGTAGAGGAAAAGGAAAGGGGCAAAGGCAAATATTTGCCCGCACTGGAGAGTTGTTTGGGTTTCGGGCACCTCGTCCAAAGTCCAGAAACTTAAAACTTCCATTTCCCAAACTCTCTCTGGCAGTCGAAACCGAAACAGGCAATACCAGCGAGTGCAAACACAAATCCCAAGTGAGAAGACTGACCCGACAGGTGTTGTTTTTTGTTGCTAGAATGAAGAAAGATATGATGCCCGGAGTGTCTGCATGCAGGATTATAAATCCTGTTGATGCATGTCGTCAAGGCTGGGAAAGATTCCACACCATTCCCTGTCAGAAATACTAGCGATACAGACGCACTAACTGTCCTTCCACACGTTTGACTCCCCTGTGTGTTGTGTCTCTACAGTGAGCTGTGGCAGCTGGATTAAATTTACTGACAGCGGGTGGGTGAGGTTTTCAAGGATTAGACAGTGAATCAGCATAATTACTGATAAGAGACAACTCTTAAATCCTAATGTTAATATCACTATATTTTATGAGCGCTACTTGCCATGTTCATATGACACCTAAGTGGAAATATTTTTGCGTTTAATCCTCTGACTCAGTCAGTGCTATTCTTAGAGATACTGGATTCACAACTCTATATGAACCTTTTAATATACTCTTGGTTGCCTGCACAGACCTCAAAATAAAAGACACCAACCTCCAAACACTTTGAATGCTATGTATCACTCCTACTTGAGCACCTTGCTTAGCTGCGAGCAAATGGCCAATTGTCTTATTGTGTTCTTATGTTTCATGCGTTGCAGCAAAAATAATTCCATATTGTGGGACAATACAAATCTGAACTGACCTTAACGCAACTATCATGGCATACATCATCAGGTCACAAATAAAAGAAAGCAGTCATGCACATGATTTTGTAGTGACCAATGTACGCATCTTGCCTCATGTCTTGTGCATTCTCTGTTTCAAATATTCAAAAGGTAAAATGACTAAACTTCTCTTTCCCTATAGCGTGCATGTTCTCTATCGAGACATTGATTTAGCACTGGGGGGACAGGAGCTGAGAGGTCAGGCTCTTTTGGTCTACGAGGGACGTATTGAGTGAAGGGACCGTCCTGTTCTGTCTGCATCATCGGCTCACACAAAGGCTCAATGTTTGGATCTTATGTATCCCTCTAAATACGTCCCACACTGTCAAGAGAGAAGCTAAAAATAGCAGCCTGAATGAAATGTTTTAAAGCCCTTGGGCTTGTGCGAGAGAGGCACATAGGTCCTTCTGTGCACTCAAAAGTTTAAAGGTTTGTACTATTTTTTTTCATGTAACAGCAATAATGTGAGGAACACTGTGTAGGACATAAAAAGGACAACAAATTGATTTAGCACTGAGGTGAATGAGTACAGCTAACCAGCAAATCGCCCTGCTGCGTTTCCATACTTTAATTAGCAACAAATTGCATTTTCAGATTGATTTCCTTCCTTCCAGACAGGCATTCTTTTCAGTTAATGTAAGTTAAGCATGAAATTAAATTTTTAAACATTATTAAGACATGTAATTTATTACATTTTGTCTGCTTTATTGTGTAGGGTAATGCAGTTGTGAGCAGGGACTGTTTTGAAAAGTAATTATTCTTGGTGTGTTCAAGGCGCCTCCTATATGTCAGATTTGAGAAACGGAAAACATTTTTTTAAATATCAAAGCAAAATGTAAAAATAACAAATTTCTCCAAATGATGAGAGAAACAAATTCCAAGTATCTCCATTTCCATTCTGTGTTAACAAATAAATGAGAATCAATGGCTGCCTGGATTTAGGGAAATTATGTATAAAAAAAAAGTTAGTTCAGAAGGCCTATACTGTGATTTGGTTATTGGGGGTAGACATGCAACGCTAACAGTATGATCCTTTAATCATACGTATTATTCATTTCATATAATTTTTATTTTCTAAAGCAACAATATATATAATTGACTAATGCCAAGTACCATAGCATTTTATATATTTAGCTTGTTTGGACTGCCCATACATTTATACAAATACACAAAACTCAACAATAAATACATACGTACAGTATGCCAGAACATGTCAACAACGATAGAACAAAATTGGCATAAAATTCAATGACAATCACCATTCATGACTATTTAATGACTTGTGTTTTACATGCGGTCATTCAATAAAAGATTTCAAAGATTTCAGTTTAAGCATTTATATTTAAGCTTTGCATTTTAAATTTGACTTTTTACATTGAACTTTACATTTTCAAATTATCATTTTACGTTTCAACTTTGCTTTTTCAGTTTCCTTTTTCTTTTTTAAATTTAATTATGGCATGAGTTTTCCTAGTAGAGTAGTAAAATAATAATATTTTTTATTTGATCTTGCTTCGTTTTCTCTTTGGACTTTCAATTTGAATTATGAATAAATATTTCCTCCATACTAATAGGCTATATTTACAGCAAATGCACTGCAGTGTCTTATTAATACATTGAATAAGAACTCCATTCAGATTTACCAGTTCCAGGCTGCTGGCTAACCCTAACCCTAACCCTTATATACTTTGGAATTGGAATGGGGCCACAGTTAATGTAATTAATTACACCTGATATGTGTCAAACTAGGTCGATGAAAGATTCAAAATCTCTGCAACATTTAGTGGATTTTACATTTCACTGGCAATGTAATCTGGGGTAATTGCCGCTGGGTGAAATAATACGTATTGTCTTGCGCAAGGACACATGACTGTGATGGACAAGCATTGCTTGTTTCAGACACCAGGTCATCCATACTTACTGACTAAACACTCAGGGAGGTAAAGACTTGATGGTTTGTTCCAGTCAGCAATTGTAGGGAGATGTGACATTGACAGAGAGCAGGGTCATTCATATCTGACATCAGGGAGTGGTGGCGGGGGTTAACGTTTACACTGTGGGCACCCCCGCCCGCACCCTGCTGCCCGTCAATTACATCATCTGATTACATCATCTCCCACTGGGACTGGTGAGATATTGGCCCTCTGCGGTGGCATCCTGTCCGTAACACAGCCCAAGATGCTGTTGGATAAACTGTGGCCCTCTGTTATTGTCTCTCTGTGCTTCTGAGATCTGCCACTCTCTCCGTTATAATTCAACATAACTGCAAAGAGAGTTCAGTCCAAGTTAACGGCTTCACTTGCTCCGTGGCTGCCTTGAGAGCAGACAGTAATCTCAACATTGACTGAAGCAATGAAATACCAGAATGGCCAAAGCTTTGATCGTGCGTCTCACGCAGCTTTAAGCCTGTTTTTACCCTTCAGGTCAAGTTTCACTCACTTGAGTGCAATGTTACATAAGCTCAACAGCGATGCACAGGTCATCTGAGCATGACTAACTTTATTATCAATTGTGCTGTTTTTATTTATGCTTGTTAGTTTTGAAAGGTGCTTTGATATCATAGCAGACAATGTTAACATTTTCACTCTTAATTGAGGTTGATAGTATTCTAACATTTGCTAAGGCTGATGGGAATGTTAGGGTATTAGTTTTGCAGATATTTAGTCATAAAGTATAGGACAAATTCAAATGTTGACCAGTAGATAGATTGGGACATAAAAACAAATTTGGAGTCTTGATCACTGGATCATTACAATTCATTGTTAGGGGAACAGAAATGTCTGTACCAAATTGAACGGCAGTTTATTGCCATTTATCTCAAAATCATAAGGAGCAAGGTTACCTCCCCTTTCTCTGCTTTGCCCGCCCAGAGAATTTGGCCCACCCATGAGAGAGAGAGACATCATGGCTTTCAAACCAGCAAAGTGGCAGTTGGTCAAGGCCACACCCCCACCCTCCACCTTGCCCCCCCCCCCTCTCCTCCCTAATAGCTACAGACACAGAAATGGCACATCCTAAGGAAAGCTCATTGTGGGACTGGCTCTATTGGCTGTAATTCTGCACCAAGGCTGAATTTCGGGAAAGACACTTCAGATACAGTATTAGGGGACCACTAAGGTCTATATAAAAGCATCCAAAGAGCACCATGTCATGGGACCTTTAAACAGATGGCATGCTGCAACATTTAGCTTTGTTGCACCGGTGGTCTCAAAATCATTCTCAGGTGGAAATGAACACGAGAGAGCCGAGTCTGTCTGTACGCCAGTGTTTATCCCACTCTAGCCATAGCTATTTATTTTTTTTAGTTTAATGAGAGAAACTGGATGACAATGGCTTGTCGCTATTGTTACAACAGCTAATGCACATAGAGCAAACAATGAAAAGGGGATTTTTGTAGGAACAGAATGTAGCATAAACAGGCACTTTGTATGCAACGAGCCAGACTGGGTCTCCACTGTTCAGCCAAACACTGCACTTGCTAATTGCAGAGTTAAGTGATTCTGCTTTGAGCGGTTCAACAGCTTTGTCTGTTTGAGCTGAGTACTTTAGAGCTGACTTCAACTTCTTCTTCTGCATAACTTTTAAAAAAAATATTTTCTCCAACAATGATTCTCTGTTTTGCCAGCTTGACATTCTTGAGCAAATAAAACTATTCATCATCCTGTTTTGGTGCCTCAATTTGTTTTATACGGTTCAGCGTGGGCAGATAATTGCGTTCATACGCAGTAAATGCCATCAAACAATGAAATTACTAGAATCAGGAAATCGCTTTTTTAAATTATTCATTGTCAGCTTCCAGATGCTTCTTCAGCCTTTCGGAAAAACAAAATGGAGGAGACACTGAGGAGACAAAGGAAGGGGAACAGCAGACTTTTCTTGGTTCCAGATGAACTGTGTTACTACGTGGGATGATGTCGCCGTCAGTAATTTCACCTGTCATTACCCTCACAAATAGAAATCCCTGTTTAATCAGCATTTCCATGACCAGTTGCCTCCATTATCACAAAAAGCTGGAGCTAATGATGGGAAAGGGTTTTTTTTTTACACACACACACACACACACACACACACACACACACACACACACACACACACACACACACACACACACACACACACACACACACACACAGGGTCATCCTACTAGAGAGTTTTTGATGTGCCAGTTCTATCTTGTGGTTTTTTTGTAGCTTTTGTTCTTTGTAAAACCCTTCTTGATGTTTGTTTAAAGTGCCTCAGAAATAAATCCGGACTTTTTTTTCCACACCATTGCATGAGATCTTACCCTCTTTTTATCCTGTTTACCCAAATTTCCCGAAAGGCCTGTTTGAAAGAAACTCAATGTCATGTCACATCTGAAGACCTTCGCATTGATCGACTTGATCCAAGATGTTTTGTGCTTCGTACAAATGAGCAACAGGCTTCGGAAGACCAGAGAGGAACCGCTCATGACAAAAGAGCCCGATTAAGAAACTCATGAGTGGAAGTTTCCTGGCTGCTTGTCAGACGTAATGAGCAAAGTGAAGAGTTATGATTCAATAATGATACAAGTGAATGAAATGAGCGTTGTGTATGACTCATGCTGTGACTCTGCCTCCCTCAGTGGAGCCAGCAGGAGGCTCGCCCAGCACAGCAGCTGCATGTCTCTGTCTAAATAACATCCATAACCCGCTGTATATCAACCACAAACTGCTTATGTTTTAAAATCTATCAGGAAGACATATTGTCGTCCTGCAGATTAGCTCCAACTTTCCAAAAACTTGTGGGGAGGGAAACTGTCTTGCAGTATTTTCATAGCATTAGTTATATATCCACATAACAAAAATGTTGAAATTAAGCATGTATCGTCTACTATTCAGTCCATGTCAATTCCTGATTTTTAAAACATGCAAATAATGGTCAAAAGCTCCTGAACTCAATTTTCCATGTCTAAATAAGGAACTTAACACCTGCATTGACTGTTCATCCAGCAATCACATTAGCAACGCTAGTATTTCTTTTAAGTTATGTTTCTGGCCACCTGACAAATGTAAGTCTAATATTCATTCTCTTTTAAGCTCAGTGTAGGTCTCCACCAACTCCTGAGGGAAATATCTGGCTCTTTAGCTGCTAAATGCCCCACTGTGTTCACTCGCTAACTTAGTTTTTCTAAAATCTTTTTAGCTGAACACAAGTGCCTAATGGGTCTGAATATGACAGTAATGACAGCAATGAGACTGGAAAGTTGTGGGCGGTAAAACTAAAACAATTAGCTAAAAGATGCCTCAAAGGTCAGAGGGGAACTGTAGAGGTGTGTGATAACTGTCTGTGGTTTCAAGCCTTTACACATGCATATTGTCATTTGATTCATTATTAATTAAAAAAACATTTCCAGACTATATCGACATTACTTATATAATATATTATTATTATGTGTTCATTCTGTGCTTTATTGAAGCTATATCTGTAAAAAATAATTTGGATTTTCTGGGGCTGCATCATTGGGGCAAATATATCGTATTGTATTGTATTTCTTTAGTATTATTTCTTTACACATTTTCCTGTGATTCAGTCTGACATTTGGTCACTTTACAGACTATGGAAACTTGACAAGAAGTCCTGTGAGTTTAAACAAAGCTTTGCCACAAAGAGCAGAACTGCTCATGAAACACAATCAACGTCTCAGGTAAAAACCCTGAGAACCCTGTACTAAGAGCCATATTTTGAGCAATAATCTCAGACATTAAGACTTTCTAAGAGTCCCCAAAATGGAGTTGATTACAGTTGTAAATCCTCATCTTTCCCATTAGGACAATTCTAAACTTTTGGATAACCCTGGCACACGACACGAGTTATGATGAAGCAAAACACTGAAGGAAGGGCCTTGTTTCAAAATAGAAAAAAAACAAACAAAAAAAAAACACCTGCGGGTACATTCCCTGTACGTGATTGGCAACAGCATCCTGGCATTGAGTCGGCGCTGCAGGCTCGTCAGGTGTTTATCACCGGAGTTCCTGGCTGATGATTTGTTCTACGCGTTTTCTGGCTTAGTGACCAAACTTTGAGAGTCTTTCCACTGATTTACATCAACATGACAAGACAACTCCTCCTTGTTCTACTTGTTAGTCCTGCGTAGCATTCTTCTCAAAATTATGACAGTGCAGGGTCATGAGGATGTTTACCGGTCTTGTTCTTGTGTGTGCTTGCCCGCTGATCAATCATACGAGCATCTAAACTGAGCCCAGTATGAATGTGTGGCAGGCTGTAATTACAGTGGTTAACTGTTTGTTTCATTTTAAAGGCTTATTTTTTACAGCTTTGCCCTCCATCGTAAATGTGCTTTACGGTATCTGGCAGGAGGGTTGTTGGTTGGATACAAAGATCAACAAAGGGAATTTTGTGGGCTATTAATCCCCTGCAGGTCAGCCTGTTTCTCTGTCATCCAGTAATGGGCTAATTAAGGAGAACAGTAACCCGTGGGAGCGCCACCCACCTTGTGTGGTGCGCGCTGTGAACCATACCTGTTGTTTCTGTGAGGATGTCTGGTTCAAAGACGTTTCCTTTTTTCATGTTAATGACGTGGAACAAACGGCTCGGCCAGGTTTGAAAAAACATCTTTATAAGCCAGAAGAAAGGATGATCTCAGTGTGAATGGGTTAATGAGTGTTATTAATTAGCAGCAGCTGCAGCAAGATTGTGACTGCAATCTTGTTTTAAACTATAGAATAGGTTATAGAATTTTTTTTTTTTTTTTTAATGAAATGCAAATTATGTCAGTGGAAGTTTTCCCACTTAAATGTCCCAGTAAGTAATGTTAAAAAAAAAATCATAAGCCAATAGGAAAGGATCATCTCTGTGTGATGGGTTGATTATTGACAATTTGCATCTGCTGCAACATCATTATCACTTTACTAATCCTGGAAGAATTGAGGTCAAATCTTCTTTATTTTTGCACCTGTGTGTGACAATGTTTAATTTCACCATCAGAATACACAAGGACTAGTACTCTGTGTATACCATTTACCCTTAGATTTCTGGTTATATTTTACTATTTATTGTTCTTGTCCAACAGTAAATGACTTCAGAGGCTTTTTTTGGTAAAATTGTTCCCATGTTGAATTTAACCAGTAGTGACTCTAAACACCTGAAATAACTTACACAGCACTGTGTCATTAGATGGACCACACACACACACACACACACACACACACACACACACACACACACACACACACACACACACACACACACACACACACACACACACACACACACACACACACACACACACACACACACACACACACAAACCTGTTGTAGTTTCTCCTCTTTAGCCACATTAGGCAATGATTAACTGGTTACTTGTTTCCTCTCTGAGCTACTTCACCTCCGGCTGTCGCTGTGTGATCTCGTGCTGTGCGTTTAGCCGCCCCCTCTTCTCCCACCATCAATATAATACTTCAGTGATCAAACCCTGAGCCCCCCTAACTGCCAGCCAGTCGGCTTCAAAGCACCTGTAGACCAACTCCTCCCTCCACACAACCACATCAGGCTGCCTGTCCCGACTGAAAACTGATTCCCACTGGCTGCCAGACTCTTTTTTTTTTTTTATACCAGCGTGCAGTGTGCGTATTAATGAAAGCCTTTTGTCTTAAAAAAACAACATACCTACTGTACTATAATGCCTCATTGCTCAACACTAGCTAACAGTTTCTTAAAACCTAATTCCATTTATGTGCTAACCTTTAACAAGAGTGAAAGACATTACAAATAAAAGTCATGCATTCAAAATATAACTTATACACGTTTCAGCAGTAACGTGTACTGAAGTATCAAAGTAGAAGTACTCATTGTGAAGAGGAGTGATTCATGATTTCAGATCAGTTAAAGAAGAAAAGGAAAGGCGTGACAAGAAAGGTCAAAAAGAAGGAAAGATAGATATGTTGAATTTGTAGTTAAATACCAGAAGAATTTCCTTAAAAGAACTGGACACTTTTATATATATGAAATTGTATGCTTTCCTGTAGAAAAAATATGTTTTTGTGTGTTTAGCTGATGCGTTGACTAGAAGACTCTTTAGGTTATGCCAGCAATCATACATGCCAGATTACATCGTCCTGTCCAGGAAACTTCTTAGAAGATTATTACAAAATTACAGAGCCGTTAATAATTAATCAGTTTAGCTACTGTTGCAGTTCCATTCAATCACAACAACTCAGTATGTGGTAAAGAGTACTGTTTGTTTGCTTCAGGCAACACTAGAGGTCTGCCTGTTGTGTTTTTTTTTCTTCAGCCAGTCTGGCACCAAATGTGGAGGCCGCCGGGTTCTGTAAACAATCCTCGCCTGTAGATATGTTTGCAGCTTTTCCACGAATAACATACTTCATTGTATCCGTGCTGCTCCTGATAATCGGCCCGCAGGTCATAAAATCTGATCTGAAGCCGGCTGAGGTCATCACCTTCCTGCTAATTGTCAGGGAGATCAGTGTGGTAGTCGTGATAAACTGGGCCAGGAAACTGATGGACCGGGAGTGCTGAGAGGAGCTGGAGGCACAGGGGTACTGGAAATATGGTTAGGCCTGGAGGTGGAGCTGGAAATAATCATGGCGGTGATGAATTTGGTGGTAATAGCATTGGGAATGATGATGGCTTCTCTGTCCACACTTCAGTCACCTCTCTTAAAAATAAAACAAACAGCTCTGCTTTATTGTTTGGAGCAACAGAAAATAGGCTTTGAGCAACGGATGTGTCATGGCCTCCACTTTCTATTTCAGGGCTTTAACGGTGCAATTTTCTCCTCCTAAAACAAAAGCCTGCTTTTAAATGGTAGTGTTATGCTCTAGTGGTCCCAATTGCTTGCCTGAATGAGGAAATTCCCTGTCTAAATGCAGAGTAACAGTAAACCACCTGCCTTTATGCTCAACACAGCCACAAAACAATAGGAAGAAAGTGCAAGACTGAGGTTAGAATGGACAGGAGCTTTAACCGGCGGTCAAGGACAGGGAAGATTAAATCCATTTCAACCAAGGACTCAGGGACAATCCTGCTTCAATTTTGCTATCTCATGGCTGAACTCCCATCTTTGGGACCTCGCTGACTCTACGGACACAGGAACGCATTACAAACGGCCATTGGAATGACGTGTGGAATAAATAGTGCGCCTAAACAGAACCAGATGTTCCTCCAGCTATGAACCGGAGAGCGCTGTGATCCCGCTCTGGGTTGGGCTGATCCCCAGCATCACCGAGGAAAACCAGCTCCAGCTTTAGGCCTTAGCAAAACAGGTCTCTTCCTGTGCCTCACTGGAGCAACTGTTCCTATCCTGAGACCCTTTATTAAGCAATGTATGCATTTCATTTAGAGAATATTAATGCTGTGAGAGACTGAAATGGTGTCTTTGAAGTGAGGTGGTGACTACGAGGTCTGTTAGTCAAGTAGAAGTGCGTAACTAGGCTTTTAAGTGGCCTGAGCTTTGGCTTAATACATTTTCTTGACTCCGACCAGCATATTTGTTGGATGACAAACTCAGATTACAACCTGCGTCCATAGTGAAAGCACAAATAATATAGAAACAAGAGTCTACAGCCATGCTAGCGGCACTGTGACGCTGTACTTAGGTACAGCAGTGCTTTGAGCTAAATGCTAACATGCTCACAATGGCAATGCTAACATGCTGACGTTTAGCAAGCAGTTTACAATATTCAATCTTAGTTTAACGTGTTAGCACCAAAACACAAAACAAAAAAGTACAGCTGAGGCTGATGGGAATGTCACTTGTTTTGCAGCTATTTGGTCATAAAACAAAGTATTAGACATATAAATCTGACCTGCTGGTGGCGATAGAGGAAATGTCAAGAGATCAAAGTTATTACAATCAATCTTGATATGATGAGATATGAATGTCTGAACCAAATTTCATGGCAATACATCCAACGGTTGCTGAGATATTTCAGTCTGGACCAAAGTGGTAAAAATCCTATGTACACCTAATAATGTTATCCTTACAACATAAACTCTGCCAATTCTAATTTAAAAATACTTTTACCTCAAGTAAGTCAGTTCAGGTAGAAAACACAGTGAGCATTTCTTTACAAAAACTAACAGAAGAGAAAGGCTATGAGTGATTTTTTTATGATAAAAACAATACAATAGTTAACTAATGAATGGGTTTAAAGAAACATTTAAATTAACATTGCAAAATATTCATACTGAAAGTTTTTGCAATACGTTTACTGAGAACATATTTAATGTCTTTTCCATACAATATCTGCTTATGACAACTGAAGCATTGCATTACATGTTTATGGTTTCTGGTCATGTTTACTCCCTCTTCACCTACGACTGCACACCTGTACGTGGTTCTAACACCATTATAAAGTTTGCAGACAACACTACGGTGATTGGTCTCATCAGCAACAACAATGAGACGGCCTACAGGGAGGAGGTCCAGCACCTGTCCTCGTGGTGCACTGGCAACAACCTGGCTCTCAACACCAAGAAGACCAAAGAGCTCATTGTGGACTTCAGGAAGTCTAAAGCTGGCACACACACCCCCATCCTCATCAACGGGACTGAGGTGGAGAGTGTCACCAGCTTAAAGTTCCTGGATGTTCACATCTCTGAGGACCTCTTTTGGACCCTCAACACCTCTACCCTGATCAAGAAGGCTCACCAGCGTCTCTTCTTTCTCCTCAGATCCTGGTGAACTTCTACCGCTGCACCATCGAGAGCATCCTCACCAAATGTGTCACAGTCTGGTATGGCAACTGCTCTGCCCATGACTGGAAAGCACTGCAGAGGGTGGTGAAAACTGCCCAACGCATCACCGGTTCCTCACTCCCCTCCATCGAGACCATCCAGGGCAAGCGATGCTTGGGTAAGGCGCGCATCATCAAAGACTGTTCTCACCCCAACCACAGACCATTCACCCCACTTCCCTCCGGAAGGCGTTACAGGTCTCTCCGCACCCGAACCAGCAGGTTCAGAGGAAGCTTCTTTCCTGCGGCTGTCACCCTACCCAACTCTAGCTCTGCATCCCGGTGACAATTTAACCTACTAAGCCCCCCACAACCTATACATAGCCATATTCTACTGCTCTTCATATTATTCATCTGCGCATACACTTATTCTTACTATTATAATGTTAGCACACTGCACATAGCTGTACATACTGTACATATCTGTCTATATGGTTCATTCAGTATATCCATATTTATTAGGGGTTTCTCTTATTATATATTCTGTTAATACACTGTATATATCTATATTATTCTTACTACTAGTATAATGTCACTGCTACTACATTGCACATATCTGTACATGTTGTTCATACATTGTTCATATTACATAGCCATATTTATTCTGCTCTTATAACACTGCAATATATTTCTTGTCCTGCCTATGCACCACCTGTCTATACTTGTATGGTTTTTTTGCACTTCTGGTTAGACACAAACTGCATTTCGCTGTCTTTGTGCTTGTACACGGCACGACAACAATAAAGTTGAATCTAATCTAATCTAATGTTTAGTCAACTCAAAAGTACTTGGTTAAGGTAAGGTAAGGGAACGTGGGTTTGCACTTAGGCCTTCTGGACTTGAAAAAACTTGTTTATTATGTATATAATCCAGGCAGTAAACGTTTCCTCGTATTATAAATGTAATTTCTGGGAGACAGGCTTAGTAGAAGTTCGAAATCTAGATTTGTGAAAGGAGACAACAAGGCCCTTGATATTTTGTAAGACTGTGAACCTGAGGCACTAATGTCAGTCCATAAATTTTGAGATGAAAACCTTGAAGGGTCTCTTGGCAGGGGAAACATGCTTTTGTTGTAACTCAAAACTTGGGCTGGGGAAGTTTGGAGAGGCAACAACTTTGTGGGATTAGTCTCCATGGCCCATGTATATTTTCACTAAAAACAACAGATTTTCACATTCCGCAGCATCATTTATTCATCTGACAAGCATTATGGTTTCAGGCTTGCGTTATTAGATGATGCAAATTGGGTGGAATCAGGCTCGTTTTTTTTACTGTTCTGTAATATTTTTCTGTTCCCAGGATGAAGCATATAGTTTGTACAGACATGACTGGATCCACCCTCATTCTCTGGGAGGAAACCGCTTCCATTGCCTCTAAATCGAGTCTTAGAGCCGCAGCTCTGAGCCTGCTCTTACACAACCAGTGGTTTGGAGAGCAGCATACTCGCATGCTGATGTTAACTACATACGCAGCACTTTCCACAGGTCAAACCACAGCCTCAAAAGCCATAGACTATCTATTAGGCTCAAAATGAAGCAGATCATTGCTTGTGGTAATAAATTCCATTTGAGTTACAGTAAAAAAATTAAATAAAAAAACTTTAGCTTTGTCATGGTACAGTAAATGATGAAAAATTTGTCCTCAGTATAGGCCAAACCCTGTGACTCTTACTTACTCTTACTTATTATGCACACTCTCACATAAGGCTGTGCAGCAATCACATACATAAGCTATGGTCTGCTCTCTTGGAGTTTATGATGTGTGTTTTTTCTGTTTCGTATTTATGCTACATTCAAATCATATGGAATAGATGGCTGGAACTGTGGGGTTGTTTAGTAGAATATGTTAATCTATCCGCCTGATTCTGATATCAGACTGAGATTTAAGTTAGAGGTGCAAGTCGGAATCTATAGCCCCAACCATGGCTCTGAAATATCAGTAGCCACGTAACTGTAGCCTGACAAGCCAGACCCTCATCAAGATGTTGGGTCTGGGAACTTACCATTGGCAGGGCTCAATCCGAGTGGCGGGATTGTTTTGGGGTTGTCTTTCAAATTCCTTCTGCACTCATAGCCAACCAGAGCAACGCTAGTTGATAGATTAAACTTTTTTCGTATCTGGTTGGCAAAACTCCATAATACTCCAAATAGTGCTTATCACGGTCTACCCTGGCTGTAGATAGGTGGGCCAACGCATTTTTTGTCTCAGTGCAAGTAATTAGGTTGTTTTTTGTCTTTTGTTGGCTCACTTTTACTCACAACATGCTAACCGGCAACATAGGATTCCATTCACTACGCTAAGCTAATTAGCGGCGGCGCTGCCGGTGTTGCACCGGACTAAAACGATGCATGCACCAAAAATGCGTTGGCCCACCTATCTACAGATAGGGGAGACTGTGATATGCCCTATTTCAACAAACGGTGGCGTATCCCTTTAACTCCAAGTCTTCCAGAGTCGCGGCCAAAGCCGATTCGCCAGCAGCAGCAGCCATCTTCTTTGTTTTCAAGTAGCAGGGAATTGCCGCGGAACCGTCGCAACTCTGCCATCCTTATGTTAAGCCCGCCCACAGACTCTATACGCGATGTGATTGGCCTGACCAGAATTTGGTTTTTCCAGTTCAAAAGCCAACGGAGAGTTGGTAGACTGACCCTGGCTGCAAATTACATTTGCTGCCGATAGGGTGCGTCTAGATTTCTAGGCAACGTAACTGTGCTCTGTAGTGAAAAATCCATGACACTGTCCGTGGTGCTTAAGTAGCAGACGGATCTTTTTCTTGTATCTTTTTTTCGGAATCCTGCCCTTCTGTCAGTTTCATCTTGGCTCTGCAATATCTTATTCTATATAACTAAGGGGTTAGGTATTAAAAAATACAGAACCAACAGTACCGATGATTGGTGGTTTGCTAGTTACGTTTATTTCACACTGCCGTGCTTGTATTGTGCTGTGCATCTGTAGCCACATTAGCCACTAAACAGACTCAGACGTAGACTGAGCTTGTGTATAATGTACAGAGATTTCCAAACGGAAAGAGACATCTGAATGACATGTGACAATTGAGCAGCTTTAAGAGTTTCCAGGAAGTGTAAAATGTGTTAGAAGTTTGACACCAAAGAAATGAAAGGAAAGGAAAAAGTATGGTTATGGTTAATGTGGGAAATCAGCTTTTGATGGTGTATCTTGTTTCAACTAGAGAGTCCTATACGCCAAGCTGGAAGTGCAGTAAAAGAATGCAAGCCTCCCTTATTTTTTCTCACTGTCCTCCATTTGTCCTCATCATGTCCTCCCCTCATCTTTAGGAGACAGACTACCAATAACAATGCTCACGTTAAATCCTAAAGCTGCGGCAGGGCTGATACTGTACATCGGCCCACATCAAGAGGGGTCATCAGTTTGTTCCCTACCACAGCCAATATGTCTGTCAACAGCCAATGAGCTAAAGGGCCAAAATTCCAATGTGATGCCAAAGAAATTAGCCTTTTTAACATCCCACTGTGCTCTGATAAAGCTCAGCCCTAACTGATTGGCGTAGACATCTTCAAATAACCCTAAAAATTATCGTTTCAAAGCGCTGGCACGGACCCACAGAACAACAAAAATAACAAGAGTCATTTGGCGCCCCAAACATCTCATGCATCTGTTGTGCATGCTGAGGTTTTGGTAGGTTTTTGGTCGCTTGCAGAGACAGAACCAGATTCCTTTTCTCAAAATAACTGGCTGTTAAAGTAGATGATGTGTTTAAATTTGCACTCATTTGAGAAGATGCCATAGTGGGAATTTCCAACATTTCATTTAATGTGGGAATGTAGGGAAACTGCACATAAACATTTGACATTGGTAAAAACTAATCAGAGGTTTGGAAAGGAAGATTTCCCTTTTATTTTTTAGTGTTGGTATGATGTTTAAACTGTTTTCTGAATAGTATATTTTTACAGCATTATTCAGATGCAATGTTTAACAAAAATATTGGAATCTTTTACTTGTTTATTCCACTAATGAAGCATTTTGATGGGATAACAATCTCTGCTGAAGTGATGCCAAATTACTCAGGGTAGGACGGAGCGGTGGATGCCTAATTTACGCTCCTCCTAAAACAAAATTGTTTCTTAACTTGGAAGAACATTCTTGTCGTATGAGGTTAGACCCTGGCTATGCTTAAGATCAACGTACCTGAACATGCTTGTGCAAAGACGTGAGAACTGCAAATAGAGCAAATGGTCATTCACACACATACAATAAGACTGATATTTGTCATTCAAACACTCTTCTATTGTCAAAGCGCATCTTTCAAACGCAGCGCTCTGTTTAACCTGTATATTAGCTCGGCATGTCTGGACCTGCAAGGTGACTTTTACAGAAGGAGGGAACGCAGGCGCTCTGCCAAACCTACAACATAGTCTGAGGTTCTGTCTCTGTGAAGTAAAAAAAAAAAAAAAAAAAAACATTGATATGCTGAAGAACTAACTATGCATTTCATAATTTTTTTTTTTTTTTTTTTGTGTGGACCAAGGCCAGTTTAGTGTGACCAGTAAAAAGAGAAAGAGCATAGGTGAGCGATTGGGTTACGGTGCTGTGAGCGAGGGAGCAGGATGTCAGGGGAACAGTGAACAGGTTACGGCCTGTCCTGCAATTAGAGGGCTGGATCTAAGCTGACATGCAGGAATGTGTCTCCATGTAGAGCGTGAAATCTCTGCAATCCAATCTGCTCTGTATGCTCCAAAATGATAACCAAAAGGTGAAAGACCTCTCGATATTTGTGGCGTGAAAAGCTCAAATTTAAGCTGTTATTGTGTTACTGTGGTAGTTAAATTCCAAGTATGTTGAAAGAGAACAACAAACAGACGCCAGTGTGAGAATATAACCAGATGGTTCTGAAAGATTCAGGCTGATTCGTCAGGATTCAAGTTTGATGAATGTCTTTCTTTAAGCTTGATTTACTCATTTGCCTATTTGCCAATATTTTATATACGTAAGTATTTCAATACATCAATAATGCAAATGGGCTAATGGTTACATTTGATTTCATTTTCCAAAAAACTCACCTCTGGACCAACTTAAAACGGTTCCTGCAAGTTGAAGAGCAGGCGTGTAGCCTTCATCAGGCCTGCATGTCAATCAGGAGAACAAGTGGCAGGTGTGATATCGAGCACTCAAATCATGTGATCACAAGCTCCACATACACTATTCTGAAGTGAGACTAAATTGCATTACACAGTCTGAAATTGCAGTATGCACAGCATACAATTAAAGTTAAACTAGGTAAGGGGGCTACAGTGCTAAAATACCCTTTACATCCAAAACAGATGATAAAAAAGTACAAAGATACAATTTATATATAATTCATAATCAAGTATCCTTTGACAAGAGAGTTTTCATGCCCAAAACCAAATGTAAATGTATTTATTATTGAATTACATAAAAAGGCAGTACAAACTTTATCTGTATGTGAAAATAGAATTAAGTTAAATATAGTATAACATACTTTTACATACATTTTTAAGATTAAACCTGCAGCATCATTGCTACTTTTGCTACGTCAGCTGCAGTTGAAAGCTCTGGAAAAAGCTAGTAAGTGGACCTTGAGTTAAGATTATTTATTTTTTGTTTTTATGTCTACCTTGGAAAGCTTATATGTGTTTTGGCCTATGCTAATTCTATATTTTGCTTAGTTTAGAAAACGTTTGCCTACAGGTTTGTTAAGCTGTTACATTTTACTAGCATTATGAATGTCAACAAATCTTTTACATCATCAAAATGTATATGAACACACACAAGTCATATACTTTCAGCAGCTGCTTTAGACAATATATTTAATCCAATAAAGAAACAACGACAGAACAGTAGTGACAACAGATTCTGGCATTAAAACGAAAGATAATCAGAAGTGAATTGCTCTTTCCATCCGACAGGAAGGGAATTCTTCAAGGAGACGAACAATAATCATCGTGGCGCGAACACTCCCGACCTCCACTGCCTGAGACTCGACCTCTCACCTTGTGACTGACCCTTCCCGGCTGCTGTGGAGTCAGTTGTGGTATCAGAGGGCTGGAGGCAAGCGCCTTTAGTCAGGAGAAATGATTCTTCCCCACATGCTGCAGGAGGAATGTCATGGTCCAGACGGTCTGGAGTTGCCCCCTGGGAGTTTAGGAATTCGGGCACCTGTGAAATTCCCTTTAGTCTTTTCAGTGGTGGTGGTGATGGGGGGGGGGGTCAGTCTTCTTTAACTGCATCTGCAGGCACCTCAGCTGGAGAATGGATAAGATGCTTGATTTGTCTTTCATGGGAGTGAAAGACAAATCCATTTCAGCTGTAGAAACCACCTTCTCACCGTCTGTTTGTAGCTGTCTCTTTCAGTTCAAAATGCATGTGAACGACAACCGCGACTCAGAGTGGAATTAGATCTGAATGTAACTAAGGAAGAGAAGAGCTGATTTCAGATTTGATCACATTACATCCAAAACAAACAAGACTAAGAATCTACAGCCATGCTAGCAGCTCTGAGGCTGTACTTGTGCACAGCGGTGCTTTGAGCTCAATGCTAACACCAGCATGCTAACATGCTAACGATGACATTTACATGCTGATGTTTAGCAGGTACAAATTAACCATGTTCACCCTCTTAGTTGAGCATGTTAGCATGGTAACATTACATATATATACCATATATATATATACACACATATATATATATATATATATATATCTGCTATACTACATATATGTATGTAATGTTACCATATATATATATATATATATATATGTTAACATTAATATATATATATATATATATATATATATATATATATATATATATATATATATATATATATATATATATATATATATATATATGTAGTTTAGCAGATATTTAGTCATTAACCAAATTATTGGACACATTACAATTTTGGTACAATGATGGCGCTATAGAGGAAATGTTAAGGGATCAGCAAAGTTTTTACAATTGTTAAGATATTTCACTAAATACCACAAATGTCAACCTAAGATTATGTCATTTTGATTCATCCTCCGTGGGGTCCATGAATGCTTGTCCATCACAATCCATCCAATAGTTGTTTAAGTCTGGACTAAAGTGGTGTACCTACCTAACGACATTTCCATCCCGAGAGCCACGCCACTAGCACAGCTAAAAACCACTTAAACTATTTTTATTTTAAACTGCTGTGAAACATTTTATATTACGCTTTCACCTCTGTCTGGAACAATTTTATAAGAGAAGAAATGCAACGTTTTATGTGTCCATAAATAAATGTAAGTGAGTGTAAATTAATGAAAGTTTAAGACGTGATGAAAAGCACAAGTTTTACATAACACACAGGATCTGAGAAATCCACCTTATAAACCAGACATCAGCAAACATCATAGCAGAGTTTTATCACCCTCTGACTAGCTCTTTTTATTTTTTTTAAGGGAACAGTCCCTGGAATTTAAAGCGGACAGTCTGTGAACTTCACAGGATGACAAAACTGGACTCTTTTGATGTGCAGCACAGTTAAATCAGTGTCAACTGTGCCTGCAGCCCAGACAACGTGTTGGTGTCACATTTCATAATCTCTGTGTGCAAAACCTTTGAAGCAGCATGGCTGCAGCTCATGAATGACAACAGAAAAAGAAAAAGTATCTGCAGGAACAGTTGAGACAGGCAGGCAGCTGTTTTCAGGGGAAAAGCTCTAAAAAGCTGATGTACACTACATGCTCATCACCAAGCAGCAGACACAGTTAGCGAATAGCTGGTGAACATAGTGGATCATTTAGCAGCGAAAGAGTCCGATATTTCCATCAGGTGTTGGTGGATACCAAAACAGAGCTAAAAGGAGAGCCACCAACATGTTCACCATATCAACTATATAACTTAATAATATACCAGTGCTTACAGCTTGATGCACTTACCCCAAGTGGCCAAAAAAATCAAATGGTGCAGGTTTAAAAGTGGTTAAAGGTGAAAAATTGCACCAAAAACATGCATGTTATACACATCACCTTATACAATTTATAATTGTGTGGGATTGTGTTGCGTGTTTATTTGCACTTTGCACCAGTGTAGAAGATTAAAGAGGAAAACTGTAATCTAAGGAAACCAGAAAAGGTGGTGGTGATAAACAAAAATAAAGAACAGTCGCTGTGGTGAGAGATGAAAGCAGCAGATGGGAGTGTGAGCATTTAGAAGCTGTTTAACTTAACATCATAAATCACTGAGTTGACCACAAGACATGCACAAAGACTAACAACTAGAAGAGTGAACAGATGATTGTGAGAGTCATGTGAGCACTTTGATCAGTTGCTGCACTGAAGGTTTCTGCCAAGTTCAGCCAGGAAGCCTTTATGTTATAAAATTTGACTCAATTCTTGAAAACTTTAAAAAATAAAGAGTTCTTTCCTGGCAGTCACACTGTGTACTTCCATCTCTCTTCTATAAGCACAGACTGTACAGTATCCTACAGTGTTATATAATCCATAATGTATGGATGAAGTATCTTCCTGGAGCAGCACATTTCATTGTCATCAGTGGTTGAAAGCAACCAAGTACATTTACTCAAATACTGTACTTGAGGTACTACTTTACTTACTTCATTTCATGCCACAAAGGCCTAATACTTTGTACTCCACTTCATTAAACAGTTGGAATTACTAGTTACTCATGATAAGCTTATAAAATACAATACATCATTACAGATCAAACCAGTGTTCTCTTCATGTTTCAGATTATTGGTTGTTAGCAGGTCCACCAAAAACACATTTCCCCCTCTAAACTTCTCAGATGGTTTCATTTCAATAACTGTTCAGATGATCCAACATTTCACTAAAAATCAAAGATTAGAAAATAATCCCAAAACTGAAAACTCGCCGTGTGGCTCAGACGCCAGATGTGTTGCCGTTGTCTAACTCTGTTTGATTCAGGAAACAACAACAACCTTCGAGCTAGCAAGCTACACGCTGAAAATGGCAAGTTTTGAAGACAATTAGGATCATGCAACAAGGCAGGCCTACTTGGTTCTTTCGGGGAATGGTTGTAAAGATTTACAAAGAATATGTTTACGGCATTTCCATCTCTAATCGATTGGCGGGATTGCGGAGATACACTGGTAAGAGCAAATGAGGTTTAACCATGTATTCAGCTAATTTAAATAGCTCACGTTACTGTATTGTTTCAACAGTTGACTTCATTTAATATTTTATGTGGCGTTTTCTTTTGCAGGGTGCAAATGTTCCACCAAAACAAGTTCCTTCCTGAGACTATTTTGCAGAGCCACCGTCTCTGCGTCCGGAGCTTAGTGCTGCCCAAGACCATTTTGATTGGTTTAAAGAAATGATAGCAACCCACAATGTTTTCTTCTCATATCCCTGAATGCATCTGTGGTGTAGCCAGACCTTACTCCACAATGCTATGGAGATAGGTCTGACAATGCGAGACTAATCATCTCATGACCCCTCAGATTTATCTTGTGACCCTTTGGAGGGGCCTTGACCCCTAGGTTGGGAAGCACTGGACTAAAGTTTTACGGCAAAATGTAGTTTTAATTTTGATACTTTAAGTACATTTCACAGATGATACTTTTGTACTTAAGTAGGATTTAAAATGCAAGACTTTTACTTGTAATAGAGTATTTTTGCATTGTTGTAGCCTTTTCTTTCTTTTAAAGAATGTGAATACTTCTTCCACCACTGCTCATCATAACTTTCTGAATGTCATTGAGTAGCTCTCTAACCTGAATATTACAGTAATATCCTCCAGAGGACGTCAGGCTGTGTAACACCGGTCAGTTTGACTTATTAGAGACGAGGCGTCCTTCAGGAGACAAACATGACTCGAAGGATTTAAAGACGACGGCGTGATATATTCTCGTGTTCGCGCAGGGTTCAATCCATACTTGATAGGTGGAAAAGTAATGAACATGTCAAAAGACAATGAGTTCATTTTAATATTCATCAGCTGACCACAGGCCGCTTGCAGCAGAGTCCAGACAACATGAAACATGAGTGCAGCATCTGATGAGTTCATTACTGAGGTGAGTTAAGACTCGTGTTCGTCCTCTGAATTCTAATTAGGAGCTCATAAAATCTGTCCTCCCTCGCGGTCAGGGACGAGCGATTCCTGGTGTGCTTTTCTTCTTCTGTGGACTCCAACTTTCCTGGGCTGCTCGGTTATGGAAAAAAATCATAATCCCATTTATTTTGGGAATGGAATCACGATTATTTAACACAATTACTCATTGACTTTTTGGAGGATGTTGCGTTTTAAGTTGTGCAGACACCACTTTTTTAAATGCCACTAGACTAAACTTTACGCCCCTTTTTCTATGTGTAATCTAAAAAGCCCAGGAAATGATTTAACACTTTTAAAAAAAAAAATGATACAATGCATTCGTGAGCTAAAGGTAAGTAAGTGATGGTGTATGTTACGCTGTAAATTATTCAGATTTTTGTGCAAACAGCAGTTTGTGTTGCTGTCAAGTGACCCGACATCAAGTGTCTCTGGTTCACCAGAAGCAAAGCACTCTTTATGCATGAGCACCTCACCGGTTAATTACATAATTACATTATCTGACCTCACCCTGCTGACTATCTGCTAAATCATCTCTATAAAGACGCAAGAAGACACAAACAGTGACTTCTGATGCGTAGGGGGTTGACAGGTTATGGATTTAAACATCCTATAGAGTCACATGAACCCCTCCATTATTCCTGAGCCTTCCCCTAAAAATACATGTTGACAAACACCCGAGCCCTGCAATTAAAAGAGCTTTGGGACACAGTGCTGATAAAGTTCAGTAATTGTTCCCCTGTCATATAAACCTTGTAATTAGCTCACGGCGATGGAAGTGTCTTCTCTCTGCGAGGATGTCGGGACTGAACAGAAATAGTATAGTCTGTCCTCCTCCTCCTCCTCCTCCTCCTCCTCCTCCCCCAACAGCTGCAGCTCTCTAGAGAAACACCGGAGTCATAATCCTGCTCTGCGCCTCCTCCAGCCCTTTTCCTGACACTTTGTCTCAAATATAAACAGGAAGTAGGAGCTGCATGGCAGAAACTGTGCCAGGAAGTATGTTGTGAAGGGTTAGGGGAAGTGTCCAGGCCACCTTGATGAGGTTCGGATCAGAGGATAATGGAGATGTTGTCATGCTCTTTCATTCTTTGAACATCACCTAAAGAGACATGGATTGTTAGAACAATGCTCTGTGCACCTGCCTGATTGATATTTGTTGCAGCAGCAGGTTACAGAGAAGGTTTTATACCTGGAAGGTTGCCAGTTTGGACGTACTAAAAGATCCTGGCAGCAAATGTTGAATTAATTAAAATACATCTAAAGGGTTATAGATGTCTATGCTAATATATATATATATATATATATATATATATATATATATATATATATATATATATATATATATATATATATATTAGGGCTGTCAATTAACTAATTAATTGCACAATTTGCTGTAATTAATCGCGATTAATCGCTTTTTTGAATTGAGACTGAAGCTTTTAATAATGGATATTTAAATGCTAAATCACTTAACTTTGCAAATATGAAGAAAAAAACAAACAAGGAAAGGTTCTGCTAAGTTCAGAATGTTTAATATCTTTCAGAACAACAGCAGCAACAATTTGGCTTATTTAGTCCTGCTAAAGGCGGCTGGAAACGGCTAGAAACTGTCTAAGTCTATGTTCAGTCGGCGGCAGGGCAGTCGGGACTCACCCAGAAATGGCGAGCAGGATGAGGTGACTAGAGTCTCTCAAAATCTGACGAAAATCTTCTAAACTGACCTTTGTTGATCTAAAATGAAGACAGATTCAGCAACTGCACGGCCTATTTCTCGCTTAAAATGTTTTCAGAAACATGTTTCAGTGAACTATTTTAGTACAATATGAGATCGTATTCTGAACGGCCGCCATGACAGTCTGGCTCTCAATATCCGGAGAAAACAAACCCATGTGACGCGTTCGTCCAATCAGCTGCCGGTTTTCATTACTTGGGCAACAATACAGAGTAGCGCCGCCTGCTGTTATGTAGACGTATTACGTTTCTCAGCCGCCACTCAAGTTAAATATAAAAAAATTAACGCAAAAATTAACACGTTCATTTTGACAGCCCTAATATATATATATATATGGATTAACATGTGAAAGTGTACCAAAATTCTTTGTCGTTAGCCATTAGCCGACAAGCTAACTAGCTATGTAATTCGTCACCAAGCTTCTTGAACCACATAGCTATTTCACAAAGCACAGATTAGTTTAGCATCTTTGCCATTTTCCGGGCGGAGCCAAAAGACACTGCAGAGTTGTATTATGGGAAGTGGAGGACCCAGGGCTTTGGAAGCTTGAACTGTACTCCTATAGCTGGGACTTCAAGTCAGGATTACTCAGTCTCTGTTACATGGATTCTTGTTTTTATCTTTTTTTTCTTTTTCTTTCATGAAGTACCACAACTTAATGAAAGTGCAACACTATATCGCTGAAGTACTCATTAAAGCTTATATCCATGTCCTGATGGTTGCCCGCTTCTCATCAAATTTTTAATAATCTTTCATGAGAACAGCATATCTGATGTGTTTCGGATCTGGATTTTGGTTTGTCTGTTTTAATTTATTGTATATTCCCAACAGTGGTTGGAGGTGCTTTGTTGGGGAATGTAGACTTTCTGGTCAATCTTTTCCTATAATGACATTGTGTTTTTGGTGGATTTTGCTTGTTTAAAAGGTTGATGATGCTCTCAGATTGTTGTGTCGCTCTTTATTTATGTTTGCAGCGGAGATGCTGCTCAGCAGACGCAGAAGTAAATGTAATGGTACCGGTAAAAGGCCAAAACAAGCTGTCACCACCGGTTAGAGGAAACACTTTGATGCCACCTCTGACTATGCAACTATAATACCACGCATGCCGTTTACACAAAGCGCTTTGGGGCATCACCATTGCCGTTCCCCTGATTATGTAACCGCAGTATACAGTGAGAATGTAGACTCAAAGGTATGCTTCACCAGTCAGGATAGACTTTCTCGGAACGGTCTCATTCATGCTTATAAATAACAAATATCCATACTCTGACATTTTGTTTCTGCAGCAGTGAAGTAAGTTTGTGTTGATTACCACAGGATGACCTGCTTTACACAGCCTAACAAACACATGTAAACTTACCCTGAAAGGAAACATATTAGCCCTGAGCTACAGCAGAGAAACATGGCAGGCGTGTTGCTTCAGGCTCTGACCCGGTTTTATCTGGCTGTTTGTAGTCAGCCTCACATATCAGCTTTTACGGCTCGGCTATGCAGCTTCTGTCAGACTGACACAGTGTCAGTCTCTACATCAGCTCCTCAGACATGAGAGGACCTCACCAGTGATGGAAAGTAACTAAGTACATTTACTCTAGTGCTGTACTTAAGTACAATTGTACAATTGTTGTACTTTTTGACTATTTCCATTGTATGCCTTTTACTCCACTACATTTCAGAGAGAATATTTTACTCCATCTGAGAGCTATAGTTACAAGCACTTTGCCAATTAATTATTCTTTTACTTACAATTTATTTCATTTTAATTAACTATTGGAGCCCCAAAGAGGTAAATGTATCCAAAAATTGCACAATAGAACCAAAGATTAGAGAAAAGTTCTTGGGACCATTTTTCTGCAGAACGAGTTTGATACTTAAAGTACATTTGGCTGATACTACTTTTATATGTTTAAGTAATAGAGTATTGGTACTTTTACTTACTTAAAGGAATACGCCACTGCCGATATCTCTGTGCCCGAGTAGCAGTGCTTTGGCTGTAGCCTACTTCCACCCAATATAGTCCCAAGTCAATATCTGCCTAGGAAATCATCTAATCTTAATCTGCATTGCTATTTTTACTCGTGAATACGCAGGCCACAAGAAGTAATTAGGTTTTGTTTTTGTCGTTGTTGGGTCACTTTTACTCACGACGTGCTAAATGGCAACAAAGGATTCCATTCATTACGCTAAGCTAGCGGCGGCGGTGGCGGACTAAGACAATGCATGCACTGATACAAAAATGCATTTGCCCACCTATATAAATATAGAGGAGATGGTGAATAACCCTTTTTCAACAAACGGTGGCGTATTCCTTTAAGAATCTGTGTACTTTTTCCACCACTGGAGCTCACAGCATGACAGACAAACTACAGTGCGGTGCAGATGTACACAAGGATTAACTTGCAGCATGAAGTTATTACCCGTCACATTTTAGGCTCAGACAAATGGCAAACCCTTCCCTTTCCCTTTTGTCCATGTCCTGTGAAGTGATTAATACGTACAAAACTGGAACGCAAAATGCCTAAACACACACTCCCAAACTCCCAGACCTGTGATAATGTTTGGGTGTGTTTCATGTGTTAGTTTAGGGACTTTTCAGATGAACCAAGAGGACCAGATGTGTGTTTCGCCTCAAACGGTCAGATCCATGGAAACAGCTGCACGGCTCATTGAGTTCAGTTTAAAGTTTTGGAGATTTGAGTAAACATTGACCGACTCCTGACCACAGGATCTCTGTCTTCACACCGACGCAAACCTCAAGGCACACAAAGGAGTTCACCAACACCTCTGCACTTAAATTAACATTGACGTTCATCCATTTTACATCTCTTACAAAAAGTTTTACAAGTGTGACGAACCTCTAACGATAACAATGTATTCATTAGGCTTTATTTATGAACAGGTGATGATTAAGCAAGCTGTGAAAGCCCCTTTTATAGTTTAAACATGCAGTTATCATGAATTCATTTTCTTGTTTAAAGCTGGCAGTCTTAGAGGGTTTTATTAAACCACAGGTAAACTTTTGCTTTTGCTTTTAGGAGCAACTGTTTCGTGGAATTTCCTTCTTGCATGAGTCAATAATTGGTGTCAATTACATTTAAATATTTCTTTAAATAGACTTCAGTGGGTATTTTTTCTGCGTTGCCCTGCTGGGATCTTTCTGTGCTTCAGCCCTTATCCTGAACTGGCCGGCAGACTGCAAACCCAGCCAGTATATTTCCCTGTGTTTATACTTCAGGTAGCATGTGCTGCTATTTTAGTAACCTGCCTACAGGGAAAGAAAGATCTTTGCATCCAGGCAAAGACAAGGGTGAGGGTGGGTTTTCTCTCTGGCATGACTGCAACGGTTTCCTGAAAATATACCTGCTGGAGACAGGAGGCGAGACACAACAACAAACCTTTGTGTTGATTCATGATTTCTGTTTGAGCCACCATGTGATTATCTAACCTGAGAGGAAGTGACACACAGCTCAGAGATGTAAATACGGGCCGTGTTTGCGTAAGAAAAAAAAAATCATTTTGGTGGACTGTAATCATACAGTTGTGGAGAAACAATTAGTCACTGAACAACCTTACTGTCTGATGGATGTGTAACGGTACAATGGACACATGTGGGCTGAATGAAGAAAGAGGTATTACAACTGCAATATGGCGCCTGTGTTCCAGACTACCAAATTAGTCATGAAGGGGAATACAAATTCAAAGGTTTACAATTTGGTCAGGAAAAAAATAAAAATAGAAATACACTTAAATTGTGCATCTCTTTGAATGTGACTCAATTAGATTAATGTATTTCCAGTGGGAGGGCATACAGTCTTTGTTTGACTGACTGATCTTTGAAAAATGTGTCAAAAAAATCAAAGGAAATTTAAAAAATACAATTTATCAAAGAAAAATCAGTTTTGGAGAAATGCATACTTTTGCCAAATAGTGTTAAAAAAACATTTGTATTTAATTTGTTTTTAATGTTTTTGCTGTTTCACTTTCTCCTGCATTTTCTATTCCATTTATATCATTAAATCTGCACAAAATTCACATATTTTGCAAAAAAATAAGCATTAATGCCATGTATAGATTCACATAAAATGGTAAAATTAACAAAATGGTTATAGCAATGTATATATTTCTTTTTTTGCATGTTATAGGCTTGTTTTTTTCAGGTTTTGACTTCAGACAGTTGCTATAGCATTATTGTGGATACATAATGTGAGACCAACTGGACTGATCTGCTAACTGTTGTGAGGTTTTGTACATGAGAAGGCAAGTTTTAGAAAGAATGAACGGCGGACGGAACAAAATCCATTGTGTCAGTCTCCTGATTATCTTGCACAGCATTTCAGATTGAGGAATAAATCGTCATTACAAGCCCAAACAGAAGAATCTCCATCTCTTCATCTCTTCTGTAGGTTTTAATGGTCTAACCACAAGAAGGACACTGAGGGGACACAGCAGCTCAGAGAACAAGTGCTGCCTTGTTGGGCGCTCACACTCGCACCTCTCTGGCGTCCAGTAGCTCAGTGAGCGAGGCAGGATCATATAACACTGCCTTGTTTTTCTCATGGATTTTTGTGGTTTGAGCAAAAACCCTCCTGGCCACTGGCCCGGGGATTTCAATCCAAAAGAGAGACCTCAATCCAGAACTGCCTCTGCCTCGTCCTGCATACTGAAGACGGCTCATTTCTCACATAATTACATTTTCAGGCAGAAAAGACGCTTTGCCGATCGAGTTGATATAATTCATCATTTG
The DNA here is from genome assembly GCF_004354835.1 of Perca flavescens. Lineage (NCBI taxonomy): Eukaryota > Metazoa > Chordata > Actinopteri > Perciformes > Percidae > Perca > Perca flavescens. The sequence continues at coordinate 24,439,757 of NC_041350.1, forward strand.
TTGGAGCACGCTGCCATTATCATTATGAGATTCAACGAAAAATGTGAGTTGCCAAAATGGAAATTGTATTGATTTACGTTGAGAATCAGATGGATTTTGAGTGTGGAAGCAGAGTGGAGGGTGTGTGGGAAAGCCAGCTGCCCAACACTAAGGTGGAAAAAGTGACTTAGGTTGAAGCCATGACAGCAGATAAAGAGACTCTCAGGTCATTTCTTTACACAGACAGTGGTGGACAGTAACCAAGTACTGTACATCCATTCAAGTACTGGACTTTAATGATCCTTCTTTTCTACATTCAGAGATATATGTTTTAGATATTGTTACATTTTACATTACAAAAACATTGAATAAGAATATAAAATACAATGCATTGTTAAAGAATCAACAAGGGGAATTAACAGCTACAATTGAGAGATAAATATTGTACTTTTTACTTACAGCTATAGTTACTAGTTACCTTATTTTACGTGCAAAACATTTTAACGGTTTATCAGTTATGATGTATTGTAACAGATTAAAGGACCTGCATACCCACGCAGGTGTTTTGAGTTGACTGGTTACACCTGCACAGGTACGCTGGGTGAATGTGAGCAGAAAAGGAGCCCCCCCAAGGTAACAGTGTTTTTACATCACAGTATCGCTACTTTTACTTGTAAAGGATCTGAATACTTTAACTCCTGACTGTGGAATTTATACCTGGAATTGTCATCGAGCTCCTCTGTAGACATCTCTGTAGTCGGATTGTTCTTCATCTTGGTGTGAAATATCTCCATCTCACAGGTCTCAAATAAATCTTATCTACTTGACATATGGTTGCTCCTTTTCCCAGCATGTAGCTTAAAAGTGGTTCAAAAATAAATCATATTCACTTTGTCTGACAGCATCATAGGCTATATATTCTGTATCTTGAAACTCCAAGCCACCAAGGGAAATATTCAAACCCAAGGCACCATCCCCTCAAACAAAAATATTCATCTATTTATCTTGTTTATCATTTTGTACACGTTTTCCCAAAATTCAGCCTGACATAATTGGAAACTTTGGAAACTAGGATTTAATAGAACGTTGTGTGGGTTTAAACAATGTTTAGCTGCACAGCATGAGTTTGTAATGACTGTTAAAATGTTAAAAATATATATAAAAAAAAACTAAAAAAAAGTAACATGTATTTGGACTACAAGTGTGATCAATCAATCACTGGCTGATTGTAAATAGTGAACTGTCAGTGTGCAGCAACATTTTTCCATTTTGAGAGTCAGAACGACAGCACATGATTGATGTGGACACAGACAGGAAGGTGAGTGAAGGTAAATAATGAAATCCAGCACTCCACTCTGCAAGATGGCGTGCCAGTTGGCTTGAGACGGATCTGCAGCAGCCCAAAAATGTATAGTTGATAGAGACAGCTCGGTTTAGTGCAGCAGTGGTGGTAGCTATTTGAATATTTGTTAATAAAGGTTTTTTAAATGTTACTCTTCTTTGTGTAAGTCAGTCCTAAATTTAATGTAGGTGGTATTTAAGTCAAACTAACAACCTTTACAAATTTCATTTTCAACCAAACAGCCATGCTAGCAGCTCTGTGAGACTGTACAGTACTCTGCTGAATGCTAACTTGAGCTAACATGCTAACAAACACACACTTAGTGATCACCAAAGTCCTTAGAATTCATCCTACAGAGACGTTGAATATCTTAAGCAAATTTTATGGCAGTTGATCCAAGTCTTGTCAAGCTATTTCACTCTGAACCAGCATGGTCAACCTCACGGTGGCGCTAGAGTTAAAGTCAGGAGATCACCAAAATCAGTAGGATTCAATGTTTGGGAACATTAATGTCTATACAAAACTTTATGGCAATCCATCAAATACTTGTTGAGCTATTTCAGTCTGAAGGAAAGTGGTGGACCGATTGAGCCGACATAGAGCCACGCTACTAGCATGGCTTGTCTCGCATTGCCGGACCTATCTCCACAGTGCTGTGTAGTAAGGTCTGGCTACACCACACATACATTCTGGGATAGGAGAAAAAAAACGCTCTGGGTTGTTTGCATTTCTTTAAACCAATCACAATCGTAGAGGTCGCCCTGCCACATACAATATTAAATGAAGTGAACCTAATTTGCTCTTACCAGTGAACCGTGTGTATTCTGTCCATGGCAAATCCCCACCAATCAGTCCCAAACATCCCAGTTAGAGAGTAAACGCAATAAACATATTATTTTCTTAAATCTTTACAATCATTCCCCGAAAGAACCAAGCAGGCCTGCCTTATTGCACGATCCAAATCTTCTTCAAAACTTGCCATTTCTAGCGTGTAGCTTGCTAGCTTGAAGTTTGTTGTTGTTTCCCGTAGTGAAGGGAGTTTGAGAACGGCAACACACAGAGAGCAGAAAGTGAGTGACACACTGAATGTCAGGCAATTATCCTGGGAATGTACTTCCATTGATCCAGACTGTTGGCATGGCTAACAGGGAGGATACATAACTGTGTTTTAATAGAGAATGCCTGCCTTCCTCCATTGCTGAAAACTTTTAAAACGTTCCTGTTAAAATGAAAACAAAGACAATAGAAAAGCTCATCGACCAGAGCGAGCTAAATGAACAAGAACAGAAAGCACTAAAGCAGCAGCGGTGCCATCTGCGTTCACTTTACATTGCAGGGGAATCTGTACTGTATGTGCCCGATAAATCAAAGCCAGGGCAGCTTTTTTTATCAAGCATCTGCTTGCATGTGCACACACACACACACACACACACACACACACACACACACACACACACACACACACACACACACACACACACACACACACACACACACACACACACACTACAATCTCACTGCACTTAAACATCAGAAGGGCCTGCAGCGGGCCCATACAGCAGGGGGAATCCCTCCAAACACCTTCCACCTCCTCCTCTACCCTCGGAGAGATTAAACCCTGCTAAACAGGGCATGTGCAGAAGGCCACTCGAGCTGCAATGACTGATTAGAGATCTACTCTAGAGACCGGCTCCCGCTTAATCCAGGGGGAGTAACACCACTCTTAAAGAGGGTGGATGTACAGTAACTCCCACACAGGAAATTGGAAGCCCCAGGAGAACAAATGGAGGGAAATGTTGTGAACCGTAGCTTAACATTGGCTAAAACAGGGGCGGCGAACCTGTGGCTCTTGAGCCGTGTGCGGCTCTTTGCCTGCTCCTTTGAGGCTCTACTGTGTGGCTGGGGCCTGTGTTATTGGTGGATTTTTTTTTTTTTACTTTTTGAAACATTTCAGATAAGTAAAAAAAAAAAAAAAGCATTTGAATGCATCTGCCAATACATTTGCCAATTATTTTAAAATAAAAAATAATGCAGCAGAGTTTTTTTAATGGACAGCTTCTGCAACCTGAGGAAAAAAAGCAGCCACAGATCACCTTCCTCATTAACCCTTTTACTGCTGATTGTTTGAAAGCCCCTCTAGAGACAAATGAGTGAAAGAGTGGCCACAACCAGACCTAAAAAGGATTGTGGATAACAAAGACTGTCAGGTTTCCCACTGAGTCATTCTAAGAAAAAAAACCTATGAAAACTGCTATGTATTATGACTTTCATTAGATCTGGAAGTCACTGTTGCTGTTGTAATGTGGACATGCATGTTATGTGTGGCTTTTTGCTATGGTGCATGTTTTTTTGTGGCTCTTTATGCTGAACTGGTTGGCCACCCCTGGGCTAAAACATTAAGTGCCACGGTAAATTTCCTGTCACATGCTCCCTAAAGTGTAGTGCTGTGATATACTGGTAGCCCTGAACTGAACCTGTTTTATTCTTTTTTTATCTTCTATTCATCTTGTTTATATTGTTTTCTATGTTCCTTTTCCTAATGCCTTTTATGTCCATTGTAAAGCACTTTGAATTGCCTTGTTGTTGAATGGTGCTACACAAATAAATGTGCCTTGGTTTATACAGTAGGGTGAACATATTCCAAAATGAGTGCAACAGGGACATCTGCTGTCACAGACCGGAGCGCTTAGTAATGCATTTCCATTTATTTTGTATTTCTCCAATTTGTTTTTCAGTGATAAGACTACGCAGAAATGTACAAACCATGTATTGTTTTGTTTCTCAAAAATTCGGAATTATCATACTTACATTGTACACCTTGTTCAACCTGCTTACAACTTAAATATCATGCTAATAAACAAAATCTGAGTGTGCTCAACAATGTGGTGTATTCTCTGGCTCTATTCACACATTAAAAGGCGTGATACAAGGTATAATATTGTTCAAGGGAGATTATAAACCAAGAAAAGGCTTATAAAGACAAAACCCTCCTAAGTAACACTAGTTACACTAAGCAGAAAATCAGAAAAGGTGTAGAAAAAAATGGGATGACTTAAAAGTCACTGTTGATTAGTGACCTTTTCAAATGTTTTTGGAACGATGACAATGTAGATGATGATTGTAGTGATGCCTGTGGATTGTTCCAAATAGATGGTCCTCTGTATTTTGAGTTACAATGTACTGTTAAAGATTAAACCAGTGGTTCCCAACTACTTTGTCAAGCTGGGCCTTCTTGTCATGAGTTTCCCTCTAATCTTCTCTAGTCATATAACCATTCCAATGACTCTGAACTGTTCAGTTAAGGTAAATTAAGCTAAAAAAAAACGCATAGTTAACCTTTAAATAACTGTTTGAAGCAATAAATACACATTTTTGTGGAAGAACTTTGTTGTTTTTTCCTGCACCATTAACCATCTGCTGGCCCCTCAGATATTGTTTGTGACCTTTGGAGTGGCCCGACCCCAAGGTTGGGAACCACTGAACTAAACTACTGAACTGTATATAAAGTAGTTCAATAGCTCCACCTCAGTAGCTACCACAGTAAGATACACAGTGATGCATTAGTATTAGGTACAATCTAACAATATCATATATAATAATGTATTAGTCACGAGGGACACTTTTCTGCAGAATAAGTACTTATATTTTGATTCTTTAAGTACTTTTACTTAAATAGGATTTGGAATGGGACTTTTACTTGTAATTGAGTATTTTCACATTGTTATATTGGTCCTTTTATCCAGTAAAGAACCTGAATAATTCTTCCACCACTGCTACAGCATGTACTAATCTTCATAGGGAAGTGTTTGGCAACGGTTGCTCCAAATATTTCATACTTGTTTATTTTTCAGGATGTTTCTCGGAACCGTCTGCAATTTACATTTTTTCCAGCTGTGAGCAACTCTTCTATTTCCTTTGTGCATCACCGATGAATATAAATCATGGAGGTTCATATTTATGCCAGTTGACTATTGGAAGCAAAATAAAAAGTTGTTTTCAGAGTTAACCCTTTATTCAAAAGAAATGTTCAAACAATAAAAGGAGCACAGCCAGCTCAGAGTAAAGTGTGAATGCTACAAGCTGTTAATAAAGGTTGGGTACAAAATTACAACCATCACCAAATGAATGATAAAATAAACATCTATACCAGTCATTATTATATTAGCCTAATCAAAACAACAGAAATATGCACCGACTCGCTCGCACGCACACACACACACACACACACACACACACACACACACACACACACACTTACAAGACTGAAATGAATAGTGGCAATAATATCTGCCGAATACACATAAAAGTTCCAATTTCTTCAAAATTTCAATGACAAATTCAAGTACACAAAATAGCACTCATTTAACATCAAAAGTTCATGTTTAATTTGTCCAATAAAAAGTGGTTAAAAACAAGATTACAGTAGGGTGTATTATGCCTCCCTTTGTCGAGCAGACAGCTTCCTTCTGGTCCTCTTACTGTTCCACAAAGCAGAGCAGAATTAGGACAGATATGCCAGACTTCTCTCCGTATTTAACAATATTTAAAAAGGGCGTGCCTACGTTTTTCCTCTCTAATGCGGCATGCAAATACTGTTCTGTAGACCTGCGGACAGGTTGATAACACATATGGGTTCTTTAAGCAAATGTCCTTTAATAATTAGAATCACAAGTAAACATTAGTAACACAAAATTAAATAACGCATCCCATTGGTTGATTGCATTATGGGGACATATACTGGTACTATCTACAGAACAACATTCACTGCGCCATTTACTGTATTTGGAGTGTATATAGTTCCTTTTTCAAAATCAGCATCAACCTAGCCTTTCTGCAAACTGGCAGTGCAACAAAATCTACATTTTGGCCATATGAAGGGTTCCTGCCCCATAACATACCTGTACCAAGAGAATACACACTTTACACAGACTGAGAAAAACGATCGGGCTGAGATTTAAAGGTATAATCCTTACAATTTTCATGAAATGAATGGTCTGCTATTTTTTCTGCAATAGCAATTCAATGTATTTACATTCAGTCAAGACTTCTCGATTAGTGCTGACCGATAAATCGTATTTTCATCGTCATCGCAATATGAACATGCACGGCAAACACAGCAAAAGATTGCCTGAAACGCAGGGAAACTTTATTTATGGAGGAGTACCAAAACCCTGTATTAAACGTGCCCAGGGGCTAAAAACTATAGTATTTTTCATCACTCTGCAGCCTCTCCTCTGCGTCTGGTCCGAACTCTTCCACACATAGGCTACACACACAAACACACACAGAGCAAAGTCAGCAGGCAGCAGGTCAGAGAGGCTGCAGAGGAGACCGGGAAGTAAAGTGAAGATAGCTCAAGCTGAAGACAACTACAGTTGTTACTGTAAGTAGCTGCAATAAAACCTTCATGTAAAAAGGCATTACTTTATCAACACACCTGTTGAACAAGCAAAAACATGCAGAAAACAAGATTTTAATCTCTCTTGCAGTCTCTCATCCACTGCCGTTATGTCTTACAATAGCGAATTGTGACAAGCTAAAACAAAAGCCGTTTTAAGTCCGTTTATCTTAGTTTGCCACGTATCTTAAAATTTGGCAAATTCTTGTAAACTTAGCTGCTGACCAAGACAAACCAGCCCCTACTCTTTCAGATAAACCCACATGGCTAATTAATATGTGGTGATGGTGCCTCAGCAGAGGGAGGACAGAGGATAGGATGAATGACTAATACCGACTGATACTGTCTGTGACAGACAAATCTCTAAAATCTTCATTCTTTCTAAACTTCACTCAGTATTTTGATGTCCGGAATATTAGTTATTTTATTGACATTTTAGATTGTTTGCAGTGAGATTTCAATGATTACATACAGTGACTTTGGTTACACTTTACCTGAAGGAAGGTATCTACACAAGAGTGACATGACACTGTCATGAACGCATCATAAACATTATAAACAAGTCATAAACGTTTATGACATAACTCTTCTTCGAGTAAGGGTCATTCGGTTTTTGGCATGACAAGTCATGGTTAGGGTTAAGGCTAGAGTTAGTTCATGTGTCATGACTGTGTCCTGACAGTGTCATGTGTTCATGACAGTGTAATGTCACTCTTATGTAGATACCTTTAAGTAAAGTGTCACCGTGACTTTGCTGTTGTAAACATTACTGTTGCTGCTCTACAAACATTTAGCCTAGTTTTAATTAAAATATTCAATTCCAAACCCGGTTCTGAATTTAAAGACAACCAGGCTGACATAGGAAACGTAGAGCTAATGTGCATACTTCCATAACTGTTTATCGCAAGTCATGTCGCCATCGCAATGTTGATAAAGGTTATCATACGGCGCAGATTTTCCTCATATCATGCAGGCTCTCTATAGTTTCCACCGTTTGTGGAGTAGTCCGCCATTTCTGCGCTGGATTTAAATTGCCTTTATTGATATCAACCTCACTGTTCACTCTCGATTCTCCTTACACAGTATCAGAGGTGTGTTAAGTTGCTGTTAGCATCAAAACATTTCCTACTGCTGCTGCTGCTGCTTCACATTAAAAGCATTCAACTGGTGAAACATAGGGTGGCTTTATTGTGAAGGCGTTACAGGAAACGGGATGTATTTGTCGAGGTTAGCACTGACAGCTGTTTCAGGGAAAATAGGTCTACAAAACAAGACAACCATCATTTTTCACCAGGAGATCAGTTTTAAATATTACAGGAAGTGATGGAACAAGAAGTGA